>NC_056439.1:3153392-3508392 GCF_018296145.1 Oncorhynchus tshawytscha
CAACGTTAGGATAATATGGGAGTAATGGGGGATCAGCAAACACTTTGATATTTAAATATATGAAAATATATGAAAAGAATTAAAAGCCTGTCAGACAGACATGGCTGCTTCCTCTCCTTTGGTAGAGAGGATGTCCTACATACAAATAAAATGACTAGAATGGATATTCTCATTCAAATCAAACTGTATTTGCCGCACGTGCCGAATACAACAAGTGTAGACCTTACTGTGTAATGCAAGTCAATATTCCTGTGATGAGGGCCTTTTCTCCTGTTCTAGTAGTTCTATTTCTTTAGTGGGCTCAGCTTCGACCCCTCTGCCTGCCTAGTCTGCCTGCCTAGTCTGCCTGCCTAGTCTGCCTGCCTGTCTGTCTGACTGTCTGTCTCCCTGTCGGTTGGTCTGTCGGCCTGTCTGTCTGCATGTCTGCCTGGCTGCCTATAGCAGGGGTCTCCAACAGGTCTATCGCTAGATACCAGTAGCTGGTAGCCCACCTATGAGTAGCTCGCCAAACAATTTCCAAAAGTATGTGCAATTTTTCACGTGTTCCCATCGCAAACTGTCAGAAACAAATTTCACAAGTATCAGACACAAGCTCCCAGCTACAATCCAATGAACGTAACCTTGATATTATCCCACCCCTGGTTGGCCCCCATTGGCTTAAAAAAGCCAAGCCTAACACCATATCTGCCAATTAATTTCATTTCCAGCAATATTGTCTGTCTGTGTGGTGCAGGCATTTTGTCTATTACTCCATGCGTAGGCAGTTGATGTGATAGCCATATTGTAGGTTGACAGAAATATAGTATACCTTGAGTGAGTATATCATTTGTATCTATTACTTGTTATTAGCAAACTTTGCCAAGAAATGAGGAGCAGCAGTTGTAGACCTGCACATTGACAGAAGATGACTTCTCAATGAAATGTTAACTCCAGACCTAAAAAAAGATTTAACCATTAGGACTCAGAGAAAACATAATTTGTGAAAATATAAAACATAATTTGTGAAAATATAAAACTTTTTTTTTTTTAAATCAGATTTTTTAGGGCCTACTTTAGAGTTGTTTATGAACCATTATTTTACCAGGTATATTGACAGAAAACAGCATACAAGAGAAGGTAGTGCACTAAGGACCAGGGGAAGAGTTGCAAGGGAGAGGAGAAGAGAAGAATATGCCTATTTGAAAGCTAGAAAATGTACATTTTTTAAAAGTAGCTGTCATGCTAGAAAAGGTCTATAGCCTGCTGAAATATCAATGTAATACTAGAGGCACCAGACCTCAGACACACAAATTGGAGAGGTTGGAATCAGCCCCACAGCGGGGAAGAAATGCTGAATAGAGAAAGAAAATTTGACTTTAAATAGTAAGAAAATATAGTAAAAATTAAACACAGGAGGATGGGAAGCAGATACGGTCACAGGAAATTACAAACTCTTAGTTTACACGCATGCAGAGGTGAGGTTAAAAAAAAGGGTCTATTTTGCCATTTTAACAGGCCTGTAAAAGTTGTCTTTCGACTAACAAGGTAGGTTAACGCGCAAAGTACACTCACTCTGTCATGAAGTTCTCTTTATAAGACAGCTCTGTCACATAGCCACTCAGCAAAGAACCACAGTAAACTCTGAATTACATCGTATACCAACATACAGTAGTGCCCGTTAATCTTAATGAATGTTTCCGAGGAGGGATACTGTACCACCAAAACACAAGTCCCTCTCTATATATTTAAACAATATATACTGTACATATATAGAAACAATATAAACATTGGTTTCCAGACGTATAAACCTCTGGATGATTTCTGATGCATGAGGGAGATTGGTTTAGATGAAGAGCCATAACGGCAGGGTTGCCGGGAGAACAAATGAACAGAAAGAGGAAAACAGCGTTCCATTGTTTCCTCTTGGCCTCCGACCTCCGAAACAAGGTGCCTTAAAGATATACAGGCCACAAACAATTAAACCATTGGATGGATTTTAGTTTAGCTAATGAATGAAGTGTGAACTGAGAGAGAGAGAGAGAGAGAGAGAGAGAAAGAGAGAGAGAGTGTGTGTGGACTAGTTTCACCTTATTTTGAATTTCTTCATTTTTGTTTGTTTTTGTCCTACCCTTTCGTCCTGCCCTCATCATAGTTAATCATTTTCCAAATGACTAATGGTCATTATGTAACCAGAACATAAAGCAATGCTTATGCTTTTCTTCACTCAACAGAGATTTTTTTTCTTCATTTGAGTGTTTTGTATTACTTTCTTCTTTAGCTCTAAGGTTACTTTAGGTGATGTCTGACAATTCCTCCTTCGGGTTAAGCAGCCATTTTGGAAAAGCCAGCCACAACAGTGCCTGGGCCTCAACAGTAAGAGACCCTTAAGCTTCACAACACTTAGCAGGTGCCATCCTCTAGTCTAAGAGGCACTGCCACTGTCCCTACTTTCAACAATAGGTGATTTGTTGTTCTGACTTGTTTGCCCTCGTTGTGTCTCAGACATGGGGCCCATGTAGCAGTGTGTGGTGGTCTGTGGTCATTAGTTGTAAGTCATTACCACAGGGGTTTTACACCATAAAGTCTACCCCAGAATTTCTCACAAATCACAACACAATATCTTATGAATGGGTGTCTCTGTCTGTCTTCAGTAATGACACTGATTCTTAACAACAAGTATATACACTATATATACAAAAGTATGTGGACACCCCTTCAAATGAATGGATTTGTCTATTTAAGCCACACCCGTAGCTGATGAAAACACAGCCATGCAATGTCCATAGGCAAACGTTGGCTGTAGAATGGCCTTATTGAAGAGCTCAGTGACTTCCAACGTGGCACCGTCATAGGATGCCACATTTCCAACAAGTCAGTTCGTCAAATGTCTGCCCTGCTAGAGCTGCTCCGGTCAACTGTAAGCGCTGTTATTGTGAAGTGGAAACGTCTAGGAGCAACAACGGCTCAGCCGCAAAGTGGTAGGCCACAAGCTCACAGAACGAGATTGCCAAGTGCAGACACGTAACATGTAAAAACTGTCTATCCTCGATTGCAACACTCACTACAGAGCTCCACCCAAACTGCCTCTGGAAGCAATGTCAGGTGGAGGAGGAATAATGATCTGGGGCTGTTTTTCATGATTCGGGCTAGGCCCCTTAGTTCCAGTGAAGGGAAATCTTAACACTACAGCATACAAAGACATTCTAGACGATTCTGTGCTTCCAACTTTGTGGCAACAGTTTTGTGGAAGGCCCTTTCTTGTTTCAACATAACAATGCCCCTGTGCACAAAGCGAGGTTCATACAGAAATGGTTTGTCGAGATTGGTGTGGAAGAACTTGACTGGCCTGCACAGAGACCTCAACCCCATCCAAACAGCTTTGGGATGAATTGGAACAGGAAAACATCCTTTCCGCAGTCCGTTAAGTAAAGTAGTGTTGTTGTTATGAAGTGGCACCACCTACTTGTCCCTGTCACGTAGGCGTCACGCCACGACACACTGACATGAACGCAAACCCCGGCTATCTCAGAACAGTCAATCTCATTCACATATTCTCACTAATGCGACACTATTTCAAGTATTTGACAGGGAGTGTAATCGCTGTGACAGGAATGGCGAGGACCGCCGTGACATGGGAAAGTTGCCTGCCCACCCAGGTGCTAACACCATGGGACCAGCTCTGTTCAGTATTGTCTGCTCCTCCACAGCTTTCAACAATGTTGTTAGGCTACTCTGACCACCACGGTTTATGATGACGCCACTACAGAGGATCATGGGAGGTGTAGTTTCATCACATTTTGTAGTTGGAAACTCAGTCAGGGTTGATTTGTAGTCTGACAAGTAAAAAACAAACAACTTAATTTTCCTTATTTGATTTGATTCCGCAAATATTAGTGTATGTGTTGTCCTTATGGTCAAACAATGCATGTTTTGGGGCCAACATTTGTTTGTTTTTAAATGCAAGACTCCCAAACACTCAAGACGGTTGTGGCTTATGCTTCAATTGGATTTTGCGACTGGAGCTGTGAAGAAGGATGATGAAATGCTCGGCTCTCTCTTGCTGTGGCTGAGTGATGAAGGAGGGCAAGCATCTGTTACGTCTCACGCTATGCCACCGCTAACCCAGAGGGACGTGAGGGAGGCCCGTGATTTGCCGCTGGCATCCTGTTGCTCTGAGGTCATACCGGGTCTGACCCCTGTATCTATGGTAATGAGCCATTTCTATGGTAGCCAGCTCGAAGGAGGAAGGGGTGTGTGGTAGTGGTACATGGGCGGCCATTTTGGAGAGAGTAACTGATCAGGACGGGTGGAGATAAAGGGTTCGGTTTTACTTCAACATCTCTCGCTTTCCCTCTCGCTCTTTCTTTCTTTCTCTCTCTCTTTCTCTCTCTCTCTGGTACAGACAGGGCAACCCAAGCCGATTGTCTCAGAAAAAAAACGAATGAACAGCAGAAAAGTGGATTAAGATCTCCCCTTCTATGTCGCTTTGAAGCCTTTGTCTTTACAGGGAATGAAAAACAAGACTTCTGCCTTATAAGTGCCCTTTTTCAGTCTCATTTCTACTATTTCTAACTTAAATTGAAACTGGATACTCGCTCATCCATTCACATCAGCAGGCAAGGCAAGCACCTAGTAAAAAATGGAGTATGGGACCCGGGACTCCTAGGATTTACAACGCATCGAGCCACCCCTGAGGGAAGAAGGCCATTATCCAACTCTTAACTTCCATTGCTGAAATGGATTCCCAGCTAGCTACTAGCCTACCCCGGCACCTCAACCCCCTCAGCCCAGCCCCAACCTAGGCCATAAAAGCAGGCCCCAACCCTGGCTCTCCCTGGCTGTTGGTGGTCCCACTCTAGCCCCTTTAAACTAGGAAGGGGGCCCAATTTGATTGTGTCTTTCCACTGAAGGGCCCATCTGAGAGGGAGAAACTTCAAACGGCTACATAATCCAGGTACAGGCCCTCCACTTTTAGCTTCTCCGGCCCCGCACGTCTGTAGCAGCCGTAAAACTGTGGCCACTGAAACCGGAGGATGATTGATTTTATACAGAGCTTGATTAGAATGTGGGTTCCAGTTCTCTAGCTGACTGTATCAATATAATTTAATGATAAAAAAAACAGGATCTATAATGAGGGAAATGTCTAACTAATAGATTACTCGGAGTGTAATCAAAATGCGCGTCATGTTGCAGTATCCTTCCGTCGCTTTATAATTTAATGAATCTTTTGCAAGATTACGTTATTCCCGCCATTGTTTTGTGTATCTAATGTTACTTTGACTACACCATCTGTAGTGTTCAATGGACAGTGTTTTCCATGCTGTGTGCGGCGTGCAACCCTCTTACCGTGCGTCTCCCTTGCCAGTCAGGCAACAAATATCCAGACATGTCTCTGTCTGGCACGGACTAGGTTGTCCAGGCTGGCTTTGGGGTTGACTAGGCGTCAGTCAGTTTGGGGTTGAGGAGGAACAACGTGTGGAGGAATGTGGGGAAAGTGCACAGTGTGTCTGGACGGTCTGAGCCAGAGGACTGTGTGTATGCCAACAGCTGTGAGTAAGGCCTGGAGCCGGGGGGCATTCCTGGCAGTCCAGGCCAGCCTTACGACCCGCGGCCACCCACATGGCCACGCAGGCGGTCAGAGCGGGCGAGAGGGGCACCCTGGGTCACCTCGGGCCCCATGGGGAGAGAGAAAGAGAAAGAGAGAGAGACAATGTTAACATATGTTTCCCATGCCAATAAAGCCCCTTGAATTGAATGGAATTGAGAGAGAGAGAGAGAGAGAGAGAGAGAGAGAGAGAGAGAGAGAGAGAGAGAGAGAGAGAGAGGGGGGGGCTGCAGGTATACATAGACTAAAAGAAATAGAGAACTAGAGAGAGAGAGAGAGAGGGGGGCTGCAGGTATACAGAGACTAAAAGAAATAGAGAACTAGAGAGAGAGAGAGAGAGAGGGGGGGCTGCAGGTATACAGAGACTAAAAGAAATAGAGAACTAGAGAGAGAGATTGTTTGATGTGACTGGCTGCGATCACCATTCTAGAGAAATGAGATGTAGAGAGATGGGGAGAGTGAAAGAAAGATGAGAGACTGGTAGAGCAGCCAAGAGAGGCAGAGAGAGAGAGACTCAAGAGCACAACAGTGGGAATTAGAACTCTCTCCCTCACTGTTCAGCTAGATGTGGCCATGTCTAGATGGGATACAGTTTATGTCAAATTGACGTCAAAAGTAGATTTGTTTTGTATTTTAGCTAACCCTAACCTGCTATGTAAAATCCTAAGCTTTCTAGTCACTCTTCCCAGGTCTTGATATATGGTTGATATCCCACTGGGCACAGACAACGTATTTTCATTGAAATGACATGGAAACAACTTTGATTCAACCAGTGTGCTCCCAGTGGGATCTGATTGGAGGAGCAGCTGGAATAGGCCTGCCAGTTAACTACAGAATATGAACTCATGTTCTAGAGAAAAACAGTAATTGATGTTGTTTATTAGGGAGGTTGTGTTCTTTCTGAATGCTGCTTTACACTTGGACATGTTTTTGTTTTGGTTGTTTCGACTGAGGCGAAAGGTTGGCAGGTTTCTCTGAAACCACGTTGTGTTTTAGTGGGGGTTTCTATCGCCACCTAGTGATCCTGGACAATGCCTTGGTGCAGAGAGAGAGAGAGAGAATGTGGTCTACCTTACGGGTAGCAATGGTGTTTTTTCCACATTCGATGAGAAGATGGTCGACTTCAGAAGAAAAAAAAGTCCCAGGAGTGATTCTACCATTTTCGCATAAACGAAACCTATACACTCTTTAAAAAAAATCCGGATTGAACCAAAAAGGGTTATATTGCTTGCTTCATACATGGCGCCATATAGAACCCTTAAGAGGTGCCCTATATGACGCAACCCGATAAGCCTTTTTGGATCTATCTGAAACTTTTTTTTTTCTGAGAGTGTATATGGTATATGTATATGGAAATGATGCAATCACTACTGGGACTGTTTTCTAAGAGTGTAGGCCAATTTTACGTGAATGGATTTCTTATTTGACTTATTATTTGGTCTGAAATCGTTGTGACCAGCTCTTGTAATGTGTCCTTGACGCATCGAAGGATAGAACAGCAAATGGCGTATTGCATCAATATTGTGTGCAGATTTGCTATTCATGAATTGAATTCATATGTCAGGCAAGTGTATAATGAAAACATCTGAAAACGAAACACAAAAACTATTGGAGAGAAATCCATGCTCTCATTGAAGAAAGGCTTTTTTTTATGCAATACCAAATGTGATCAGGAATTAATTAAGTTATTCTTTTTGCCTGTTTTGTGTCAAAATGCCTTGCTCGTGGTGTGTAGGATTTCCCTTCGCATGCAAATACGAGATATATAGAGTAAAATATACTACATTCCATTATTTTCTAAATGAATCAGCCTACCGTTCTTATTTGACCCTAGTGAAAAAAATGTGTCGTTCATTTATTAAAAATAATAACATGATTCATTTATTCGGCCTATAACATCATTTAAACAGCGATGTGGCATGCATACGTCATCTTATAAGAGCACAACTCGAAGCAATGTTTAAAGTTCTAGGAATGTTGTTGTGTATGATGTATTCTAAGCCTATGTAGTGCCTTTGATTTGTCTGGCCGTATTGCCAAGTTAAATAAGGGAATATAAACAACCTAAACTGCATACAGTTCGCTCACAAACCCTTAATGCAACTGTAAAAAAAAATGTTAATCTAATTGTTGAACCCATCATTGTTGTCTATGTGAATTTATTCCCCAGTGTCGTTATTTTGAAAGCATGATTTTTTCACTTTCAATTCTTAGTGGACCTATTCACTATCGAATGATTGTGAACCGTTTAATATTCATTTGAATAGTTTATTCGTTGATTTCGTGACGACGTAATCCTTGTTTGAAAAGAATGCCATGGGACTCATGGTCACTTTGAATCAAATAATTTGCCTTTTCTGGCTATGTAAAGAGGATGCTTGACTGGCCTATATAGCCGATTACTCCTCTTCCAACAACGGGGGGAAGAGTCTGCATTGCACGGATGATTGCGAAGGGACACCTCAATCTTCAATATATACGATAGGCCTATAGATGTTCTATTATAGGAAAAGTACAGCATATACATTACACACACACACACGGAAACTGATACATTCATTCAATCTCTAATAAACTGTACCTAAAAAAAACGTAAATGTCTTAATTCCAACGTTTGTTACCCATGTTTAAAAAAAAAATCTCAAATCGCCCATCACCCAGCAAAATCTACTTAAGTAGGCCTAGCCCAGGTAAATTAATATGTTTGCTTTGAAGTGAAACGCAATAAGGATATATATATATATTGTAATGAAACATGCAGGGAGCAGGTCTCGAACCCTAGACCTCGTAGCCCAAGGTCCGGCGCACTATCGACTGTGCCGCAAAGGCAGTCGATTTCCGCACTTATAAACACAGGGTCGTTACAATATATATATTGTGGGGTCTGCTTTTGCGGCACAGTCGATAGTGCGCCGGACCTTGGGCTACAATATATATATATATATATATATGCGTATATATATATGCGCACACGTATCGCATTAATCATTACAAAGAATAACTGGGTAAATGTCACCTTGTTTAAAAAAAATTCTGGCCTAGATTTAGTTCCAATGTCGTCTACAATATCAATAAAGCCTTATTGCATTGCATTTCAAAGCAAACGTTCATTTACCGAGGCTAGGCCTACTTAAGTAGAGTTTGCCATATGTTTCTTGCATGTTGAGTGGGTCAAAATCAAGGATGTTTTCATTTCTATGTAAAGGACATAATGATAAACCAGGCGGTAAAATGTTCCTCTAGGCTTTCTTAAAGCACTAATTCATCCCCTCAATGTGATTATTTACCTCTGATTAAGATAATTATGATTAAACGAATCGATTACAAATCAAAAACCCGTTACAAATCATTCTGAAAAACAAACATAATCGGTTGTCATAGTAATTACAATTATGTCTCACCGCTTTGATGGCTCGTGATTACAAATGTGTGTGTTTTATAATTACACAGCGCTCACCTCTGCCTTTTATTAACGCACCTTGACTTTTTACAATGTAGTAATGTGTGAAAACAAGGACGTCAATAAAGCAAATCACTCTGCAGTCCGGCGCCGATAAGAGGGAAAATTACCCTGGTAATTGCACGATTAATCACGCGACATTTTATGTTTTTCAGTCGGCAGACACCGAGGTACTATACCACCAGTGCTCATAGGCACCAGCAGCAAAACATGGTACATAGGCGACGCTGGACTTGTACAAATCACAAACAAGCAAAACGTCCATGCTTCATTAAGCTAGAATGAAGAGGCGGCATTCAGGCACAACGCAGAGCAGCTATAGGCCTACAGAAATTAGATCATTTGAATGATCTTAAAACCCCACGTATATAACGGATAGCTTATATCTAAAAACTAGAGCTGAATAATTACTTGACATATAAAAAAGAAAAATGTCAGATTGATTTATAAGCAACACATCTTGAACACGTGCCCATAGTATTTATTTCTTACTAAAAGTGTCTAAACATAATGCATGATTATCTGTCTGTGTGTGTGTCTCTATACGTGTAAACCTGCACCGTTGTGTGTGTAGTATGCCTCGCATGTCCCAGTCTGTGATGAAGGTGGATACCTCCAAACAAGAGGCGCTAGGTAGAATACAAAAATACATCTCTTCGGCCTCTCCCCTCTCTCTCCTGATACGTTTCTTTCAGCAATATTACCCTCAGAGATCAAACAGCTTGACATTGGCGAAATGTGCGCTGTTTAGAAGCCTATAGAAGCCCTGCCCTGATTGGTTGGCTGGCAACGCTGTGGTAATGTTATGACCAGGTAATTGCAGACCTTGGACAGATGCATTAACCAGGCTCAGTGACTGGAGCCACTGGATATTATTTTAGCCTGAGGGCCAAAGGAACCTGGAAGAACTGGGCCCTTAGAGAGGCTGAGGGCTGGACCTCGGAGGCCCCAGGAGGGCCCGGTACCCTGGCTCTGGTGCCCTCCATACCCACAGAGGGCTGCTCCCAACCGAGGTCTCGTTGGATCTCTGGGTCTCCCTCCTGGTGCTTTGAAGCAGGGGGCATTGGAGTTGATGAGCTCTTGTGGAGAGTGGGGACATTGGCACCCACCCCACTACAACTAACGCCATTCATAACAACTCTCACAACATGTGGTTGACCACTCTGTTGGTCTGTGTTTGACTGTGCCACCCCATCTGTGTATTGGATGTACACACCTTATGGTAGCTTTCCCACCCTTGCTTTAATATGCCAGGGTACCCTGCCTTTATACTGCATACTTTGGACGATTCACTGAAAGTCATATTCCCCCTTTCCCCCCCAACCTATTGCCTCTTCATTCAGTACAGAAACTTGCCCCTCGCGAGGCCAGAAAACAGCGTTAACCCGAAGATTGTGTTTCAGTGGTTTCCATCACATTTCCTGTCGGATCTTTTAGAGGAACCCCTAGCTGGAAACCAGCCCAGCAGATCCTGTTTAGATTTGACGCTTGATACAATGTAACTCTTATGGAATTCACTGGTTTGCGTCCCAAATGTCACCCCATTTCCTACACAGTGTGCTACTTTTATCCAGAGCCCTATGGGTCCTGGTCAAAAGTAGTGCACTATATAGGGAATAGGATACATTTTAAGACATAGACACTGAGGTGAGAAACAAGCGGGCTTTCTGTAAATTAAACCTTTATGGGTTATTATATAGATTACGCTCCTATGCCTTGTGGGCTTTTAATGTTCAATAGCATAGCCAGTAAAGCCTGGGCCACACTTCTTGAGATGCACTCAGGATCTAAGAACACTGTCGTAGTGCGGCTGAATGGCCTGGTGTTGTACAGCAGTATGTCAGAAGAGAGCCTTTGAATAAGTTGACCCTCGCCATCCGGAAAGGAACTGCCTCCTTCCATAAAAGCTTATTGCCAAATTTACAGCAGAGTTCATTTCCAAATGTTGGAAATGTACTCCAGTGTGTTATAATGTGTGGACAAATGAGTGAATATTTTGGTGTATTATTTTCTATCCCATTCTATCCAATTCTATTCCATTCCATTCCATTCCAGCCCATTCTATTCTATTCTCCATCTCTCAGTGCCAATCTAGTAACAGTAGCAGCGCAGCGATTGCGATATGATGGGGATGTATAAGCAGATAGATTAAAGCAGTAGTTCCACCCAACAGCTCAACAGCCTATAGAGTGATCACTGATCTCCCCTCCTTGTAATCTGACAAGTGTCAGACACCCCAGCCTGTCACGTCTGGGCAGGGCGGCTCTCCCTAGTATATCTTTATGTCGTTTGGGGGAGGGGAGGCAGTAATGTAATGTAAGTTGTCAGAGAGATATGGTCTCAGGAAAAAAACATCCCATAAAACATATCCCTACCACTTACATCACCTAATGGCTTATTCAGGACTCGCCTTAGAATCAGGAACTCACCTTTAGGTATTCGACTCAGAAACGAGAACCATAAGGAGAGAGAACGGACTGCAACAGTCAACTAGGTTATGTACATGGCTATGACAGCACTGTCCTGGTGCTGAAAATGATTGTCATGTCATATTCGCAGCTATATTCCTTCCCAATGAATCCCAATGTACCGTCGAGTGCCAGACCGAGGTTTTAAAAAGTACCCTTTCCAATAGGATATGAAGTCTCCTTCCTTCTTCCCTGTATGAAACAGAAGACAACTGTTCCCTAACTCCCCTTCATCAGAGCATAGCCATGACAGGACAGGTATAGAGAATCAGCCTATGGTTCGTGTCTGTGATGGGATGTCTATGATAGGTATAGAGACTTGGTCACTGATCGCTCCCCACAGCTGGACAACAGCTGGCCCGAGCTGTTGGATGTCCAGAAGATTCTCTGTCCACTCCAGAAAATAAGGGACACTTTAGTCTGCAGGATAGGAGACAGAGAGAGAGAGTGTGTATGGGGATATGGAGGGAATGACCCTGTTTGCAGATGGGGCTATGTTTAGGGTGTATATACTTATGGTATGTACTGGACTTATATTATACAATTAGTTGCTTCACTGGCTTGGCTTCATTTTTATTTTTTAAATTTATTTTTTTAACCTTTATTTAACCAGGCAAGTCAGTTAAGAACAAATTCTTATTTTCAATGACGGCCTAGGAACAGTGGGTTAACTGCCTGTTCAGGGGCAGAACGACAGATTTGTACCTTACTAGTCCAATGCTCTAACCACTAGGCTAACGCTCTAACCACTAGGCTACCCTGCCGCCCCATAGCCAGTATAGTGTACAGAGGCTATACCTGGACATATTGTAATTCATTATGAGAACATACATTTATTTACATTATCATTAGAAGATTTCAGATTTTTGCTAACTTTTTATACCATTTTGTTTTTGGGATGGACTATGACATTAGTATCAACTGCAACCAACTTGCTGCTGCTCTGTCAGGTCAGAAAAAGGGTAGGATATTGTTTTAATCTTCCCCACCCAACAACAATTTGTATCCATGTAACCATATAACAAATGTAGGATTCGTTCATTTATATAAATAAACATTCAGTGGGCTACAATACTCCTCCATCTTCCTTGAAAGGACTTCCCCATGCTTGACATAACGGTCATAAAAATCAAGTCCTCGTACGTCTTTCATTTGTTACCTTTAAGGACAAAATAAGGCAGCCCATTTTCAATTAGAAGGCCATCTGGAGATTACCGTTCTTTAAACCTCTGACAGAACTAAAGTCCGTTATCTCTTGTACAGTTTCTTGATCAAATCAAATGTGACATTTAAGCGGACTAACAAGCAATTATAGCAGGTAATCATATCAGTATAATATCGTATCATAATTATTTATGATATGGCCAATAAGGCTACTTGATACGTGCGAGGGGAAATATTGTTTGTGATAATGTTTCTGCTTTTAATTTATTTACGTGAACTGACGTATTTCATAAGGATAATAGAATATATTTTTGAAATATTTTCATCATAGAAAATGATGTTGAAAGAATGATCATAAGGACATCTCGTTATATATCACGTAAATTGCTTTATTCCCTACAACCAATATACTTTGTTTAAGTATTGAGAACTTATTAGATACATCTTATAACGATGCTATTGCAAATAATTATATTATTATCATGCCATGTAACTCCCTAAAATAATCGCAATTCGATGCTTTTTCGATAGGAAATAGAGTTCTCAAGAGCACTAAAGAAGACCCGGAGACAGAGAGGGCAGCTACAAGCACCATCATTGCGGGACTACCGATGGGTAATTCATTTCTTTCAAAGGACTACCCCTAGTTAACGTGATTTCTTGAAATTATCTTCACCATCATTTCCAGGTGTATTCATATGCTTTTAAAACCTTATTGACACATCCCCTTGTGCGCAGGGTTGTTATGGGGCCGAGTGGATCCAACCAAAACTTCCGTAACGTAATCAGTGCACGTTTGCAGTCAGATGGAGTTATTGGCATGCTTTAGAAACAAACTGCAGACAATATAGGCCTATACTCATGGATCAAATCGGTAAACAAAACAAACACTCAAAACTCCTGCCTTTCTATAACTGCTGTCTGTTGACATCACAATATTTCAATGTCAGATTGATTGAGATCTATTTTAGGACATAAAAAAGAGCAGAAAATCATGAAAAACCCAATAATCCTAAACCATAAATTGTAAAATTACACAAAAAAAAGAAAAAAGGCTATGGGAACCGAATTTCCAATTTCCAAGAGCGTTGGGTTTGGGCTTTGAATTGGGAGGTGCGGTTTCAGATTGTTAAGAACATCCCCAACTTTGGCATCTGCTTGACATTTGGACCCGAGGAAGCCTTGCGTGAGGGTAACGCCAATAATAAAGATGCCAAAGCACATTTAAAACTTTGGGTAGAAAACATTATTGGTGGTTCCATACCAAAATAATGAAAGGAGATGCATGCGGTGCCATTTCCCCCCTCTTGCCTCTTTTCAAACTGTGATGTCATGAATAGTATTGCAAAATGCTGTGTTTCGGATGAACACAATTAGTCCGGCATGATCACGTTTAGAGTTTGATGGTCAGTTCGCCAAAGTGTACGAGACCATTGAAAGTAGGCCCATCATGCTGGCGTCAACTAGACGAAATAGTAGATAGGCCTATTTCCAGAATCGAAATATTCGTATTCTTCCCTATTCTTCTTCTTTTCATTTTTTTGGGGGGTCTATTAGACTATAGTAATGACAATGATATTTTGTATTACTTTTATTATACCTGTGCAGTATATGCCTGGCTTCTTTCAGATTAGCATCCGTTTTTGATTTACATGACCAAAAGTCTGGTAAATGGAACTCCACATTCGCCGTAACCTATCCAGAAAGATATTATACGTTTGCTAAAAAAAAAATCATAAATTTAGGTAGAGTTTATCTTGAACTCTCAGACTGCATTTTGTATATGGCCTATTCTGAAGGTTAATTTTAGAATAGGCCTACTGTTCCTCAATAATAGCCAATATGAATGTTGGTAAATGTTATATTACAATTATTATTAGTAGTAAAAGTACAGCGTATAGTTTTATAATGTAGGCTAGGCTAAGGGTTCGAAGCCTACCCACATCTCCCCGGGTTTCATCCAGAGACTGCGCGTCTCAGCAGCGACAGCGTGGCGTCCCGCTCCCTCAGCAGGTAGTTGTGTTGACAAACTGCAGAATATGGAGAGCCGTAAGGACTTCATCAATCATTCCAAATGAAAGGCAACCTTGGTGTCAGCCACACCGAAAAAAAATGTTACCTGTATAAACAGCATCAACTATCGGAAACCCTGATTAGGCTATGGGAACAGAGCAGAATCAAATACAGCCTGTTCATTGGAAGGTAGAAAAAAACATCTAATTTCATCATACATTTCAGTTTCAAATACACCTAGACTAAATTAAATGAACGGTATGGCCCAATAAATGAACATGTATGAGCTAGGCTAATAAGTTGCGTAATAAATAAAAGTAAAAATAGTGCAGAATAATAAACAATCACAATTTCCATTTAATGTTGCAAATGACTACAAAGTGCATAAATAATAATAAGACACCTACATATTCATGTTGTATGTACAATTTTATGGTCAGTGTGGTGAACTAACTGTAATCCTTATTTTCATATCTTTTGTCCCATCCTTCCTCACTATGCGCGTAAATCGATTGTTTGGCACAAATCTTCATCGACTGATTTACAGGGTCAACTCGTGCGTTCTCGCTTTACTCAAGTTAAGAATCTGCCTTATCAGAAAGCAATTTATGTCAGTCAATTAAACACGACGATTCCTATGAAATAATATAACTTACATGTAGGATTTTATTAAATAATATTGCTTTTATATAATAAGAGTAATGGAAGGCGCTTGGAGCTCCTTTTGGCACAGTTGTAGTTATAGGTTCTCAATGTAGAATAACCCCATGGTTGTTGCAACAATGATAGGTAGGCTATTAATCATATCTTAATTAGTACGAACATGTGTTTTACTGAAAAAGCTGGTACTAAATGCATGATTAAGCCAATGGATCGTATCATCTAAAGTAGGTTACCAACCATTCAATCATGAACCAGTTCTCCATCCAATTTAGCCTAGTATTTGGCATTGCTATGCTTTTTTCCCCATAGGCCCTGAAATGAGTCTGAGGAAGACAGATACAGTTGAGTTATACATTCTCCCTCCTTGACATGGTCCCTTGTCTCCCCGCGCTATGGAGAGCTAAAAAGGGGTCAGGGTACACATTGCATCACTACTCTCTAAACCTTCTCAGATTGACCCCTCTCCCATGCAGCTCCAAGGGCCCTGTATCTCTCTGCTGACGGCCCCTGTGATGCTCTCCCTTTTCATTTACAGCACATAAAGCACACTCCGCTAGAGGTCGAGGGTCATGTTGTGTCTGGAGTCGATTTACTCCAGTCTATCTATACACGGACAGGCTCAGATGAACTCTATGGTTAATATACACACTATGGATCGGGGCTTTGAAATGCCATTTGGTAGTTTTGAGAGCAGTGTTTGAGAGGTGTATATAGGGGACTTCCTTCGTAAATATAGCGTACACAGTCAAAGGGTGAATCAGTAATGGTCATGATCTTGAATATCAAAACATTATGATCACTGTAGAAATAGTCACAGCTCAACACAAGGGGAATATTTTCTCAGTTTTATTTGTATACAATCTAGACATGTTTTATTTTCAGTGTTGTCATTCAGCAACCTATCTCAGATGGAAATGATTTTTGTTAGGCTGTTGAAACAGGAATCGTCTATAAAAATCTCAATCCATAAATCCACACCGGAAATTAAAATGTACATGGAATTGAAGAAAAGGAAAAGTCTGTACTGTCATTTGCTGCTGTTAAACTAGTGTAATTAACATTTCATAAATATTACAATAATAATCTCAAATCACTTAAATTTAAATTCATCATGGAAGTGGAGAACATTAACTGTGCAAAGACTCAGTTTTCTGCATGCAGTCCAGTGCTCATACAAAATGTCAGTGCAAAAACAGGTCTACTTATGCAAGATTTTTTTTTGTTTTGTTAAAATACATAAAAATAAAATATTTTTTTTAAATATAAATCTCTATACATGTGCAAATAAAATAAAATCTGGGTTTTAATCAATTGTATGCAATAATTTACCACAGTAGTTATTCTGCTCAGGTTCACATGCCAGTTTGGTTGTCATTTTCAACATTTTGTTTATTGGCACTATAACTAATAATAAAGACTGCATGGCTAAGACAACAGATAGAAAACAAACAGTCCTTCAGATATGTGAGAACTAAAGTGTGATTTTATATATATATATATAAAAAAATCACATGGGATTCAGAAGACAGCAGTGTGGAGAGAAAACACCCCCTGGTTAAAGTGCTCACTAGTTAGTAATCATTAAAAGAAACAATCTTGTAGTCCTGGGTCACGTGCAATCTACTGAACACTGCATATAGAAATGTCACAAATCGAGCGGACATGATTCCTTATTCTACATGTCAGAGAGGTATGTCTGATCTAGATGACATATTTCTGGACATTTGTAGCAAATATAATCAAGCCCTTAGAGTCACTGGGGAGAGTTAGGGAGAGAAAGAGTGAGAGGTTACAGTCATAGAATAGAGATTGACAGGAAGATTTAAACATGATAGAGGCATCAGTCCACAGTCACACACAAAACAAATCACAAGATAAATGTAGTCCACAAAGGATGGTGGGAAAGATTTAGCGTTCATATCTGTGGTTTCACTTAGGCTGTTTACACAGGCAGCCCAATTCTAATCTTTTTTTTCCTTCACTAATTGGTCTTTTGACAAATCAGATCTAGATGTGAAAAGATCGGATTTGGTTGGTCCAAAGACCAATGAGTGGAAAAAAATGTAATCAGAATTGGGCTGCCTGTGTAAACACAGGCATCGGTGCGAGAGTCAGTGCCTGAATGTGTCCCAAATGCCACCCTATTCCCTATATAGTGCACTGCTTATGACCCGAGCCCTATGGGCCCTGTTCAACTGTAGTGCAACACATAGGCAATAGGATGCCATTTGGGATCCAGCCTGTTTTGAAGGGGTAGAATGCATGTCAACACAAAAGGATAAAGTAACAGATACACTAACAACTTCATTTATCAACATTACCTATCCCAGCTTGGGCCGAGGTAAAAACTCACTGAACAATTGTCCTCAACTCTGAAACCTATTTTTCCATCAGCAATCAAGAGCTGTATTACCAGTGCTGTATTCATTAGGCACCAAATAGAAGAAAATCGATTGCAACATTGAGAAACTAATTGGACTTGTCCAATAAGAAACATGTCTTCCGTAGGCGAAAAACGTTTTCAATTTTGCACACTAATTAATACGACCCAGCTGAGATGCATGTAGAGGAGTTCACATTACAAACTCAAAATTGGACTCTCTGAGATTCCCATGGACATTCGAGTCATCCACACACATCAATTCAGAGTATGACCCATGGCGATTACTTTACAACTCATAAAATACTTTGGAATGGACGCAAATAGTCCTTTGAAGTTCTCTGATAAAAATAAAAGGATTCCATGTTGTAAATGTGGTTGGATTAATTATTGTTGTGCCTCTTGGAAATTCATATTCATTCCATCCAATTTAATCCAGCTCACAAAGGACAAAAATGCAGTGGAGTTTCTACCAGCCCATTAGTCATTATTTTAAGTTCCTCTAATCGTAAAAAGCATTCCAACAAAAACAACATTCATTTAAAAAAAGAAAACCAGAATATTAAACTCAAAACTCATAGTTAAAGTAATTCACAAAACATAATGTGAACCACAACTGCTAATTGTTGCTGTAATAATATTCAGTTCTTGTTCATGGCATATGTTTAACTTCTTCTTGACTTCGTTTACATACTGGAGCTACACTTTTGCGTGGTTAAGCTGGAAGTAGTTGGTTATATGTTCGTATGCTACTTGTGTGCTGGATATACGTCTAGCCTGTTTTAGGCCTCGTCACTTCATGTGGGCGGGCCAAATCTCTACGCTACCTGGTCTCCATTGGCTCTACAGCCGGAGAACAGATCGCCTCCCACCCAGTATGGAAACAAGCATCATAGCTAGCAGTACAGGAACCTATACTTAGAATGACCAGCAACAACTATTGTCCAAAGTAGTATCCTATATCAGTGCAATCACTGGTTCGTGTATTCACCGACTTCCACTCCTCGTCACTTCCCGGTTAGGCCGCCACGTGGCCGATGAGATAGATGTTGTCGTAAAGATGGCCGACAAAGTCCTCGCTGATGTTCTGGGCAGCGTGGCGCGTGTTGCGGATGAACTCGCGTTTGGACATCTTGTTCTTGACGTGCGGGCTGGTCAAGTCTATAGACAGCAGGATGAGCGAGTAGCAGAGCACATACACCGCATCTGGAGAGGAGAGATGGACAGAATGTGAGAGAGGTCAAACAAGTCCAAGCATCCAATGAAGATAAAGTTGTATATGGAGCTGTGGGGGTGGCAGCTAGCCTAGCGGTTAAGAGCATTGGGCCAGTAAAAATAAATAAATATAAATAAAAGTGGTGTTTAGCTAAAAAAAACTAGTTTAGACTTAAGATCAATAATGGCGATGGGGCACACACACCAACATTATACAACACATTTTCCAAAAAGTAGTAGCATTAGTCACGTAAACACAGAAATAAACAAATGGCACATTGGATTCCTAATTTTAAAAATAAGTGGTGCTTTTCTTACCGAGGAGACAAAGTTATATAAATTACTACCATAAACGTTACACACGCCAAATAGATAGTTAAAAAAAAAAATCTTGCTTAGTAATATGCATGTATTCAATATATTAGCCAGCCCCAATGTTTTAGTTGATGTCTTTCTCAGTCCAACAATACTTTCTCTGTTCATTGTGTGGTCATCACTTGGCTGAGAGGGTGGGTGGGAGTTTAAGAGTAAACGACAGGGAGACAGAGCAAAGGGAAGACCAGAAAAGAGCATCAGAACAAGAGAAGGACTGATAGAAAAATAGTTTCATAATGACGCGTCTTCAGAAAAAAAGAAGCATATTCTGAAGTGTGAATAATAGTCCTTTAAGACAAGACGCATAACAGGGAAGGAAAGAGACGTGTCTACTCAGACCTTACAGTGTGGGTATCAGCCCTGGTTCTGGGCAGACTAAGAGGGGTTGAACAGGGGGTCTCTTTAGAGTGGGAGAGAGCGAGAGAAAGTGTGAGAGCGTACAATCGCCGCTCCTCCTTTACTGCTCTGCCAATTCTATCGCCAGTAAGTTTATAATAAATCAGCCGGCTTCTCCTCCAGGACGACGCAGAACGGCCGAGAACCACGCCAGATGTTATTACAACGCCGTCCTGTGATTGGCTGGAGCGCTGCCCTCACTCTCCTAACACTTTAAGCCCGTGGGATTATTGTGGCTTTAGGGACCAATGACAGTGTTAGTACAAAGATTTCTCACACATTTGATTCATTCAACAAGGACAGGACAACTTGGGTCAAGTGCAACACCAGAGCTCTTAGTAAATTAGAGACATTGTGGGGAGATCAACAGATGAGAGAAGACCTAAAGCCTGTGGGATTTGTTGAGCGTGGACCCAGAGTTAGGAGTTGTTCGACTGTGGCAGAAACTGGCAGGTGGTTGCAAGCGCTGTCAACAGAACAGGCCAGACAGACAGACACAGACGCATGATGTCAGGTGTTTACAGTGACATCACAGATTCCTTTTATCTCCTAGTGGAGTAAAGGGCCTTTTACAGTACTTGTGTGTTCTTGGGCTTGGTCCTATAAAGCGGACCTATGTCTAGACTGGTTGAATCCATCTGTTGCCAGTATTACAACATCCACTTACCATAGCCGCGGGAATTATCAGGTGCTGAAGAACCCCCTGATCAATCTGAATTAATATATAGTACCGGTAAAAAGTTTGGACACACCTTCTCATTCAAGGGTTTTTCTTTATTTTTACTATTTTGTACATTGTAGAATGATAGTGAAGACATCAAAACTATGAAATAACACACATGGAATCACGTAGTAACCAAAAAAAATCCTTTTTTTTTTTTTATTCTTCAAAGCCTTTGCCATGATGACAGCTTTGCATTCTCAACCAGCTTCACGAGGTAGTCACCTGGAATGCTTTTCCAAGAGTCTTGAAGGAGTTTCCACGTATGCTGAGCACTTGTTGGCTGCTTTTCCTTCACTCTGCGGTCCAACTCATCCCAAACCATCTCACTTGGGTTGAGGTCGGGTGATTGTGGAGGCCACGTCATCTGATGCAGCACTCCATCACTCTCCTGCTTGGTTAAATAGCCCTTACAAAGCATGGAGGTGTGTTTTGGGTCATTGTCCTGTTGAAAAACAAATGATAATCCCACTAAGCCCAAACCAGATGGGATGGCGTATCGCTGCAGAATGCTGTGGTAGCCATGCTGGTTAAGTGGTGTCCTTTAGTATTGGTTTCTTTGCAGCGATTCGACCACGAAGGCTTGATTGACGCAGTCTCCTCTGAACAGTTGATGTTGAGATGTGTCTGTTACTTGAACTCTCAAGCATTTATTTAGGCTACAATTTCTGAGGCTGATAACTCTAATGAACTTATTCTCTGCAGCAGAGGTAATTTTGGGTCCTCATGAAAGCCAGTTTCATCGTTGCGCTTGATGGTTTTTGCAACTGCACTTGAAGAAACTTTAAAAGTTCTTGACATTTTCCAGAATTGACTGACCTTCAGGTCTTAAAATTCTTGCCATAATATGGACTTGGTAGTTTCCGGTGGTCTTCCGGGCCTTTTGGTGTTCCTGAGCTCACCAATGTGTTCTTTCTTTTGAAGAATGTACTAAATAGTTGATTTGGCCACACCTAATGTTTCTCTCTGCTGGGTTTTTCAGCCTAATGATGTCTTCCTGCACTGGCAGTGACAGCTCTTTTGGACTTCATGAGGGTTAAGGAACAACCGATTCCAAATGCAAATGTCCCACTTGAAATCAACTCTAGACCTTTTATCTGCTAACCTGTAAATTAACTAATGATGGAATAACACACCCCTGGCCATGGAACAGCTGAGCAGACAAAATGGAGGGACCACATATTCCTACACCATTCACCCATTTTGGATGTAAATACTCTCAAATTAAAGCTCATATTCATTCTTTAATTTCAACTCCAATATGCTGTTGTAGACAGCTAAAATAAACACCCTGCAGATTAGAACTGCAACTCCCTGCAGTGCACTGACCTGGGCTGAGACCCACGTCCCGGACCAGGACAGGGTTGCAGGCGCAGAAGCGGTGGGAGAACTTGGTGATGAGCGTCTCCAGATATTCTCCCCTCTCCTCTGGGGCGTGGATGTGTCTGAAGAAGTCCCTCAGTGCGTTGGGCAGGAACTGGTTACTGAAGTTGTGCAGCGTGACCAGCTCGTCCAACACATCTCTCCTGCAATGAGAGACAATCCAATAAGAATTTGAAAAAAGCCCAGTGAGAATTAGAGAAAAGCCCAGTGAGAATTAGAGAAAAGCCCAGTGAGAATTCGATGAAGAAAACCCACCTCTCATCTAGGTATACCCTCAGCATCTTCCAGTTGAGCGTGCGAGTGCAGAAGATGAACTTGGCCAGCTCCTTGGGGTGGTCCACCAGTATGCCTTTGGACATGAAGTAACTGATACCCTATTGGAGAGAGAGAGAGTGGATCAACATGAAACATACACAGAGAAAGAGGGATTAGAGGGGGAGAGTAGAGAGAAGAGACTCAGGCAGCACCATCTCAGTCCATCACACAGTGGGGCTATCACATGCCCTTTAAGTGGCTGGCCAAAGTCAGCCTAATCCACTTAGCGATACAGACAGACCAAATAACGCCATTAGAATGTTCCACAGATTCTAGGGAACCAGGCTTTGACCTGCAGTGACCTCCAAGGCTGTGATGTCTTTCAGAATGCATGCATCAGCAGTAAACAAGTAATTTAGCTGGTAGTCATTTGTCTTCAAGGTGGGCTGAAGTGTGGTGGCTGTGATGTGTACTTACTATTTCTAAAATCATAATTTTTTTGTTGTTTTCATATACTGAGGAAGGCTGATCTATGCAGAATCACTAACATACAGTGAAAAAAAGCTAATTGGCCAGTATACATCTAGCGAAATGTTATATATAAGAAACTATTTCCCGGAAACAGATTAAGCCGGCTTTATCTACGTCCGGGAAACCGGAGTGTTTCAGTGGGGAAGTGGTGCTTTAAAAAGGAGAACAAGGTATTGGGGATAAAGGTGCAAAAGAGATGACTTACCTCCTGATGGTTCGCGTTGAACGTCAGACTGCCTTCATCTAGCATCATGTAGAGTCTTCTATATGAGAAGCCATAGGGAAGCCTTCTATTGTAGATGGAACAGTGACCCCATGTGGACTTACACAAACTAGGGCACAGCCAGAGATAGAGAGAGAGCGAGCAAGTCAGGGAACAAGCGAGCGACAGAGAAAAAGGGAGGACTTGCGATTAGAAACATGATCACCTAATCAACTCTTTGAACCATTAAAAAAGCACATTGTCCCACAGAACCTGGTAAATGGTATACCTACTAGTGGCAAGCACCATTTGAATGATTTGTGGACAATTAAAAACATAGATGAATCTGTAATGGCATATCAGGTTCTGTAGCGCACTTCTCATTGGCCGCGTTCACACAGGGAGCCCAATTCTGATATTTTGTCCAATAATTTGTCTTTTGACCAATAACATCAGAACTTCTCACATTTTTTAAAGCTGATCTTATTTGGTCAAAATACCAATTAGTGACATTATTTTTGAATAATTCATTCTGAACGCCCTCTAACTATACTCACCCCTGCCTCCCTTCCACAGACCCTGTCAGTCTACTACTCACCCCTGCCTCAGACCCTGTCAGTCTACTACTCACCCCTGCCTCAGACCCGGTCAGTCTACTACTCACCCCTGCCTCAGACCCGGTCAGTCTACTACTCACCCCTGCCTCAGACCCGGTCAGTCTACTACTCACCCCTGCCTCAGACCCGGTCAGTCTACTACTCACCCCTGCCTCAGACCCGGTCAGTCTACTACTCACCCCTGCCTCCCTTCCCCAGACCCAGTCAGTCTACTACTCACCCCTGCCTCCCTTCCACAGACCCAGTCAGTCTACTACTCACCCCTGCCTCCCTTCCACAGACCCAGTCAGTCTACTACTCACCCCTGCCTCCCTTCCACAGACCCTGTCAGTCTACTACTCACCCCTGCCTCAGACCCTGTCAGTCTACTACTCACCCCTGCCTCCCTTCCACAGACCCTGTCAGTCTACTACTCACCCCTGCCTCCCTTCCACAGACCCAGTCAGTCTACTACTCACCCCTGCCTCCCTTCCACAGACCCAGTCAGTCTACTACTCACCCCTGCCTCCCTTCCACAGACCCAGTCAGTCTACTACTCACCCCTGCCTCCCTTCCACAGACCCAGTCAGTCTACTACTCACCCCTGCCTCCCTTCCACAGACCCAGTCAGTCTACTACTCACCCCTGCCTCCCTTCCACAGACCCTGTCAGTCTACTACTCACCCCTGCCAGAGGTACTCGTCGTGACCCAGGTCCTGCCACACGCAGGATGCCAGACAGAGGTCTGTAGCGTTCAGGTAGGACAGGATGGTGATGCTGAGCTCTGGAGGAAGCATCTCCAGGTCTATAAAACCCTGCTGCTCCTTCCCCCGGCGGGCACGCAGCAGCTGGTAGATGTCTGCCCCTTGGCAGTGCTGGGGGTGGCGCCGCGGGTGGGGCTGAGGTGGCAGGTCGCCCACCCCAGGGGAGTGGGGAGCCTGGCCTGGGTTAGCCCCCATCTCCATCCCCAAATCCTGGGGATCTCCGTCAAGGCCAGGTCCAGCGTCCCAGTGCTCTCCGTACTCCTGCTGCAGCTGCTGGTTCCTGGCCACCCTCCACAGCCCCTGACCCATCTGCAGGATCTGGTGTATAGGCAAGACAACACAGGCAGCACAGTCTGCATGCGTCACATAGGGAATAGGTTCCCTCAGGAGGAATATAAAACAGAAGTAGCTCAGTGATCTACTTACTAAGCATTAAATTGGGAAATTCCTGGCTATTCAATCTGGCCTTAAATAGCCTTGTACTCTTATAATCTCCACCCGGCACAGCCAGAAGAGGACTGGCCACCACTCAGAGCCTGATTCCTCTCTAGGTTTCTTCCTAGGTTCCTGCCTTTCTAGGGAGTTTTTCCTGTGCACATCTGTATTGCTTGCTGTTTGGAGTTTTAGGCTAGGTTTCTGTATAGCCCTCTGTGACATCTGCTAATGTAAATTACATTTGATTGAGCCAAAGTCCTATTTTAACAATCCAATATAAAAACAGAGGCCATCGTGCTACCTTGTTTAAATGTTTGGGAAACTGGATTACTTCCTGGTTACTTTTGTCACTGGCATGGCAACAGCTGATGGTAGGCATATCTATCTTGGAGTTACCCTGCTATGCTGAGTCATTGAAGGGCTCAGCGGTTATCACAAAATAGAGAAATATCCGTGACGGGTCAATTTAACCTGGATTCAGACCCTAGCTGTTTGTCCACAGAAACATTTCAATGATTGCCTCTGCTTTCATGGGTCATCTCGCATACATTAGCCCAATCAAATTAAAGCAATTGCTTCCTGAAAGTGCACTCTGGAACAGTCTCTGTAAGGGGTCGAGGCAGATTCTAATGTGACTTTGCACAACAAGCTATTTCGAAATATACAGAACAAAAATATAAATGCAACAATTAACGATTTTACTGAGTTACAGTTCATAATGAAATTAGTCAAATTTAATAAATAAATTAGGCCCTAATCTATGGACTTCACATGATTGGGCAGCAGTGCAGCCATGGGTGGGCACAGGCCCACCCACTGGGGAGCCAGACCAGGCCAATCAGAATATGTTTTCCCCCACAAAAGGGCTATATTACAGACAGAAATACTCCTAAGTTTCTATCCCGCAGGTGAAGAAGCCTGGATGTGGAGGTCCTGGGCTGGCGTGGTTACACGTGGTCTGCGGTTGTGAGGCCGGATGGACATATTGCCAAATTCTCCAAAACAACGTTGGAGGTACAGAAAATAACATGAAATTCTCTGACAACAACTCTGGTGGATATTCCTGCAGTCAGCATGCCAATTGCAAGCTCCCTCAAAACTTGAGACATCTGTGATGTGACAAAACTGCACATTTTATAAATGCCTTTTATTGTCCCAAGCACAAGGTGCACCTGTGTAATGATCATGCTGTTTAATCATCTTCTTGATATGCCACATCTGTCAGGTGGATGAATTATCTTGGCAAAGGATAAATGCTCACAAACAGGGATGTAAACACATTTGTGCACAAAATGTAAAATAAATAAGCTTTTTGTGCGTATGGAAAATGTCTGGGATCTTGTATTTCAGCTCATGGAACATGGAACCAACAATTTACATGTTGTGTTTATATTTTGGTTCAGTGTAGTTACTATATGCATCAAGCCTGCTCTCTCCATCTTTACCCTTACAGTCCTTTGACCAGGAACCACTATCTTACCCCTTCCATTTATAGCCATCTAAACCTTTACCCCATCAGACAGTGGACAGTGCAACTGAGACAGGGCCTAAACCATTTAACCTGCTATCACTTACCCTCCATCATGCCAGCTATGGCCCTGTTTTTTCTCCAGGAAAAAAAAAACCCATCCACAACACAGATTGACGTGGTATAATATTATAAACCAGAAGTAGCCTCAGTTAACGCGCTAGGTGATATGCATTCAACTCTCTCCAACTCCCCTGTCAGTCAGTGTCAGTGAATGGGTTTGTAGCTTAATTTCTAATTATTGTGTTTTTGTCACGTTTGTTTCCCCTTTTTTCTCATTTAACTTGCATTGTTCGGAAAGAGCTTGTGAGTAAGCATTTCACTACACTTAGTCGGCACGTGACAAATAACATGTCAGTTTACACTACAGACACTCTTCTCTCTTGTAATAGCATCTTAGAATGGTTCAGAGCTGAATCATAGCCTGGTCCCAGATTTGTTTGTGCCATCTTGCCAACTCCTGTGGTGATTGTTAAGACAGCCCAAACACATCTGGAATCAGGCTAGAATCTTCCATCCCTGTCACTACAGTTGAATCTCAATTCCAGCCTATTTAGCCTAACCACTGCTCGGAATTCCTCACATGTTCTCAATTCTCTGTTTCCCATGTGATGTGGGCATGCTCCTAGGCTGCTTGTTGCTCCATTGCTGCAATGCCATTGCACTTGTTATTCAGCATTCCCTGCTTGCTGCTGGAGCATTACGACTGTAGGCTGCTCAAAAAACACACTGGGGAATGTCTTAATGCTACAATATGTAACTTTTTGGGCAAGCTGACCAAATCCAAAGAAATGTGTGTTCTAGATGTCAGCCTCATTGAAAGCAAGTCTAAAAAGTGGTAGGTATGTTCTTTGTAAGCTATGTCCATTATTCCCGTTATGTTTATTTTTTTTGCATCTTTTACTTTTGTACACAAGCTTCAAACAGCTGAAAACACACTATTTTTGGATATGGAAAACATATTTCACAGCGGTTTAGACGGTACAATGATTCTCTACACTGACTGATTATTTTGTCACAAACTGAAATTAGGCACACTATTAGAATTCTAGCAACCAGGAAAAGGCAGAGCTATTTCTGCATGTTGCATCTTTAAAGTTGACATGAGTCTACTGGTTATATGGTGAGAGGGTTACTGTAGGTCATAGATGTTTCTAGACATGTAGGCTAAGACTAGGTCTAGATACATAGCCTAAACTGTTTGGATTAGTTCAACTGACCTAAGGGTGTATTTGTTCAAATGTGGATTGATGTCTTACAGTCATACTTATGACAGCCTAGCTTGCTAGTCAATTATTTTAAGCATTATTTTAAGCAAATAATTCAGTAGTAAAAAAAAAAAAAAAAACTTGCACTCATTTAAAAGGAGAGAAAGCACAGTGCATGGTGTGATCACATTGGCTGAATTGATGTATTGCGAATGCACAGGACATGCATATGGTTGGTCTACATTGGTAGTTGGTTCATGGGGTGGGGCATTCAAATTAGGTGGGTTTGGGGGTGTTTTAACTGAATCTGGTGGTCGCAAACATATCATTTGAGTTTAAAATGAGCAACTATCTACAGTGGGTTTTGACTCCTTCGTGATGGAAAAAACGGTGGTAGTCTACCTGTACATGCGTGTACGGAGAATGTTGTACCAAATGGTCTGTGTACAGTCAATAAAGTGACGCACAATACAGATTCCGAGAAATCATTCTGATCAGCTGCCTACTGAATGTACAATCTTTAACAAACTAATGCAAACGTTTCGCTAGTGAGAAGGACATTCATGCATACCTGTAGTCATGTAATAAGAAGTCTCTTGGTAAACAGAGGGACCATACTCTGTCAAGCACTAGAGTTATGTGCCCCATCGTCTGTTGACGTTTGCCTAATTCAGTAATTGGATAAACTGTCAGACAGTAGTGGGCTGGAAACACGTTCAGCGTCTTGTTGGAGACTTGAAGTTATGTTCGGCAACTGATAGATAATGCCACTATCAAGCTAGATTGACCTAAAGCCCTCGCCTTTCTTCAATATAATTATACAAGCCATTGGGGAGGCTCGTCTTGTCAATGACAGACCATCCTAACCAGCGCCACCTACCTGAATTGTATGGAAGATTGTACCGCCGCCGCGACGTATACACAGTCCAGAACGTAAACAACTTCGGTGGGAATAGTTTTGGGTCTTCTACTGGTAACCAGATGCTCCCATCTCCGTTAAATGCTGGCCAAAAACACCCACTCTCGTCGCTGTTGTAGAGAAAAACTGCTCTCAAAGTGACAACAGGCCTAATCTGCCCCTATCACTCAATATAAGGCTTCTTCAACTCCTCATTTCGCCCTCCTCTTTTTACACGCACTGTTGTCTGGTTTGACGTTTCGCGTGTTATTGGTGGAAATGACGTAGCTGTAACTGAGTAAATCTATCTAACGATTGTGATTGGTACTTAACTATGATAGTGTAACGACCCAAGAGCATGCTTTTGCGGCACAGTCGATAGCGCGCCGGACCTGGGGCTCGAGACCTGCTCCCTGCTGTTTCATTACAATATATACAATATTTCATTTTTTTTGTTTAAAAAAGTATTATTCTAGTAAAAAGGTCGGTCTACACAGAGCAGTCTAACGAATCTAATGAAATCCATTTGACTTTTTTTCTTCTAACACATTAAAGGTAGCTAACCAGAATAATTATGTTTTGCTTTCAAATACAGACAGTAAAGACGACGTTTTTACATGGATTTAGTTAGTTCAGCTTGTTTCATAAGTCGTCGTCAGTTTTCCATCGACATTAAAACCAGAAGTCTACAAACAACTTTTACCGCCATCTAGCTACGAATGTGCTCTTATGAATCTTCCTTCTAGTTTTTCTGATTCACTTATCATGGCAACCAATCGCGGCAATTATGTTATTTACCCGGCCAAAACAAACTAAATACACGTCCAGCTAGCTAACCAATTTGACTAGCACTTCTACTCAAATTTAAGGTAATTTATTATATTTTGTGCGTGGTATGTTTCAGTAACTGCAACAACGAGTCACCTCAACAAAAACTAACGTTCGCCTATAACATAGCAAGTAACTTGCTGGCAAGCTGTGTTGGTAGCTAGCCAACATGTAATGGTAACGTTACATAGCTATATTGTTTATGTTAGTTAGCTAGATTGTATTTTATCCATTCGTTGTAAAAGAGTTAATGGAAGAATTGTTGTGGTAACGTTACCTGTCTGTCATTTGCATCTTCAAGGTCCGCAATGATGTCAACCGGTGATTTGAAAGGATGTCTTCGGAAGCTGGATGCTCAACTACGGGCATTGAAGTACCCAAGAGAGGTCGACTATAATGGGTATGTTAGCTAGGTCATGGATAAAAATTGTGCCAGTGCTAACTAAACAATTGTGCCACGTTCCCAAACTTTTTGAGGGAAGGAGCCAGTTTATACAATCTGTCGGCACCTGTGTTGTGTTTGTTCAGTTGATGGCTCCATTATTCAGTCTTAGTTGCAGTGCAGGAGCTGTATGAACATTGGTGTCACTTTTACTTGCTTACATTGGAGATATACATCCCCCATATATTCCCCCTTTCTGATATATAGTGAGCTCCAAACGTATTGGGGCAGTGACCATTTTTGTTGTTGTTTAGCTTTGTACTCCAGCACCTGATTTGACCATCAGGTATTCAAAGACACTTTGGATTTGAAATGATACAATGATTGAGTTTAAAGTGCAGACTGTCAGCTTTAATTTGAGGTTATGAACCATTTAGAAACGACAACACTTTCTGTACATAGTCCCTCCATTTTTGCAATCATTATTAGATAGATCTGAATGAACTGTGAATAATGATGAGTGAGAAAGTTAGATGCACAAATATCATACACCCCCAAAATGCTAATATCCCCTGTTATGCTAATGGGAGAGGTTAGTATGTCTTGGGGGATGATATTTGTGAGTCTAACTTTCTCACTCAACATTATTTACAATTAATTCAGGACTATCTGTAATCATTGTAGCATCCACATGAATGTATGTGTTTTTAGAAGCATAGTATATTCTTACTTAGGGTAAAATTGACTCAAATGACACTACATTATTTACCATTAATTTCTATTGGGCACAAAATAATCTGAAACACAACCAAAACAAACAGCAAATGCATCCAACAAGTTTGTAGAGTCACAAGCTTGATGTAATCATTGTGCGCTAGGAATATGGGTTCAAATACTAAACTTTTGACTACTTTAATACACACAAGTTAATTTGTCTAAAATACTTTTGGTCCCCTGAAATGTGGGTCTATATGAAATTACCCTCAAATTAAAGCTAACAGTCAGAATTTGACTATGAAGTTCAAATGCAAAGTATTGGAGTACAGAGCCAAAACAAGTGTCACTGTCCCAATACTATACCAAAGATTAAGAAAACCTTCTTAATACTGAGTTGCCCTCAGAGCCTCAATTCATCGGGGCATGACTCTACAAGGCGTCAAGCGTTTCACAGGGATGCTGGCCCATGTTGACCTCTATGCTTCCCACAGTTTTTTTTCCAAATTGGCCTGATGTCCTTTGGGTGGAGGACCTGTCTTGATACACACAGGAAACTGTTGAGTGTGAAAAACCCAGCAGTGTTGTAGTCCTTAACAAAAACTGGTGCGCCACGCACCTACTAACATACCCCGTTAAAAGGAACTGAAATATGTTTGATTGTTGGAGTGCTCCTTCTGGAAGGTTCTCCCATCTCTGTCAGTGACCATCGGGTTCTTTGTCACCTCCCTGACCAAGGCCCTTCTCCACAGATTGCTCAGTTTGGCTTGGCGGCCAGCTCTAGGAAGAGTCTTGGTGATTCCAAACTTTTTCCATTTAAGAATGATGGAGGCCATTGTGTTCTTGTGGACCTTAAATGCTGCAGACATTTTTTTGGTACCCTTCCCCAGATCTGTGCCTCGACACAATCCTGTCTCGGCGTTCTAAGGAAAATCTCTTCGACCTCATTGCTTCGTTTTTTGCTCTGACATGGACTGTCAACTGTTGGGCCGTATATAGGCAGGTGTATGCCTTTCCAAGTCATGTCCAATCAATTGAATTTACCACAGGTGGACTCCAATCAAGTTGTAGAAACATCAAGGGTGATCGATGGAAACAGGATGCACCTGAGCTCAATTTCAAGTCTCATAGCAAAGGGTCTGAATACTTACAGTATGTAAATAAGGTATTTCTGTTATTTATTTTGAATAAATTTGCAAACATTTCTACATTTTGCTTTGTCATTATGGGGTATTGTATGTAGATTTCTGAGAATTTTTTTATTGAATCCATTTTGGAATAAGGCTGTAACGTAACAACGTGGAAAAAGTCAAGGGGTCTGAATACTTTCCGAAGGCACTGTACATACTCACTCCCCGGGCAGTTTATTAGCTACACCCGTCTAGGTACTGGGTCGGACCCCCTCTTGCCTCCAGAATACACTGAATTCTTCGGGGCATGGATTCTACAAGTCGGAAATGTTACACTTTGATGTTGGTACATGCTGACGCGATGGCGTCATGCTGTTGCTGCAGATTGGACGGCGGTACACCACTGCAACCAGCCTGTGCTGTTGACACCAGGCAGGGTCCATAGACTCTGCCATCAGTATGATGCAACATCCCATCTGGTTTGGGCTTAGTGGGACTATCATTTGTTTTTCAACAGGACAATAACCCAAAACACCTCCATGCTGTGTAAGGGCTATTTGACCAAGAAGGAGAGTGATGGAGCGCTGCATCAGATGACCTGGCCTCCACAATCACCTGACCTCAACCCAATTGAGATGGTTTGGGATGAGTTGGACTGCAGAGTGAAGGAAAAGCAGCCAACAAGTGCTCAGCATATGTGGGAACTCCTTCAAGACGGTTGGAAAAGCATTCCAGGTGAAGCTGGTTGCGAGAATGCCATGAGTGTGCAAAGCTGTCCTCAAGGCAAAGGGTGGCTACTTTGAAGAATCTCAAATTTAAGAAATATTTTGATTTGTTTAACACTTTTTTTGGTTACTACATGATTCCATATGTGTTATGTCATAGTTTTGATTTCTTCACTATTATTCTACATATTAACCATCCATGCAGTATCTAAGAATGTTTTGGGCAGACGAGACCTTGAAGGAGAGGCAGGTGTGCATATGGTAGCATTTCTCATGATTTAACATTTTGTTCCACCATGAGCCTAATTTCCGATGATCTCGTTGTTATGATGAGCATATCTGACCAGGTCTTTATCCAGGTTGTGGGGTCACTGATTTCTATGGCCTTTGTCCATTACACTCTATTTGGCTTGAAAGTGCCAACAAATTGCAAGTGTGATGACATATGGAACTTGTGATGAATTAAGAATGACAATTTAGGCTAGAATGAATATTATTAACAGTCTGTGTGATGTTCTTGCGTGCTATAGGCAAACCTGCTCTGTAGTGTAGGATAAGGTCACGAGACTGAATGTGTCCCATATGGGACCCTATTCCCCAGATAGTGCACTATTGCGTGCTATTGGCTCTGTTTAGAAAAAAAAGTGCACTATTTAGGGTGCTATTTGTGACGAAGACTAAATGATTTGGCTGGAAGACAGACTAAACATATGTAGTCCTATAAACATCCAGATTGGGGCTGTAGTCACGGGTACAGTTCATGGTCTGGGTTTGTTTTGAAGTCTCCAGCAGGCGGCAGAGGGGGTTGTACGGAGCCCTGCTCGACGATAACTCTGTTTGTAAACATGCTTTACATTAACCAGCCGTGGGTCCCCCTCTGACGAGGACCCCCAGTCTGAACATCTGATGAGCAGGGAAGAAGTGATTCCTTTTGAAGTGAAGAGCATCAAACACAATATGCTTGTGGGGAATTTAAAAAATGATGTGGCTCAAATACATTTTTTTGTGCATGCGAGACAATTTAAATCAGGAGACAAAGGTTGGCCATTTTTTTTCTTTTTTTAAAAATCGAACTCGTTTGGGTTCCATTGATGTCAAACTGTGTGTTGGGCTGCGTTTAGACAGGCAGCTCAATTATCATATTTTTTTTCCACTAATTGGTCTTGACCAATCACATCAGATCTTTAGCAGAGCTGATCTGATTGGTCAAAAGCATATTTTTTGTTGAAAAATTGGTCTACCTGTCTGAACAGGGCATTATTCTCATATATTTTTAGGCCTAAATGATACTAATACATATGAAAACAGTGGTACACATTGTAAAACACAATCTATACTTTACCTCTACAGCTTGGCCAAAGGGGATCCTTCTGCCTTTCTCCCTATAGTGAGTTATGCATTCATCTCCTATTCACCACACCTTGCTGAACACCTGGTGCGCTTCGGAGTGGAACTCACTGGGAAGAACGACCTACGTTTTATCGAATGCATCTACAAGGTAAATCCACACATTGATTCTATTGTGTTCTTTACATTTTGTTTTATATATTAAGGGTAATGCTGTACAGTACCTGTCAAAAGTTTGGACACCTACTCATTCAAGGGTGTTCTTTTATTTTGACTATTTTCCACAATATAGAATAATAGTGAAGACATCAAAACTATGAAATAACACACATGGAATAATGTAGTAACCAAAAGAGTGTTAAACAAATCAAATTATATTTTAGATTCTTCAAAGTAGCCTGGACTCGAACCCAGAATCTCTAGTGGCACAGCGATGCACTGCCTTAGACCACTGTGCCACTCGGGAGGCCCATGGCTGGTAAACTCTAATGAACTTATCCTCTGCAGCAGAGGTTATTCTGGGTCTTTCTTTCCTGTGGCGGTCCTCATGAGAGCCAGTTTCATCATAGTGCTTGATTGTTTTTGTGACTCCACTTGAAGAAACGTTCAAAGTTCTTCAATTTTTCCAGATTGACTGACATTCATGTCTTAAAGTAATGATGGACTGTCATTTCTCTTTGCCTATTTGAGCTGTTATTGCCATAATATGGACTTGGCCTTTTATCAAATAGGGTTATCTTCTGTATACCAACCCTATCTTGTCACAACACTACTGATTGGCTCAAACGCATTCCAAGAGTGTGCAAAGCTGTCATTAAGGGTAGCTACTTTGAAAAATGTCAAATATAAAATCTACATTGGTTACTACATGATTCCATATGTGTTATTTCATAGTTTTGATGTCCTGACTATTATTCTACATTGTAGAAAATAGTAAAAACTAAGAAAAACTCTTGAATGAGTAGGTGTGTCCAAACTTTCGACTGGTACTGTAGGTTAACATGTTTCCGTGACAGCCTTAGTATTTAAGGATCATCATGCACAGTGGAGGGATTTTACTCCATAGGTCTCCATTAGTATGGTAGGAAGAAGACGCTGAGCGTAATACTAGAACACTGTTTTAAACAAACATCTTTTGTGATGAAATCATGTTTTCGAATGTATCCCCACCCCCCCCTGCAGCAATCCCACATCCTGACCTAGACCTACCTGTTTGAGAAACACATTGGCATCACTCCCCAGTTGACTGTATTATCTCCCAGGCTCGTTCCTTCATGCCCTCCCCATGATTTAACGCTCTGTTCATTCACTGCGTGCTGGGATCTTTCCTGGGTCCTACTTTTCCACTTTTCCCCACCACCGCTCTCCCCATGTAGCCCCATGCAGTGTCGTCTCCCTAACACGGAACAGTTTCTCCCAATAGCAGGGACTCCCCTCTAGATCCCCTCTCTCATACATCACAGTTATCGTCGTAATGGTTCAAAATGGCAAAGTGTTTCCAGTTGTTTCCTCACAGGCACTCGCACACTGACTTCAGTTTATTTCTTGGAGTCTTCTGAGGCCAACGGCTGTCTACCCAGGCACTCTGCTGTGGTTTAACCCCTCCACGCTTGAGCTGAACTGCAATATTTCCCCCTAATACACACACATGGAAGACATTGGCATTGCATCACTCACTACCAATGAAGTCCTTTTGAAACAGTGTAGGATTTCCTCTGTAGAAGTGAAAGGTAGGCTGCATGTGGGATTCCTTTTCATTCCTGTGGTGCTCAAATGACATGAATGGAGTCTTAAAGTAGTGTAGGAATTCCATTAATTCTTATCTATGGGAAATGGTATTGGCCTCCACTGTCGGAATTCCCTTTTTCATGATATTGTGCTTGGTCAGGTCAAGGCTAAGCCATTTCCTTCATCTCACGTTCTAATATTACAGCTCCTCTCTCATCACAACCAACTGAGGACTTGGAAGGAATGACTTGTGTAAATGGATCAGGGGTTTTTCAGTCTTTTTGTTGAGGCTGTACTATAGCCTCTGTTAACCCTGCTATCAGAACCAGAAGGGTTTTCACTGAGCGGGCCCTGATCTGCAGCATCTTTATTTAACACACACTCTGGTGTTTCCTTCCAGCTGGCAACCGGTGGTCGGCAGCACAGCGTCCTTGAGCAATTATGTCTTATAAAGTCTTACATGAAATCCTGATTCCTGCGGTGAACACAGGAACTCCATGTTGGTCCAAGTTCTCATCTCGGATCAGAATCCCCTCTTCTGTTCTCTGAGCGCTGAGGCCGCAGGCGAGCTATCTGCCTCTCACAGCATCGGTTCATTTTCGCGAGAGAGGGGAGGGAGACCGAAAAGGACAAGGAAGAGCGAGACCCTCTGTGCGATGGCTGGCGCCCAGTCACTGCTTCGCCTGGCTGGCACACACACACACACACACTGACACACACACACACACACACAAAAATATGGGAGACAGATTGGGCCGACACCAGCAGCATTTCATACAGAAGAAATGCAGAGAGGAGACAAGCCATTTACTCTGCGTTATAGTGGGTGACCTCCTGTCATACCTACTGCCATCTTTCCCTGAACTCATGTCAACTATAGTGAGTTTTACAATTATCAGTAGAATGTTTGGATTTGTCATGTTTTCCAGCTCCTATTATTCCCTTGCCTCGATACACTTAATTCACGTGACAAGGGATACACGTCATATTTAGGAAGGGAAAACAAACTCCATATACTTTTAAAGTCATTACAACCAAATGGAAACTGTTTAGAAAATATCATGGATCTACATTTATACTGTGTCCAGCTTACTAATAATCATTCAAATGAAACCTAGACAGTCGGGTAGCATCGAAAATTGCAAAAGCATTGGATTACAGGACAATTTCTTTGCACGTTTTGATGGTGAAGAAATGAACACATTTTCAGTGCGACCTTCTTGAAGAACGAATGTGGCCCCCGGCGCAAAATGAGTTTAAAACCCCTGTACCAGATACTTTGCAATGTGATCTTCAATGACAATTCAATGAATATTGTTTTGATCTTTGCATTTTTTACTGTTTGAATGAAGAAAACATGGTGTATTTTTGATTTGAAACAATTTTTCAGCAGGGACAATTCAGCCGTGTGTGTGTGTGTGTGTGTGTGTGTGTGTGTGTGTGTGTGTGTGTGTGTGTGTGTGTCATACTGTCTATTGTTCACCCACATCTAGGTACTGCGGGATCTCTTCCACTACAAACCTGTCCTGACCAAGCAGCAGTTCCTCCAGTTTGGCTATGCAGAAAGAAAGACCTGCATCCTCTGTGATGTCATCGCCTTCGCCCTGCAGAAACACAAAGAGCTCAGCAAAGGCAATAAGGTCAGTCTGTCTCCCTCAGCTTTGACGAGCCTCGAGAAAACCGTATCATCAAACGACATGATAATGATGACACGGTATTCACGGTTCAATGAACTATTGCACCCTCTTGATCAGACCATGTCTGTATTGTAGTAGAGAATGTGTTCTCAGTAGCCTACCTGGTAAAAGAAAATGTTCATGTGTTGCAGCCAAAGCCGAGACCGCGTTTTCAGGCCTCGAGTTCAGACTCCAAAAGTGAGGCTCTCCCATTTCAGGCTGAAACAATGAACCCCATGGCCACCAAAGTAAGTCTTTGCCAAGGACATGACAGTGTAGACCAACAGACCTGTTCAGCTCTCTACACTTTATCAAAGAGGCCTGAGCTAGCCTAGTTAAGTAAAGGTTAAAGAAAACATTTTAAAATGATAAAATAGTCCATTGTGACGCCGCATGAGTACATGGCCCGGCCTTAACATGACTAGGTGAGATGGTTCTTTCCAACAGTTGTCCCTAAGCAGGCCACTAGTGGAGAGACACATTGGTGGTGACTCCTGGCGCTCCTCTAGTAGAACCTCAGATATTGAAGAGTCTGAGGAAGAGGAGGAGGGGCTGGGACTGGAGGAGGTCCAGAACCAAGCACCTACAGTCCCTCAAACAGTGAGTACCAGCATACTTCTCCACAGTATAAGCACAGACACACACACACACACACACACAGCCTTTCTCTCTGTAACACACACACACACTCACACACACACACACACACACACACAGCCTTTCTCTCTGTAACACACATCACTAAAGTGACACACACACACATAGACTGGATTGTGACCACCCTTCCAGGACCTGGTGGTGGAGGGGAGGCTGGCAGTGCTGGAGGCCCAGCTGTTGCAGGTCCAGACCCGGCTGGGGGGGCTCTCGGCCCTGGAGCAGAGGCTGGAGCTTCTAGAGAAGGCCTCGGCCGGGAGGATCACTTTAGACAAGCACCAGTGGGAAAACCTGGAGAGCAGAGTGCTACTGCTGGAGACCAGACTGACCCTCTCCACAGCCACGGCCCAGGTAGGCTCTTTGTGTGTGTGTCCCTATCCACTGCAAAGGGATTCTTGGATACTGTGTGTCTGCATGTGTGTCAGCCATGGCCCAGGTAGGAAGGGATCTCTACACCACATCTGTCTGATCTGGAGACTCTTCTAGAGAACTCTCCCTACCTCTATCCAATGACAAGTAGAAGCAGATGTTGAACTAATGATGTCAGTCCATTCCAGAATGTCTACTGTATCTCTGTTTGCTGATTAAAGATGGAAAAATGTACAGCTTTCAAGGTTGTTTTTTTCTTTCCCTTTAGGAGTCGTCATCACTTATCAATGGAGGTTGGAGTCATCACGTGGCGGATAATGCAACAGAAGTCACGGGTTGGAACTGATTTTGACAATAAAAGTATCTTGGATATTGATGAGGCCATCGTATACAACAACTGAAATACAGTAATAGAAAGATCAAATTCCCAGTGTGATAAAAGTTCAACTGATGCTCACATACCCTTACAGAGTCAAGACCCAGTCCTCCAGAGAGCCTCCTACACAACTCTGGCTGTGAGCGTCCTCAGTCCTCCACCCCTTCCGCAAGCTATCCCATCACCCCCTGTGTGACAACGGCACCCCCAGAGGTAATGGCAGATATTACGTGTGTATATATATATATTTTGTATATTTAATATACATACTGCTCTAAAAAACTAAAGGGAATACTTAAATAACACAATGTAACTCCAAGTCAATCACACTTCTGTTCACGGTAAACTCTGCATGTGCCAAAATTACCTTAGAATTTTTACGTGGATCTTCCACAATACGGATTAAATCAATCCCTTTCTTTTTCATTCATTCTTGACTCATTTTCTATAGGAGAATATGAAAGAGAGATTGGAAAGGATAGCCAACATGTAAGTAACTGTAGATCTATGTTGTGTTCCCTCTGTTAACCAAGGCCAATACACCATCTACTGTATATAAAATAATACTCCATTTATGTTTAACTTCATTACGTTTTGTTCTTCTCCTTTGTTTTAGGATGAAAGACACTTCCAGCCTTTTAAGAAGTATAGAACCCTCAATGTAAATTCAGACTATGTATTTTTGTAATTGATCTCTGGATTAGTATGTGAGTGATGAATAAAATAATCATGGAAAAATATTGACTTGTGTTCACAATCCATTATATAGAGTACCAGTCAAAAGTTTGGACACACATACTCATTAAAGGGTTTTTCTTAGTTTTTACTATTTTCTACATTGTAGAATAATAGTGAAGACATCAAGACTATGAAATAACACATATGGAATCATGTAGTAACCAAAAAAGTGTTAAACAAATCAAAATATTTTAGATTCTTCAAAGTAGCCACCCTGGCTTTATCCCAACCAGCTTCATGAGGTCGTCACCTGGAATGCATTTCAATGAACAGGTGTGCCTTGTTAAAAGTTATTGTGAAATTTCTTTCCTTAATACTGCGTTTGAGCCAATCAGTTGTGTTGTGACAAGGTAGGGGTGGTATACAGAAGATTGCCCTATTTGGTAAAAGACCAAGTCCATATTATGGCAATAACAGCTCAAATAAGCAAGGAGAAATGAGTCCATTACTTTAAGACATGAAGGTCAGTCAATCTGGAAAAGTGCAGTCGTAAAAACCATCAAGCGCTACGATGAAACTGGCTCTCATGAGGACCACCACAGGAAAGGAAGACCCAGAGTTACCTCTGCTGCAGAGGAGAAGTTCATTAGAGTTACCAGCCTCAGAAATTGCAGCCCAAATAAATACTTCAGTGTTCAAGTAACACATATCTCAACAACTGTTCAGAGGAGACTGCGTGAATCAGGCCTTCATGGTCGAATTGCTGAAAAGAACCACTACTAAAGCACACCAATAAGAAGACGAGACTTGCTTGGGCCAAGAAACACGACCAATGGACATTTAAACCGGTGGAAATCTGTCACTTGGTTTGATGAGTCAAAATGTGAAATATTTGGTTCCAACCTCCATGTCTTTGTGAGATGCAGAGTTGGTGAACGGATGATACCTGAATGTGTGGTTCCCACCGTGAAGCATGGAGGAGGTGTGATGGTGTGGCAGGTAGCCTAGTGGTTAGACTGGTACTGTAATTCTGTATTTTATTTGCACAAACAATTTTACGTACAATGCCCGGTCTTGTGTAACCTTACTTTCAATCAGGGTGGTGTGTCGGAATACCCGTCAACTGAGGGCTCTTCATTCCGTATAGCGCAGGTTCAGCATGTGAAATTATAAGCAATGTTCCAGTGTAAGCGGACATTTACATTCACGGTAAACGCTGGATGTCAGCTTAATTGGAAATAACCTTTTACATTTCTGTCAGGCATTCTGTAATTCTTCAGCAATGCAAATTGAATAAAGCCTCACGGTGTGTTGATGTATACTCTGTAGTTGTGCCTAAACTGACCCACTTGCTTGAATTTCCCTGGCCACTGAACTATGGACCTGACCAGTAGAGGTCACTAACAGACCTCTCTGAGCCATCTTCTCCAGCTATACTGGGCTATACTCCAGCTCCTGTTCAATCATCCTTCCTTCTCATAGTAGAGCTCTCCTAGGCCCTGTATGAACTGCAATGTATGAAGAGCAATTGCATTTTGAAAAGAAGGCTAGGAGAAAGGACACAAGGAATGAATAATTTGAGGAAGTCTAATTCTGCTCAAAGTTTTCCTCAATTCAGGCCGATATTCAATTCAAGGCATGTTATAAAGCAGTGATTTCTCAAACCTCTCATTGAGATCTCCAGACCTTTCATGTACTTGATCTATTCCAGAGCTAGCACACCCTCTTCAATATGTCAACTATACTGAACAAAAATATAAATGCAACATGCAACAATTTCGGTGATTGGTACTGAGTTTTACAGTTCATACAAGGAAATCAGTTAATTGAAATAAATAAATTAGGCCCTAATCTATGGATTTCAAATGAGTGGGCAGGAGCGCAGTCAGGGGTGAGCCTGGGTGGGAATAGGTCCACCCATTGGGGAGCCAGGCCCAGCCAATCAGAATTAGTTTTTCCTCACAAAAGGGCTTTATTACAGACAGAAATACCCTCCAGTTTCATCAGCTGTCAGGGTGGCTGGTCTCAGGCAATCCCGCAGGTGAAGTAGCTGGATGTGGAGGTCCTGGGCTGGCGTGGTTACACGTGCTCTGTGGTTGTGAGGCTGGTTGGGCATACTGCCAAACTCTCTAAAACTATGTTGGAGGTGGCTTATGGTAGAGAAATTAACATTAAATTATCTGGCAACCGCTCTTTTGGGAATTCCTACAATCAGCATGTCAATGGCACGATCCCTCAACTTGAGAATAGCACATTTTAGAGTTGCCTTTTGTCCCCAGCACAAGGTGCACCTGTGTAATGATCATGCTATTTAATCAGCTTCTTGATATGCTTATTTCCATATGCAGCGTTGTACCGTGAATGTGGCCTTTGCTGACAAAGTGCTCTTTAATTGAATCCTGGACTAAAATATCATAGAAATGCGTCATAAAAAACAAAACAATGACCAAGGAGAGTTGTGGATCCAAAGGACAACCCAGTGTGCTGGAGCATGGTGCTTGCAACACCAGAGATTTGGCTTTGATTCCTATAAGCGCCACTTAAGCTGTGGTGTAATCGAGGATTGGCCACAGTACAAACACTCAAGAGGCAGGTTAAAGGCAAAATATAGACTTTTAATGACAAACTTAACTGGGGACTGGGATCAAAAGCCAGGACCTCCCTTGGGCTGATCAACCACCAAATCGGTCGCTGGAGGGGTGGTCACCTTCTGAGGCTTAGCACCATGGTTCTGAGGGGCCCACAACATGATCAAATTCTAATTCAGAGCATATCTTACTCAATCAAACTGAACCAAAGACCTTCATTCAAACAAAGGTCCATGGAGTTGGACAGTCTTTAGCAGCTCCTGCTGCTCTCTCTAAGTGGAAAACCCCCAATCAGTGGTGTAAAGTACTTAAGTAAAAATCATTTTTTGGGGGTATCTGTACTTTGCATTACTATTTATATTTTTGACAACTTTTGCTTTTAGTTCACTACATTCCTAAAGAAAATAATGTACTTTTACTCTCTACATTTTCTCTGACACCCAAAAGTGCTAGTTACATTTGTAATGCTTAGCAGGACAGGAAGATGGTCCAATTCACACACTTATCAAGAGAACATCTGACAGACTCCATAAACACACATGCTTCATTTGTAAATGATGTTGGAGTGTGCCCCTGGCTATTAGTAAAAAAAATACATGTAATGGTGCCGTCTGGTTTGCTTAATATAAGTCATTTGAAATTATTTATACCTTTTTACTTTTGATACTTAAGTATATATAAAACCAAATACTTTTAGACTTTTACTCAAGTAGTATTTTCCTGGACGACTTTCACTTTTACTCAAGTCATGTTCTACTAAGGAATCTTTACAGTTGGGTACTTATTCCACCACTGCCCCCAATGCATCTTCTTCGATGAAGGCATCCAATAAATGTTGCTCAATTCAACAGCTCAGACACACGAGGCATGTGGCAGGGTCTACAGTCAATCACGGACTACAGGAAGAAACCCAGCCCAGTCACGGACCAGGATGTCTTGCTCCCAGGCAGACTAAATAACTTTTTTGCCCGCTTTGAGGACAATACAGTGCCACTGACACGGCCTGCAACGAAAACATGCGGTCTCTCCTTCACTGCAGCCGAGGTGAGTAAGACATTTAAACGTGTTAACCCTCGCAAGGCTGCAGGCCCAGACGGCATCCCCAGCCGCGCCCTCAGAGCATGCGCAGACCAGCTGGCCGGTGTGTTTACGGACATATTCAACCAATCCCTATACCAGTCTGCTGTTCCCACATGCTTCAAGAGGGCCACCATTGTTCCTGTTCCCAAGAAAGCTAAGGTAACTGAGCTAAACGACTACCGCCCCGTAGCACTCACATCCGTCATCATGAAGTGCTTTGAGAGACTAGTCAAGGACCATATCACCTCCACCCTACCTGACACCCTTGACCCACTTCAATTTGCTTACCGCCCAAATAGGTCCACAGACGATGCAATCTCAACCACACTGCACACTGCCCTAACCCATCTGGACAAGAGGAATACCTATGTGAGAATGCTGTTCATCGACTACAGCTCGGCATTCAACACCATAGTACCCTCCAAGCTCGTCATCAAGCTCGAGACCCTGGGTCTCGACCCCGCCCTGTGCAACTGGGTACTGGACTTCCTGACGGGCTGCCCCCAGGTGGTGAGGGTAGGCAACAACATCTCCTCCCCGCTGATCCTCAACACTGGGGCCCCACAAGGGTGCGTTCTGAGCCCTCTCCTGTACTCCCTGTTCACCCACGACTGCGTGGCCACGCACGCCTCCAACTCAATCATCAAGTTTGCGGATGACACAACAGTGGTAGGCTTGATTACCAACAACGACGAGACGGCCTACAGGGAGGAGGTGAGGGCCCTCGGAGTGTGGTGTCAGGAAAATAACCTCACACTCAACGTCAACAAAACTAAGGAGATGATTGTGGACTTCAGGAAACAGCAGAAGGAACACCCCCATCCACATCGATGGAACAGTAGTGGAGAGGGTAGCAAGTTTTAAGTTCCTCGGCATACACATCACAGACAAACTGAATTGGTCCACTCACACAGACAGCATCGTGAGGAAGGCGCAGCAGCGCCTCTTCAACCTCAGGAGGCTGAAGAAATTCGGCTTGTCACCAAAAGCACTCACAAACTTCTACAGATGCACAATCGAGAGCATCCTGGCGGGCTGTATCACCGCCTGGTATGGCAACTGCACCGCCCTCAACCGTAAGGCTCTCCAGAGGGTAGTGAGGTCTGCACAACGCATCACCGGGGGCAAACTACCTGCCCTCCAGGACACCTACACCACCCGATGCTACAGGAAGGCCATAAAGATCATCAAGGACATCAACCACCCGAGCCACTGCCTGTTCACCCCGCTGTCATCCAGAAGGCGAGGTCAGTACAGGTGCATCAAAGCTGGGACCGAGAGACTGAAAAACAGCTTCTATCTCAAGGCCATCAGACTGTTAAACAGCCACCACTAACATTGAGTGGCTACTGCCAACACACTGTCAATGACACTGACTCTACTCCAGCCACTTTAATCATGGGAATTGATGGGAAATTATGTAAATATATCACTAGCCACTTTAAACAATGCTACCTTATATAATGTTACTTACCCTACATTATTCATCTCATATGCATACGTAGATACTGTACTCTATATCATCGACTGCATCCTTATGTAATACATGTATCACTAGCCACTTTAACTATGCCACTTGGTTTACATACTCATCTCATATGTATATACTGTACTCGATATCATCTAGTGTATCTTGCCTATGCTGCTCTGTACCATCACTCATTCATATATCCTTATGTACATATTCTTTATCCCCCTACACTGTGTATAAGACAGTAGTTTTTTTTTTTTTTTTTTTTTGGAATTGTTAGTTAGATTACTTGTTCGTTATTACTGCATTGTCGGAACTAGAAGCACAAGCATTTCGCTACACTCGCATTAACATCTGCTAACCATGTGTATGTGACAAATAAAATTTGATTTGATTTGATTTGATTACCAAATGTATTAACAGAGTCAAAAAACAAATGTGTTCGATGTGTTCAAATGCCTCTTGATTTTCATGCTTGTATATTTCACATACAAAATCTTTATATTTCACCAATTAAGCACGTAGAAAATGCGGCGCTTTTGCTGATCCTTTATTTCCCTGACCACAGTGTGATGTATGGATTTGACCACTAGAGTTCACTAACAGACAGTATATTCCAGCTGACGTGATTAATTCATGCTTCATCGTTGCCCTCTAGTGGTCATTCTATGTATAAGAGAACAATACATCTGTCTTATCCTTCACTGCTACTTTGAATATTTGCAAAGTGCTCTGTGAGATGGAATGTTTCCAGAGCAAATTGCCACTCTAAATCTGAATGCTCATTCCTAGAGGGTCCATTCATTGACCCCTTGTTCTAGAGACAGCAAGTTAGAACAGAGCTAGCCTAACCTCTCAGACCTTTCTCCCTCCGTCTCTCCTTCCCTCTTACCTGTTGTTTAGCTCAGCTCCCAGGCCTCTAGCTGGCTGAAGCTGTTGGAGAGGTGAAACATCCAGGTCATGTGTCTGGACCTGTCTGGAAGGATGTACACATTAGTATTCTGGAACAGAGTCTGCTATTGCAAATCCAAGGCACTGTTCCTGAACATTGTTATTGACTTTCAGTGTGAGTCAGGAGTAAGTGTGTGACGCAGCTCAGCGAAAACATGGGTAGATCAGAGGTGAGCCCTGACAGTGGAGGTGGTGTGTGTGTCTGTCTCTAGTTGTTTGTGAATGTGTGCATGTTTCCCTCTGCTTGTTTGTGTGTGTATGTGTGTGTGTGTGTGTGTGTGTGTGTGTGTGTGTGGAGCAGCTTTCTGTGATGATGGGAGCTCAGCAGGGGTGCCAGCTGGCAGAGCGAGACCACACAGTCTCTGTCGTAAAGTCTGATCATAGACCTACAGAGTGAGAACCAAAAGTAGCAGATCCACACATTCCTCCTTTTCGACTCAACAAACAGCATGTAACTCCTTTTAAAAACTCCCCCACGTCCCTCCTTTCCTCCCCCAAATCCAACAGGAGACCCTGGACCACCCCTAACCCTCACCCATACTGAAACACCCAGTCTGGGTTACTACAGGACTGCTGCGGCCTGACTGTGAGACCTGCCCTACCCAGATGTGGCTAAGCCGGGGGAGAAGTCCTTCTTCTCCACTGGTATGTTTCCTCAGGATTGTTCCCTAAGCCCTGCTTGTTTTTACTGGCTGTGTGCGAGGGTTTTAATTTTATGTTCTGCACTGTGCATTCTGTGTTTTCTGTGTGTGTGTTGACTGTTGTTGGGATTATGTGGTTATGTCTTGCTGTATGTAGTCTATCAAGAGAAATTCCTCTCCCAAGAAAAAGAATGTTCTATGAATTGAATACAACACACGACTAAAGAGTACAATGAAGCACTGTTGTGATCTCCTGCCTGAACAAACACATCTCTTGCATTGTGTGGAGTTGAAGAGAGCCGCTCCATTTCAGCTTCAAGTAATTACCCGGAGCTGTAGGGCTTTTGGAAGGGGAGGAAGTGTATTCACTAGAAACATACACCCTCCCTCCCTAATGTTGATATGTATTGAATAAAGGGAAGCCCTCCAAGGCATGTTGAATGAAGCCCATTGATTTCATCAATCTTTTTCTTTGCAATTGTCTTCTCAGTCATCAGTTTAGTTCAATATGAAGTGCAGTAAAACAGTCAATCCTCCAAGGCATTGGATTTAATTATTATATACATTTTATATACATATATTTTATACATTTTTTCTGTCATAATTTGAATGTTTTCTTGTTTTATGGACTAGACTGTGAACCGATATGCTTCTTCAACCCTAAAGGAATGTGTCTTTTACAGCAGAAAGGCCTACACGTGTCCAACAAGGAATAAACAAACTATGCCACCTGTTCACTACAAAGTGTATTTCTGATAAAAGGCTCTAGTATTACGTCTGTGTTGACTTATTGCTACAACATACCTACTATACCGTAAGTCAAACACCATCTGCACAAGTAGCTGTTTCAATAGAAAATTCCTTCCCTCCATATATACAAAAATATAAACACAACATGCAACAATTTAAATTATTTTACTGAGTTGCAATTTCACACAAGGAAATCAGTCAATTGAAATAAATTCCTTAGGCCCTAATTTATGGGTTTCACATGACTGTGAATACAGATATGCATCTGTTGGTTACAGACCAAAAAAGGTAGGGCGTGGATCAGAAAACCAGTCTGTATCTGGTGTGATAACCATTTGCCTCATGCAGCGACACATCTCCTTCGCATAGAGTTGATCAGGCTGTTGATTGTGTCCTGTGGAATGTTGTGTCGCGCTGCAATGGCTTTGCGAAATTGCTGGTTATTGGCGGGAACTGGAACACGCTGTCGTGCAAGTCGATCCAGAGCATCCCAAACATGCTCAATGGGTGACATGTCTGGTGAGTCGGCAGGCCATGGAAGAACTGGGACATTTTCAGCTTCCAGGAATTGTGTACAGATCCTTGAGATGTGGGGCGTTGCATTATCAGGCTGAAACATGAGGTGGTGGCAGTGGATGAATGCCACGAAAATGGGCCTCAGGATCTCGTCACAGTATCTCTGTGCATTCAAATTGCCATCAGTAAAATTTGAATGTGTTGGTTGTCCATAGCTTCTTCAGTTGTGCAAACCCACAGTTTCATCAGCTCTGGCAACAGCTCTGGTGGACATTCCTGCAGTAAGCATGCCTTTTGCCCTCAAAGCTTGAGACATCTGTGGCATTGTGTTGTGTGACAAAACTGCACATTTTAGAGTGGCTTTTATAGTCCCCAGCACAAGGTGCACCTGTGTAATGATCAAGTTGTTTAATCAGTTTCTTGATATGCCACATCTGTCAGGTGGATGGATTAACTTGGCAAAGGAGAAATGCTCACTAACAGGGATTTAAACACATTTGAGGGAAGTTAGCTTTGTGTACGTATTAAACATTTCTTGGATCTTTTATTTCAGCTCATGAAACACTTTACATGTTGCGTTTATATTTTTGTTCAGTGTCTATGCCATTCAGCATATCCAAATCAACTTAGTCATGCATTTTATATATGGGTGGTCCCGGGAATCAAACCCACTATCCTGGTTTTGTAAGCACCATGTTCTACCATTTGAGCTACAGTTTTTAACTGAAAGCCAGAAACCATCAGAGTCCCAATTCACTCTGCTCTAAAACAAATACGCTAGCCACCACTATGATTCATGATGTAATCACAATGTGTCTCAAGACTAAGAGCCCCAGAGGCTGATATTAAGACAGAGCGAGAGAGAGGAAAAGAAGTTCATAGTGAATGTGTCATTATCTTTTGTTGATTAGCCTTGCCTGGAACACATGGCTTTGTCGCTCCCCACATCTACCTTAATCTGCATCTCCACTCCAGCCTTCATCAGTCTCAACAGTATTGAGAAAACAGACAGAACGAGAGAAAGAAAGAGAGAGGGAAGAAGGAGAGATAATCTAAGAGGGAGCTGGCACTCGGCACATTCCTTCAAAGTACTGAGTGTGTGAGGGTGCTATATGCCTCTGTGTGCGCCCCGCCACTCCTCCCTCCTCTCACACCAGTCCACATTCAAGTTCACCCCCCCCCCCTGCGGGTATAGATGACTGAAATGTATGGGCCCAAACCGGGCAGTGAAGTGAAATGCCTGCGATCAAATGTGTTACTTAGCTTATAGCGGATTCCCCCCATGACTGTCCACAGTAAGTGGTAGTTATTGTTTGTCAGCTCTTTCCTGGGCTCATGAGGAGAGTGACTGATGTTTTGTTATCTGCCTATACGCAGACTATGCGCTGCAGGTAGGGCCCCGCAGCCGCTAGGGGGACTATTTGGGGGGGGGGACCTCAGTTCTCAACTTATTGTTGAAAAATAGCATAGAAGAATACACCACGCGCAATTTAGAAATTTGGTAGCTAGTGCATCAGCAGTTTTTCTTCTGTTATGTCAGAAAGTCGATAAGATTGCTCAGTAAGTTAGTCTAGCCAGCTATCTAAACCTTCATGGCTGAACCATATCCTGCTTAGGGCCCCTGTGTAAGAACATCCAGTCATTGTTGATTTGATTCACAATAAGATTCAGTTATTATCTTACCTAACATTTGTCTCGGTTCCAAGCCGGTCATCCTGCGAACAATTTACCTACTTCACGCCCCCGAGGATTGTTTTTCTAACACTCCAATTTAACTCCACTATTTCTCCTCATTGTTTTGTTCCGAAAATAATTTCCTCGGCTAGATCTAATGATTGATTGCAAATGTACTCTTATTTCTCACTCTCTCGGCCAATAGAAGCCAAGTTGTTATAGTTGGACCCGGGCCAAAAGCCCTTTGGGTTGCCAATCAAAACAGTTTCCACAGGGCTATGGGAAGTCCTACAATAACATCTTATCATTGTGAGCGAGCACACTAGGTGAGCTGTGGAGGTCACTCGGACATGGGGTTGAAAAATAAACACTGCGACTCTCACACTGTGAATGTGCTGCTGAGGTCACTGCCCGAGCAGACGCTACAAACTGACAGTGGACTGTTGGCAGGACCTGCATCAGAGTCTGGGAAAGAAGGCTATAGAACCGAAAGAGGCACATTGGTCCACTACACACCACAAATCAGTGGTGAAAACATAATGTTGAAGTCGAAATTTTATATACAACTTAGCCAAATACATTTAAACTCAGTTTTTCACAATTCCTGACATTTAATCCTAGTAAAAATGCCCTGTTTTAGGTCAGTTAGGTTCACCACTTCATTTTAAGAATGTGAAATGTCAGAATAATAGTAGAGAGAATGATTCATTTCAGCTTTTATTTCTTTCATCACATTCCCAGTGGGTCAGACATTTACTTACACTCAATTAGTATTTGGTAGCATTTCCTTTAAATTGTTCAACTTGGGTCAAACGTTTCGGGCAGCCTTCCACAAGCTACAGTAAGTTGGGTGGATTTTGGCCCATTCCTCCTGACAGAGCTGGTGTAACTGAGTCAGGTTTGTAGCGTGCTCTCACATGCTTTTTCAGTTTTGCCAACAAATTTTCTATGGATTGAGGTCAGGGCTTTGTGATGGCCACTCCAATACCTTGATTTTGTTGTCCTTAAGCCATTTTGCCACAACTCTGGAAGTATGCTTGGCGTCCCAAGCTTTAACTTCCTGACTGATGTCTTGTGATGTTGCTTCAATATATCCACATAATTTTCTTTCCTCATGATACCATCTATTTTGTGAAGTGCACCAGTCCCTCCTGCAGCAAAGCACCCCCACAACATGATGCTGCCACCCCTGTGCTTCACGGTTGGGATGGTGTTATTCGGCTTGCAAGCCTCCCCCCTTTTCCTCCAAACATTACGATGATCATTATGGCCAAACAGTTCTATTTTTGTTTCATCAGACCAGAGGACATTTCTCCAAAAAGTATGATCTTTGTACCCATGTGCAGTTGCAAAACGTAGTGTGGCTTTCTTTATGGCGGTTTTGGAGCAGTGGCTTCTTCCTTGCGGTCGATATCGGACTCGTTTTACTGTGGAACGAGATACTTTTGTACCTATTTCCTCCAGCATCTTCACAAGGTCCTTTGCTGTTGTTCTGGGATTGATTTGCTCTTTTCGCACCAAAGTACGTTAATCTCTAGGAGACAGAACGCGTCTCCTTCCTGAGCGGTAGGACGGCTGCGTGGTCCCATGGTGTTTATACTTGCGTACTATTGTTTGTACAGATGAATGTGGTACCTTCAGGTGTTTGTAAATTGCTCCCAAGGATGATCCAGACTTGTGTAGGTCTACAATTTTTTTCTGAGGTCTTGGCTGATTTCTTTTGATTTTCCCATGATGTCAAGCAAAGAGGCACTGAGTTTGAAGGTAGGCCTTGAAATACATCCACAGGTACACCTCCAATTGACTCAAATGATGTAAATGAATTAGCCTATCAGAAGCTTCTAAAGCCATGACATCATTTTCTGGAATTTTCCAAGCTATTTAAAGGCACAGTCGACTTAGTGTATGTAAACTTCTGACCCACTGGAATTGTGATACAGTGAATTTATAAGTGAAATAATCTGTCTGTAAACAATTGTTGGAAAAATTACTTGTGTCATGCACAAAGTAGATGTCCTAACCGACTTGCCAAAACTATAGTTTGTTAACAAGTCATTTTTGGATTGGTTGAAAAACGAGTTTTAATGACTCCAACCTAAGTGTATGTAAACTTCCGACTTCAACTGTATTTGTCCAGGAAAAAATTAATCAAATATATCTGTTCTATCATGACCGTGTAAAACAGAAACAGCATCTGCTGCAAAGGCCAGCCGGATTGTCAGACCTTGTGGCAACAGGCCATTCATCATGGTTTAAAAACAGGCCTGGGATAAAGGCTGTTTAGAGAATAAATAACACAAGACTATCTCGCCGAGCAAAGGGTTTGTAGAGTTTTTATAGAATGCTGAACCAATGTAAGCCCTTCTGCCTCTGTTTACATTGAAGATATCTCAACCCCGAGCAACACTGGGAGTTGGCAGAGAGTTGTACTCTCTCTCTCGTTCCCACCATAGTTTGTAAAGAACATATTAACTAACCTTTTTGTAGTTCTTATCTTAAATCGGTTCCGAACCCCTCCAAAACAATAACTACACCCTGTGGTCGATAACCAATCGACCACGGCAGAGGATAGGACAAGGTCACACACGTTTCCGTAAACATCTAGACATTTCTGAAGCAAGGTGTCATGTAATGCAGCTTAAATGATAAACAGAGGGTAAAGGAGTAAACTTCCATGAACAAATGAGAATGTCTCTCAATCTTTTTCTAAGGGGTCGCCAGTAATTAGAGCCTAAGGGTATTTTCAATGGATGCGTGTTCTTTTAAATTGGGCCGTTATTTTTGAGTGACTAATTTTATCCCTGGCTGTCAATCATCATTGCTACATGTGCTCCATGTTGTCATATCATTCTTGCGAAAGCAACAATGCTGGGAAAGTTGACGGCTCGACTTACAGACATATATACTCATATTGTTTCTCTATGACCTTTGACCTTTTGGTTGCTTTTCAGTTCTCTAAAGCAGAGGCACTAATACCACACCATCCTCGGAGTCAACGTAATTACTATGCAACAGGAATTTGATAATTTTCTGCTTTACACGCTCCATAGGAATACTGACAACATATTGTGTTGGCTTATATGGTTTAAAAGGGTGTTCTATTCAGACCGTGAAGGGAGTTTGTTGACTGACTGGTTCTGTTGACGTTTGCCAATCAGATTAAATGGCAGCCAGTCAGTGACCTTCTTGTCTGGTAGGTATTGTCTGTGTAACCTTCTCACACGGGCACCATCCATCCACCACCAATTAGCCAATCTTATAAAGCACAAGGCAACAGTTTGCTTCATGAGTTTGGTGTAGTCCTGCTGATATCGATAACTTATGTGTAAATCACTTTTTATTTTTGAACTCATGCTGCCAGAACATGCTGCTTTGACCTTACAGTAACAGTAGTTGGTTGAAATGAAGAGAATCATCATAGTCAAAAATAGAATAGGGAAATCAATTTTGGCAGCGGTGACTCAAGTCATTTCCACTGTGCCATTTTCTCCTCAGACAACATAAGCAACGAGTCACAGGAGTTCACGAGAACCTTACGGGAGAGAAAGTCCCCATGTTGTTGTGTGCTCGTTCTATGTGTCCAGAAGAGCGGGATCCAACTGGGCACACACTGGTTGAACCAACATTGTTTTCACGTCATTTAAATTCAATTATGTTGAACCAATGTGAAGAGACGTTGAATTGACATCTGTGCCCAGTGGGATCCCACTTTTCCTCTGTGGTGGAAAAAGTACCCCATTTTCATACTTGAATGAAAGTAAATATTACCTTCATAGAAAATTACTCAAGTAAAAGTGAAAGTCACCCAGTAAAATACTACTTGAGTAAAAGTCAAAAAGTATTTGGTTTTAAATATACTTAAGTATCAAACATAAATGTAATTTCTCATACTTAAGCACAAATGTAAACGTGTAAATTATTCCACATTTCTTGTATTAAGCAAACCAGACAGCACCATTTTAGCCAGGGGCACACTCCAACACCCAGACATCATTTACAAACGAAGCATGTGTGTTTAGTGACTTCGCCAGATCAGAGGCAGTAGGGATGACCAGGGATGTTCTCTTGATAAATGTGTGAATTGGACAAATTTCCTGTCATGCTAAGCATTCATAATGTAACAAGTACTTTTGGGTGTCAGGGAAAATTAATGGAGTAAAAAGTACATTTTCTTCTTGAGGAATGTACTGAAGTAAAAGTTGTCAAAAAATATGAAAAGTAAAGTACATACCCCCAAAACGACTTAAGTAGTACTTCAAGTATTTTTACTTAGGTACTTTACACCACTGATTTTCCTAGTGTGTTCTACCCATCTGTCTCAGTACTGGCTAGTCACAGTACTTTACACCACTGATTTTCCTAGTGTGTTCTACCCATCTGTCTCAGTACTGGCTAGTCACAGTACTTTACACCACTGATTTTCCTAGTGTGTTCTACCCATCTGTCTCAGTACTGGCTAGTCACAGTACTTTACACCACTGATTTTCCTAGTGTGTTCTACCCATCTGTCTCAGTACTGGCTAGTCACAGTACTTTACACCACTGATTTTCCTAGTGTGTTCTACCCATCTGTCTCAGTACTGGCTAGTCACAGTACTTTACACAAGGTCAAGCTGATGCACCTATTTGACAGTAATACAACAAAAACACACACACACACTGCGTTACAAAGCCCAGCCATTAAAAGATCATATCACTAAATGTGCAGACAAAATGTTTTAATAAATCACGTGTTGAACTGCCAGTGACACTACTGTAAAGTAATCATCATAGTGCTTACACAAGACTGACATACTGCTAAAGTTGACATAAGCATTATGCATTTTGTTTATGCGGACATTGTGTTGCGTGACACAATATTGAAAGAAACACTATGGCTAAATGTATGAAGGGTGGTTGAAAGGTTTCTGGTTTCTTTCTTACTGCCTGTTATCAAATGTATTGATTACCGTATTCTCTGGCATGTTGTGGGGGTTACCCTGCAAGATGGCAGTCATTGTGTCACTGGTTTTCACCAGGATTCCCTAGATGAAACTAGATGTCTGATCCTCAAGGGGTTGACCCATAGAGAATGATAGATGCCTCTAGTGGCCAAAAGGCCAGTTTAGCATGGGGGCTTTCACCATTCTTTTTTTTGTTGCCATTTTAAGTAGTCTGTGTAGTCAACTGGGTGGCGATTCTTATGGGTTGTAGCCTCAATGGCCCTGCCCATGCTGTCACCGATTCTATAATGGCACAGACATAAAGATGAGTCCTCTATCTAGCTCTATGGGTTTACCCTTCCCATGGGTTTCTTCATGGACAGTAGTCATCTTGTTGCTCAATATTTGCAGATGAACCAGATCTAAAAAAAGCATTTCCAGAGGATAAAAAGTAAACACGAGTCACTGTAAGAATAACATAGAGTCTATGGGTAAACAAGAACTTAAAACTCAGGTAAAGAGGCTTGGTTCTTGATGTGATGATAAGTCTTCGCTGTGGATCCATGCAGGTGCAGGTGTACAGCCTAGTGAAGATCACTAGAGGGCTGTGTATCCTACTTCCTACAATGGGCGCGTTCCTCTGCCCAGGCGTTGTCGACGCATGCCAGATCTTTCAACGCCTGGAAAGGAATTTTATGTATCAGCTAAACACATCATGTGTTATAGCAATATGGTGTCCGACTGCACAGTTGATTACATGGCACTCGGCCATCGAAGGATGCATGCAACGTCTGAGCAGGGGAACGCGACCAGTATCACTGTGTGGCTTTAGCTCTTTCTGCATGGACTGAAAGGCCTGTCCTCTCTCCTCATTCATTTCACTGATCAGAAAGAACCGACCAGAGGGGTACACTACAAAGCTGGATCAATGAGTTAGCCAGCTAACCTTGATAAACAACCAGAAATAACTATATATTTTCTGGTTCATTTAACTTGGTTGTTGGTTGTCGAGTCAATTAGACCATGCCAATTTCAAGTTTTATTTTAAAATTAAAATAATTTTAAAGAAGATTTAGGCAAATTAGCTAGTTGGCTTACTCATTGATGCTGCTTTATAGCATATCCTTCTGGTGAAAGCCAGCCTAACAATGGGCTTCCACCATTTTGTTTACACACCATTTTGTTTACACCGTCAAGACTTTTCCAATCAGTGTATCTGAGTAAACTGAGGTGGAGCTTTTGCTTTCGTCTGTCCAATCGTCTTGCCAACCTTAAAAAAGGTCCCGTCTGGTTCAGTGGGTATGAGTGGGAAGCTACCAACAACAACACTGTGAGTTCAATTCCCACTGGTGCATGTTGAAAGGGCCATATTGGAAAGAAACCTCTCTCTAAATATCTAATGAATCATTGAGCCATACTTCTCAAAAGCCCTGTTTATACCTGGTTCTAACCTTTGTCCTGATCTTGTCCACATTCTGACTGTGCCCACAGTTGTAGACGATTAAGATTGTGACCAGATCTTCCGACCACCTCCATTGTGTCTGGATATCTTACAAGTGTAGACGGATCTGCACAGTGAAATCATCATTATATCGGCCTCTAAAATCATTGACAGGTGGCAAAATTGACTTATGGCGTCAATGTGTTTGTTAAAATAGATAATTAAATATTATTTTGAAAGAATATCTGTCAAATAATGTGCATACAGACACTTTTGTCTTTTATCAGAAGGTGGATAAGTTCAGGACAAAGGACGCATGTTTGTACCTGGGACAGAGTGAGGCAATGGTATTTGAACTTTCACCAGGAGCATTCTTTAAACACCTGAAGGTGTATGCATTTCTCGAAGCAGGTTGGGAAATTCAGCTTTTACACCTTTTACCTTGAGCCAAAATTTAATGACATTTCTAATAAATCACTGTTCTTATTTAATGAACATAACTCCAAAATATATTTTGAATCATTTACTTCCCTGAGCCTCCGTTGACACTTGAAATGCTCAGTCTGATCTTGTGGGCAATAGGAAACAACATAAACATATATTTACACACACATCCCTGATTGGCTGATAGGATGGTCTAGAACCCACCCCTTAACCAGATGAGCTGTCATTGGTTTTTATAATCATGATGTGGGCCAAATGTTCCATCCCACCTTAACAGGCTGAAATTTCAGGCATTTATTTCAAACAGGTCTTACACAAAAACGGTATTAACATCATTTTCACAATTTCAGAGTGTTATTTTTACCTCATAGTGTGGAAGCATCATAAAGAAATGTGTTTTAACTGAACTGCCCCTTTAAGCTGTTTGTTGTGGCGGTGCGTGACATTGCACACCATCACAAAAGGAAACATCATGGACCATATTAGGATGTGTAACCTTCTCTTGTACAAATTCATTCAACACCCCGATACACCTTTTTACTTTTGATACTTAAGTATATATAAAACCAAATACTTTTAGACTTTTACTCAAGTAGTATTTTCCTGGACGACTTTCACTTTTACTCAAGTCATGTTCTACTAAGGAATCTTTACAGTTGGGTACTTATTCCACCACTGCCCCCAATGCATCTTCTTCGATGAAGGCATCCAATAAATGTTGCTCAATTCAACAGCTCAGACACACGAGGCATGTGGCAGGGTCTACAGTCAATCACGGACTACAGGAAGAAACCCAGCCCAGTCACGGACCAGGATGTCTTGCTCCCAGGCAGACTAAATAACTTTTTTGCCCGCTTTGAGGACAATACAGTGCCACTGACACGGCCTGCAACGAAAACATGCGGTCTCTCCTTCACTGCAGCCGAGGTGAGTAAGACATTTAAACGTGTTAACCCTCGCAAGGCTGCAGGCCCAGACGGCATCCCCAGCCGCGCCCTCAGAGCATGCGCAGACCAGCTGGCCGGTGTGTTTACGGACATATTCAACCAATCCCTATACCAGTCTGCTGTTCCCACATGCTTCAAGAGGGCCACCATTGTTCCTGTTCCCAAGAAAGCTAAGGTAACTGAGCTAAACGACTACCGCCCGTAGCACTCACATCCGTCATCATGAAGTGCTTTGAGAGACTAGTCAAGGACCATATCACCTCCACCCTACCTGACACCCTTGACCCACTTCAATTTGCTTACCGCCCAAATAGGTCCACAGACGATGCAATCTCAACCACACTGCACACTGCCCTAACCCATCTGGACAAGAGGAATACCTATGTGAGAATGCTGTTCATCGACTACAGCTCGGCATTCAACACCATAGTACCCTCCAAGCTCGTCATCAAGCTCGAGACCCTGGGTCTCGACCCCGCCCTGTGCAACTGGGTACTGGACTTCCTGACGGGCTGCCCCCAGGTGGTGAGGGTAGGCAACAACATCTCCTCCCCGCTGATCCTCAACACTGGGGCCCCACAAGGGTGCGTTCTGAGCCCTCTCCTGTACTCCCTGTTCACCCACGACTGCGTGGCCACGCACGCCTCCAACTCAATCATCAAGTTTGCGGATGACACAACAGTGGTAGGCTTGATTACCAACAACGACGAGACGGCCTACAGGGAGGAGGTGAGGGCCCTCGGAGTGTGGTGTCAGGAAAATAACCTCACACTCAACGTCAACAAAACTAAGGAGATGATTGTGGACTTCAGGAAACAGCAGAAGGAACACCCCCATCCACATCGATGGAACAGTAGTGGAGAGGGTAGCAAGTTTTAAGTTCCTCGGCATACACATCACAGACAAACTGAATTGGTCCACTCACACAGACAGCATCGTGAGGAAGGCGCAGCAGCGCCTCTTCAACCTCAGGAGGCTGAAGAAATTCGGCTTGTCACCAAAAGCACTCACAAACTTCTACAGATGCACAATCGAGAGCATCCTGGCGGGCTGTATCACCGCCTGGTATGGCAACTGCACCGCCCTCAACCGTAAGGCTCTCCAGAGGGTAGTGAGGTCTGCACAACGCATCACCGGGGCAAACTACCTGCCCTCCAGGACACCTACACCACCCGATGCTACAGGAAGGCCATAAAGATCATCAAGGACATCAACCACCCGAGCCACTGCCTGTTCACCCCGCTGTCATCCAGAAGGCGAGGTCAGTACAGGTGCATCAAAGCTGGGACCGAGAGACTGAAAAACAGCTTCTATCTCAAGGCCATCAGACTGTTAAACAGCCACCACTAACATTGAGTGGCTACTGCCAACACACTGTCAATGACACTGACTCTACTCCAGCCACTTTAATCATGGGAATTGATGGGAAATTATGTAAATATATCACTAGCCACTTTAAACAATGCTACCTTATATAATGTTACTTACCCTACATTATTCATCTCATATGCATACGTAGATACTGTACTCTATATCATCGACTGCATCCTTATGTAATACATGTATCACTAGCCACTTTAACTATGCCACTTGGTTTACATACTCATCTCATATGTATATACTGTACTCGATATCATCTAGTGTATCTTGCCTATGCTGCTCTGTACCATCACTCATTCATATATCCTTATGTACATATTCTTTATCCCCCTACACTGTGTATAAGACAGTAGTTTTTTTTTTTTTTTTTGGAATTGTTAGTTAGATTACTTGTTCGTTATTACTGCATTGTCGGAACTAGAAGCACAAGCATTTCGCTACACTCGCATTAACATCTGCTAACCATGTGTATGTGACAAATAAAATTTGATTTGATTTGATTTGATTACCAAATGTATTAACAGAGTCAAAAAACAAATGTGTTCGATGTGTTCAAATGCCTCTTGATTTTCATGCTTGTATATTTCACATACAAAATCTTTATATTTCACCAATTAAGCACGTAGAAAAATGCGGCGCTTTTGCTGATCCTTTATTTCCCTGACCACAGTGTGATGTATGGATTTGACCACTAGAGTTCACTAACAGACAGTATATTCCAGCTGACGTGATTAATTCATGCTTCATCGTTGCCCTCTAGTGGTCATTCTATGTATAAGAGAACAATACATCTGTCTTATCCTTCACTGCTACTTTGAATATTTGCAAAGTGCTCTGTGAGATGGAATGTTTCCAGAGCAAATTGCCACTCTAAATCTGAATGCTCATTCCTAGAGGGTCCATTCATTGACCCCTTGTTCTAGAGACAGCAAGTTAGAACAGAGCTAGCCTAACCTCTCAGACCTTTCTCCCTCCGTCTCTCCTTCCCTCTTACCTGTTGTTTAGCTCAGCTCCCAGGCCTCTAGCTGGCTGAAGCTGTTGGAGAGGTGAAACATCCAGGTCATGTGTCTGGACCTGTCTGGAAGGATGTACACATTAGTATTCTGGAACAGAGTCTGCTATTGCAAATCCAAGGCACTGTTCCTGAACATTGTTATTGACTTTCAGTGTGAGTCAGGAGTAAGTGTGTGACGCAGCTCAGCGAAAACATGGGTAGATCAGAGGTGAGCCCTGACAGTGGAGGTGGTGTGTGTGTCTGTCTCTAGTTGTTTGTGAATGTGTGCATGTTTCCCTCTGCTTGTTTGTGTGTGTATGTGTGTGTGTGTGTGTGTGTGTGTGTGTGTGTGGAGCAGCTTTCTGTGATGATGGGAGCTCAGCAGGGGTGCCAGCTGGCAGAGCGAGACCACACAGTCTCTGTCGTAAAGTCTGATCATAGACCTACAGAGTGAGAACCAAAAGTAGCAGATCCACACATTCCTCCTTTTCGACTCAACAAACAGCATGTAACTCCTTTTAAAAACTCCCCACGTCCCTCCTTTCCTCCCCCAAATCCAACAGGAGACCCTGGACCACCCCTAACCCTCACCCATACTGAAACACCCAGTCTGGGTTACTACAGGACTGCTGCGGCCTGACTGTGAGACCTGCCCTACCCAGATGTGGCTAAGCCGGGGAGAAGTCCTTCTTCTCCACTGGTATGTTTCCTCAGGATTGTTCCCTAAGCCCTGCTTGTTTTTACTGGCTGTGTGCGAGGGTTTTAATTTTATGTTCTGCACTGTGCATTCTGTGTTTTCTGTGTGTGTGTTGACTGTTGTTGGGATTATGTGGTTATGTCTTGCTGTATGTAGTCTATCAAGAGAAATTCCTCTCCCAAGAAAAAGAATGTTCTATGAATTGAATACAACACACGACTAAAGAGTACAATGAAGCACTGTTGTGATCTCCTGCCTGAACAAACACATCTCTTGCATTGTGTGGAGTTGAAGAGAGCCGCTCCATTTCAGCTTCAAGTAATTACCCGGAGCTGTAGGGCTTTTGGAAGGGGAGGAAGTGTATTCACTAGAAACATACACCCTCCCTCCCTAATGTTGATATGTATTGAATAAAGGGAAGCCCTCCAAGGCATGTTGAATGAAGCCCATTGATTTCATCAATCTTTTTCTTTGCAATTGTCTTCTCAGTCATCAGTTTAGTTCAATATGAAGTGCAGTAAAACAGTCAATCCTCCAAGGCATTGGATTTAATTATTATATACATTTTATATACATATATTTTATACATTTTTTCTGTCATAATTTGAATGTTTTCTTGTTTTATGGACTAGACTGTGAACCGATATGCTTCTTCAACCCTAAAGGAATGTGTCTTTTACAGCAGAAAGGCCTACACGTGTCCAACAAGGAATAAACAAACTATGCCACCTGTTCACTACAAAGTGTATTTCTGATAAAAGGCTCTAGTATTACGTCTGTGTTGACTTATTGCTACAACATACCTACTATACCGTAAGTCAAACACCATCTGCACAAGTAGCTGTTTCAATAGAAAATTCCTTCCCTCCATATATACAAAAATATAAACACAACATGCAACAATTTAAATTATTTTACTGAGTTGCAATTTCACACAAGGAAATCAGTCAATTGAAATAAATTCCTTAGGCCCTAATTTATGGGTTTCACATGACTGTGAATACAGATATGCATCTGTTGGTTACAGACCAAAAAAGGTAGGGCGTGGATCAGAAAACCAGTCTGTATCTGGTGTGATAACCATTTGCCTCATGCAGCGCGACACATCTCCTTCGCATAGAGTTGATCAGGCTGTTGATTGTGTCCTGTGGAATGTTGTGTCGCGCTGCAATGGCTTTGCGAAATTGCTGGTTATTGGCGGGAACTGGAACACGCTGTCGTGCAAGTCGATCCAGAGCATCCCAAACATGCTCAATGGGTGACATGTCTGGTGAGTCGGCAGGCCATGGAAGAACTGGGACATTTTCAGCTTCCAGGAATTGTGTACAGATCCTTGAGATGTGGGGCGTTGCATTATCAGGCTGAAACATGAGGTGGTGGCAGTGGATGAATGCCACGAAAATGGGCCTCAGGATCTCGTCACAGTATCTCTGTGCATTCAAATTGCCATCAGTAAAATTTGAATGTGTTGGTTGTCCATAGCTTCTTCAGTTGTGCAAACCCACAGTTTCATCAGCTCTGGCAACAGCTCTGGTGGACATTCCTGCAGTAAGCATGCCTTTTGCCCTCAAAGCTTGAGACATCTGTGGCATTGTGTTGTGTGACAAAACTGCACATTTTAGAGTGGCTTTTATAGTCCCCAGCACAAGGTGCACCTGTGTAATGATCAAGTTGTTTAATCAGTTTCTTGATATGCCACATCTGTCAGGTGGATGGATTAACTTGGCAAAGGAGAAATGCTCACTAACAGGGATTTAAACACATTTGAGGGAAGTTAGCTTTGTGTACGTATTAAACATTTCTTGGATCTTTTATTTCAGCTCATGAAACACTTTACATGTTGCGTTTATATTTTTGTTCAGTGTCTATGCCATTCAGCATATCCAAATCAACTTAGTCATGCATTTTATATATGGGTGGTCCCGGGAATCAAACCCACTATCCTGGTTTTGTAAGCACCATGTTCTACCATTTGAGCTACAGTTTTTAACTGAAAGCCAGAAACCATCAGAGTCCCAATTCACTCTGCTCTAAAACAAATACGCTAGCCACCACTATGATTCATGATGTAATCACAATGTGTCTCAAGACTAAGAGCCCCAGAGGCTGATATTAAGACAGAGCGAGAGAGAGGAAAAGAAGTTCATAGTGAATGTGTCATTATCTTTTGTTGATTAGCCTTGCCTGGAACACATGGCTTTGTCGCTCCCCACATCTACCTTAATCTGCATCTCCACTCCAGCCTTCATCAGTCTCAACAGTATTGAGAAAACAGACAGAACGAGAGAAAGAAAGAGAGAGGGAAGAAGGAGAGATAATCTAAGAGGGAGCTGGCACTCGGCACATTCCTTCAAAGTACTGAGTGTGTGAGGGTGCTATATGCCTCTGTGTGCGCCCCGCCACTCCTCCCTCCTCTCACACCAGTCCACATTCAAGTTCACCCCCCCCCCTGCGGGTATAGATGACTGAAATGTATGGGCCCAAACCGGGCAGTGAAGTGAAATGCCTGCGATCAAATGTGTTACTTAGCTTATAGCGGATTCCCCCCATGACTGTCCACAGTAAGTGGTAGTTATTGTTTGTCAGCTCTTTCCTGGGCTCATGAGGAGAGTGACTTTGATGTTTTGTTATCTGCCTATACGCAGACTATGCGCTGCAGGTAGGGCCCCGCAGCCGCTAGGGGGACTATTTGGGGGGGGGGACCTCAGTTCTCAACTTATTGTTGAAAAATAGCATAGAAGAATACACCACGCGCAATTTAGAAATTTGGTAGCTAGTGCATCAGCAGTTTTTCTTCTGTTATGTCAGAAAGTCGATAAGATTGCTCAGTAAGTTAGTCTAGCCAGCTATCTAAACCTTCATGGCTGAACCATATCCTGCTTAGGGCCCCTGTGTAAGAACATCCAGTCATTGTTGATTTGATTCACAATAAGATTCAGTTATTATCTTACCTAACATTTGTCTCGGTTCCAAGCCGGTCATCCTGCGAACAATTTACCTACTTCACGCCCCGAGGATTGTTTTTCTAACACTCCAATTTAACTCCACTATTTCTCCTCATTGTTTTGTTCCGAAAATAATTTCCTCGGCTAGATCTAATGATTGATTGCAAATGTACTCTTATTTCTCACTCTCTCGGCCAATAGAAGCCAAGTTGTTATAGTTGGACCCGGGCCAAAAGCCCTTTGGGTTGCCAATCAAAACAGTTTCCACAGGGCTATGGGAAGTCCTACAATAACATCTTATCATTGTGAGCGAGCACACTAGGTGAGCTGTGGAGGTCACTCGGACATGGGGTTGAAAAATAAACACTGCGACTCTCACACTGTGAATGTGCTGCTGAGGTCACTGCCCGAGCAGACGCTACAAACTGACAGTGGACTGTTGGCAGGACCTGCATCAGAGTCTGGGAAAGAAGGCTATAGAACCGAAAGAGGCACATTGGTCCACTACACACCACAAATCAGTGGTGAAAACATAATGTTGAAGTCGAAATTTTATATACAACTTAGCCAAATACATTTAAACTCAGTTTTTCACAATTCCTGACATTTAATCCTAGTAAAAATGCCCTGTTTTAGGTCAGTTAGGTTCACCACTTCATTTTAAGAATGTGAAATGTCAGAATAATAGTAGAGAGAATGATTCATTTCAGCTTTTATTTCTTTCATCACATTCCCAGTGGGTCAGACATTTACTTACACTCAATTAGTATTTGGTAGCATTTCCTTTAAATTGTTCAACTTGGGTCAAACGTTTCGGGCAGCCTTCCACAAGCTACAGTAAGTTGGGTGGATTTTGGCCCATTCCTCCTGACAGAGCTGGTGTAACTGAGTCAGGTTTGTAGCGTGCTCTCACATGCTTTTTCAGTTTTGCCAACAAATTTTCTATGGATTGAGGTCAGGGCTTTGTGATGGCCACTCCAATACCTTGATTTTGTTGTCCTTAAGCCATTTTGCCACAACTCTGGAAGTATGCTTGGCGTCCCAAGCTTTAACTTCCTGACTGATGTCTTGTGATGTTGCTTCAATATATCCACATAATTTTCTTTCCTCATGATACCATCTATTTTGTGAAGTGCACCAGTCCCTCCTGCAGCAAAGCACCCCCACAACATGATGCTGCCACCCCTGTGCTTCACGGTTGGGATGGTGTTATTCGGCTTGCAAGCCTCCCCTTTTCCTCCAAACATTACGATGATCATTATGGCCAAACAGTTCTATTTTTGTTTCATCAGACCAGAGGACATTTCTCCAAAAAGTATGATCTTTGTACCCATGTGCAGTTGCAAAACGTAGTGTGGCTTTCTTTATGGCGGTTTTGGAGCAGTGGCTTCTTCCTTGCGGTCGATATCGGACTCGTTTTACTGTGGAACGAGATACTTTTGTACCTATTTCCTCCAGCATCTTCACAAGGTCCTTTGCTGTTGTTCTGGGATTGATTTGCTCTTTTCGCACCAAAGTACGTTAATCTCTAGGAGACAGAACGCGTCTCCTTCCTGAGCGGTAGGACGGCTGCGTGGTCCCATGGTGTTTATACTTGCGTACTATTGTTTGTACAGATGAATGTGGTACCTTCAGGTGTTTGTAAATTGCTCCCAAGGATGATCCAGACTTGTGTAGGTCTACAATTTTTTTCTGAGGTCTTGGCTGATTTCTTTTGATTTTCCCATGATGTCAAGCAAAGAGGCACTGAGTTTGAAGGTAGGCCTTGAAATACATCCACAGGTACACCTCCAATTGACTCAAATGATGTAAATGAATTAGCCTATCAGAAGCTTCTAAAGCCATGACATCATTTTCTGGAATTTTCCAAGCTATTTAAAGGCACAGTCGACTTAGTGTATGTAAACTTCTGACCCACTGGAATTGTGATACAGTGAATTTATAAGTGAAATAATCTGTCTGTAAACAATTGTTGGAAAAATTACTTGTGTCATGCACAAAGTAGATGTCCTAACCGACTTGCCAAAACTATAGTTTGTTAACAAGTCATTTTTGGATTGGTTGAAAAACGAGTTTTAATGACTCCAACCTAAGTGTATGTAAACTTCCGACTTCAACTGTATTTGTCCAGGAAAAAATTAATCAAATATATCTGTTCTATCATGACCGTGTAAAACAGAAACAGCATCTGCTGCAAAGGCCAGCCGGATTGTCAGACCTTGTGGCAACAGGCCATTCATCATGGTTTAAAAACAGGCCTGGGATAAAGGCTGTTTAGAGAATAAATAACACAAGACTATCTCGCCGAGCAAAGGGTTTGTAGAGTTTTTATAGAATGCTGAACCAATGTAAGCCCTTCTGCCTCTGTTTACATTGAAGATATCTCAACCCCGAGCAACACTGGGAGTTGGCAGAGAGTTGTACTCTCTCTCTCGTTCCCACCATAGTTTGTAAAGAACATATTAACTAACCTTTTTGTAGTTCTTATCTTAAATCGGTTCCGAACCCCTCCAAAACAATAACTACACCCTGTGGTCGATAACCAATCGACCACGGCAGAGGATAGGACAAGGTCACACACGTTTCCGTAAACATCTAGACATTTCTGAAGCAAGGTGTCATGTAATGCAGCTTAAATGATAAACAGAGGGTAAAGGAGTAAACTTCCATGAACAAATGAGAATGTCTCTCAATCTTTTTCTAAGGGGTCGCCAGTAATTAGAGCCTAAGGGTATTTTCAATGGATGCGTGTTCTTTTAAATTGGGCCGTTATTTTTGAGTGACTAATTTTATCCCTGGCTGTCAATCATCATTGCTACATGTGCTCCATGTTGTCATATCATTCTTGCGAAAGCAACAATGCTGGGAAAGTTGACGGCTCGACTTACAGACATATATACTCATATTGTTTCTCTATGACCTTTGACCTTTTGGTTGCTTTTCAGTTCTCTAAAGCAGAGGCACTAATACCACACCATCCTCGGAGTCAACGTAATTACTATGCAACAGGAATTTGATAATTTTCTGCTTTACACGCTCCATAGGAATACTGACAACATATTGTGTTGGCTTATATGGTTTAAAAGGGTGTTCTATTCAGACCGTGAAGGGAGTTTGTTGACTGACTGGTTCTGTTGACGTTTGCCAATCAGATTAAATGGCAGCCAGTCAGTGACCTTCTTGTCTGGTAGGTATTGTCTGTGTAACCTTCTCACACGGGCACCATCCATCCACCACCAATTAGCCAATCTTATAAAGCACAAGGCAACAGTTTGCTTCATGAGTTTGGTGTAGTCCTGCTGATATCGATAACTTATGTGTAAATCACTTTTTATTTTTGAACTCATGCTGCCAGAACATGCTGCTTTGACCTTACAGTAACAGTAGTTGGTTGAAATGAAGAGAATCATCATAGTCAAAAATAGAATAGGGAAATCAATTTTGGCAGCGGTGACTCAAGTCATTTCCACTGTGCCATTTTCTCCTCAGACAACATAAGCAACGAGTCACAGGAGTTCACGAGAACCTTACGGGAGAGAAAGTCCCCATGTTGTTGTGTGCTCGTTCTATGTGTCCAGAAGAGCGGGATCCAACTGGGCACACACTGGTTGAACCAACATTGTTTTCACGTCATTTAAATTCAATTATGTTGAACCAATGTGAAGAGACGTTGAATTGACATCTGTGCCCAGTGGGATCCCACTTTTCCTCTGTGGTGGAAAAAGTACCCCATTTTCATACTTGAATGAAAGTAAATATTACCTTCATAGAAAATTACTCAAGTAAAAGTGAAAGTCACCCAGTAAAATACTACTTGAGTAAAAGTCAAAAAGTATTTGGTTTTAAATATACTTAAGTATCAAACATAAATGTAATTTCTCATACTTAAGCACAAATGTAAACGTGTAAATTATTCCACATTTCTTGTATTAAGCAAACCAGACAGCACCATTTTAGCCAGGGGCACACTCCAACACCCAGACATCATTTACAAACGAAGCATGTGTGTTTAGTGACTTCGCCAGATCAGAGGCAGTAGGGATGACCAGGGATGTTCTCTTGATAAATGTGTGAATTGGACAAATTTCCTGTCATGCTAAGCATTCATAATGTAACAAGTACTTTTGGGTGTCAGGGAAAATTAATGGAGTAAAAAGTACATTTTCTTCTTGAGGAATGTACTGAAGTAAAAGTTGTCAAAAAATATGAAAAGTAAAGTACATACCCCCCAAAACGACTTAAGTAGTACTTCAAGTATTTTTTACTTAGGTACTTTACACCACTGATTTTCCTAGTGTGTTCTACCCATCTGTCTCAGTACTGGCTAGTCACAGTACTTTACACCACTGATTTTCCTAGTGTGTTCTACCCATCTGTCTCAGTACTGGCTAGTCACAGTACTTTACACCACTGATTTTCCTAGTGTGTTCTACCCATCTGTCTCAGTACTGGCTAGTCACAGTACTTTACACCACTGATTTTCCTAGTGTGTTCTACCCATCTGTCTCAGTACTGGCTAGTCACAGTACTTTACACCACTGATTTTCCTAGTGTGTTCTACCCATCTGTCTCAGTACTGGCTAGTCACAGTACTTTACACAAGGTCAAGCTGATGCACCTATTTGACAGTAATACAACAAAAACACACACACACACTGCGTTACAAAGCCCAGCCATTAAAAGATCATATCACTAAATGTGCAGACAAAATGTTTTAATAAATCACGTGTTGAACTGCCAGTGACACTACTGTAAAGTAATCATCATAGTGCTTACACAAGACTGACATACTGCTAAAGTTGACATAAGCATTATGCATTTTGTTTATGCGGACATTGTGTTGCGTGACACAATATTGAAAGAAACACTATGGCTAAATGTATGAAGGGTGGTTGAAAGGTTTCTGGTTTCTTTCTTACTGCCTGTTATCAAATGTATTGATTACCGTATTCTCTGGCATGTTGTGGGGTTACCCTGCAAGATGGCAGTCATTGTGTCACTGGTTTTCACCAGGATTCCCTAGATGAAACTAGATGTCTGATCCTCAAGGGGTTGACCCATAGAGAATGATAGATGCCTCTAGTGGCCAAAAGGCCAGTTTAGCATGGGGGCTTTCACCATTCTTTTTTTTGTTGCCATTTTAAGTAGTCTGTGTAGTCAACTGGGTGGCGATTCTTATGGGTTGTAGCCTCAATGGCCCTGCCCATGCTGTCACCGATTCTATAATGGCACAGACATAAAGATGAGTCCTCTATCTAGCTCTATGGGTTTACCCTTCCCATGGGTTTCTTCATGGACAGTAGTCATCTTGTTGCTCAATATTTGCAGATGAACCAGATCTAAAAAAAGCATTTCCAGAGGATAAAAAGTAAACACGAGTCACTGTAAGAATAACATAGAGTCTATGGGTAAACAAGAACTTAAAACTCAGGTAAAGAGGCTTGGTTCTTGATGTGATGATAAGTCTTCGCTGTGGATCCATGCAGGTGCAGGTGTACAGCCTAGTGAAGATCACTAGAGGGCTGTGTATCCTACTTCCTACAATGGGCGCGTTCCTCTGCCCAGGCGTTGTCGACGCATGCCAGATCTTTCAACGCCTGGAAAGGAATTTTATGTATCAGCTAAACACATCATGTGTTATAGCAATATGGTGTCCGACTGCACAGTTGATTACATGGCACTCGGCCATCGAAGGATGCATGCAACGTCTGAGCAGGGGAACGCGACCAGTATCACTGTGTGGCTTTAGCTCTTTCTGCATGGACTGAAAGGCCTGTCCTCTCTCCTCATTCATTTCACTGATCAGAAAGAACCGACCAGAGGGGTACACTACAAAGCTGGATCAATGAGTTAGCCAGCTAACCTTGATAAACAACCAGAAATAACTATATATTTTCTGGTTCATTTAACTTGGTTGTTGGTTGTCGAGTCAATTAGACCATGCCAATTTCAAGTTTTATTTTAAAATTAAAATAATTTTAAAGAAGATTTAGGCAAATTAGCTAGTTGGCTTACTCATTGATGCTGCTTTATAGCATATCCTTCTGGTGAAAGCCAGCCTAACAATGGGCTTCCACCATTTTGTTTACACACCATTTTGTTTACACCGTCAAGACTTTTCCAATCAGTGTATCTGAGTAAACTGAGGTGGAGCTTTTGCTTTCGTCTGTCCAATCGTCTTGCCAACCTTAAAAAAGGTCCCGTCTGGTTCAGTGGGTATGAGTGGGAAGCTACCAACAACAACACTGTGAGTTCAATTCCCACTGGTGCATGTTGAAAGGGCCATATTGGAAAGAAACTCTCTCTAAATATCTAATGAATCATTGAGCCATACTTCTCAAAAGCCCTGTTTATACCTGGTTCTAACCTTTGTCCTGATCTTGTCCACATTCTGACTGTGCCCACAGTTGTAGACGATTAAGATTGTGACCAGATCTTCCGACCACCTCCATTGTGTCTGGATATCTTACAAGTGTAGACGGATCTGCACAGTGAAATCATCATTATATCGGCCTCTAAAATCATTGACAGGTGGCAAAATTGACTTATGGCGTCAATGTGTTTGTTAAAATAGATAATTAAATATTATTTTGAAAGAATATCTGTCAAATAATGTGCATACAGACACTTTTGTCTTTTATCAGAAGGTGGATAAGTTCAGGACAAAGGACGCATGTTTGTACCTGGGACAGAGTGAGGCAATGGTATTTGAACTTTCACCAGGAGCATTCTTTAAACACCTGAAGGTGTATGCATTTCTCGAAGCAGGTTGGGAAATTCAGCTTTTACACCTTTTACCTTGAGCCAAAATTTAATGACATTTCTAATAAATCACTGTTCTTATTTAATGAACATAACTCCAAAATATATTTTGAATCATTTACTTCCCTGAGCCTCCGTTGACACTTGAAATGCTCAGTCTGATCTTGTGGGCAATAGGAAACAACATAAACATATATTTACACACACATCCCTGATTGGCTGATAGGATGGTCTAGAACCCACCCCCTTAACCAGATGAGCTGTCATTGGTTTTTTATAATCATGATGTGGGCCAAATGTTCCATCCCACCTTAACAGGCTGAAATTTCAGGCATTTATTTCAAACAGGTCTTACACAAAAACGGTATTAACATCATTTTCACAATTTCAGAGTGTTATTTTTACCTCATAGTGTGGAAGCATCATAAAGAAATGTGTTTTAACTGAACTGCCCCTTTAAGCTGTTTGTTGTGGCGGTGCGTGACATTGCACACCATCACAAAAGGAAACATCATGGACCATATTAGGATGTGTAACCTTCTCTTGTACAAATTCATTCAACACCCCGATACACGGAAATACCATATTATCACATGCACTTTAGTCATTGTATAGTTTGCACTCAACAGTGTGATGAATACATCATGCGTACACGCCATTCTGAGTAAACAGCTACGTGCTTCAATTGATCACAATGTGAGTTTTGAACAGGAGAGAGAACATCCTGTCTAATTCACAGCGGTTGGGAGGTAGATGCAAATATAGGTTTATGACCGGTGGTGTTAACTTAATGATATGATTTCAACTATAAAGTTCACACCCAGCTCCTAGTCAATGTACCCACCCTATCATTACATATGGCCTAGAAGCCCAACAACAGCAGAAAGAACATTCACACACACACACACACACACACACACATTCCATCACTATACAATTCCACCCATCTCTCCATTTAATAAGGACCTATGACATAATTAGGCAGACACATTATCGTACTTAGCATGGGTGTGTTGTATTGTATCACATTGTATAAGTAGTCTTGCACGAGCCTTGGCTTGTGCAAGCCAAAACTGCTCATAGGAGCAGGAGTCTCTCTTCTGTTCTGTGAGGCAGGTTGATGGACAAGTACACCCCCTGGACAGGACTCTAGTCTATCGCAGGGCCTTACCACCAATCTATCTCTTTAAAGCTGCAATATGTCACTTTTTGGGCAACCTGACCACATTCACTAGAAATGTGAGTTATAGATCTGTCATTCTCACTGAAAGGAAGTCTAAGAAGTGGTAGATATGTTCTATGTGCGTTATTTCTGTGCTTCCATTCCTAACTTTCGTTCTTGCATCTTTTACTTTCGGTTTTGTACACCAGCTTCAAACAGCTGAAAATACAACATTTTGGGTTATTGAAAATCTATTTTACAGCGGTTCAGATGTTACAATGATTCTCCCCACTATTGCTTGTTTTGTCACATAAACTGAAATTAGGTTAATTAGAGCTAGAGCTATTACAAATTAGAGCTATTACAATTTTCGCAACCAGGAAATGTCTGAGCGATTTCTGCTTATTGCAACTTTAATGCTGAGTGCCAGGCAGAGACATTCTAAACATAAGGCAGATAAGTTGGTCTGTATCACATGAAGGGATGCACAATTCTGGTAACTTTCCCAAAGTTGCCAAGCTTTCCAGAAATCTTGGTTGGAGGACACCAGATTTCTGGCTCATTTCCTTCTGATTGCGGGAATCTTCCAACCGAAATTGATGGAAAACCTGGGAATTTAGAAATAGTTCGACATTTTTGTAACCCTGGTGTCAGGGGCAACGTTAAAGTAATTCTATACTTTTATTACTTCTAGAGCTTTATCATTGCCATTTATAGCTAATAGATTGAAATGTTCATGAACCTCCTTTCGTGTATACACTACCATTCAAAAGTTTGGGGTCACTTAAAAATGCCCTTGTTTTTGAAAGAAAAGCAGATTTTTTTGTCCATTAAAATAACATCAAATTGATCAGAAATACAGTGAAGACATTGTTAATGTTGTAAATGGCTATTGTAGCTGGAAACGAAAAGGATTTTCTTATGGAAAATTATTTTCTTATGGAATATCTACATAGGCCCATTATCAACGACCATCTGTGTTCCAATGGCAACTGTGTTCCAATGGCACGTTGTGTTAGCTAATCCAAGTTTATCATTTTAAAAGGCTAATTGATCACTAGAAAACCCTTTTAAATTATATTAGCACAGCTGAAAACTGTTGTTCTGATTAAAGAAGCAATAAAACTGGCCTTCTTTAGACTAGTTGAGTATCTGGAGCTTCAGCATTTGTGAGTTCGATTACAGGCTCAAAATGTCCATAAACAAAGGACTTTCTTCTGAAACAGTCTATTCTTGTTCTGAGAAAGGAAGGCTATTCCATGTGAGAAATTACTGAATTCCATCTCGTACAGCGCTGTGTACTACTCCCTTCACAGACCAGTGCAAACTGGCTCTAACCAGTGTCGTGTCTTTACTATCATTAAATTGAAGACTTATAGTTTTTATCAAAGATTCTCTGTAATTAGTATTACGCGATCAACTGATTAATCATGTAACTGTAATTAACTAGGATGCCTGACCCTAACTGGGCTCAGGGGCGGTCCTCTGATTTAGTTCAAATCAAAAGGGAATTGTATTTTCCTGCATTAAACAGTCCAAAATCATATTACACAATTTTACAAACAGTATCATACTCAGTCATTCATCTTATACAACAATTAGATGTAACCTCATACCTGAGGCTATTATATAAACAGCGTTATGGTAATGTGGCCACACCGTCTCCCATGAGCTTCCCCAAGTTGTAACAAATGGACAAGTTCGTAGCTGTATTTTTCACCGATCTTTTATACTTTCTCCGGAACATGAAATTTGTTCGGACCTCGAGTTCTGTGAGGTGGGAGAAATTCCTTTGTTCTCTATGAAAATTGACTCTCTCTATACTGTGTGTCCGTGAGGAGATCCTCAGGAATTTACGAGGTCTCTCTGACCACAGCAGCCTAGTTGAAGGAGGAAAGGGGGAGGCAGGGAGAGGGGAATGGGCTTTCTGTACCCAAAGAGGGCAACGTCATGCCACCAGAATAGAAAGAGGAGTGGGATGCCCCGGTGCACAACTAAGCAAGAGGACAAGTCCATCAGTTTGTGTCTAGTTTGAGAAAAACAGACGCCTCACAAGTCCTCAACTGGCAGCTTCATTAAAAAGAATCTGCAAAACACCTGTCTCAATTTCAACAGTGAATAGGTGACTCCGGGATGCTGGCCTTTACAGGCAAGGATATTGCTGCCAGTAAGATTGCACCTAAATCAACCATTTATCGGATCATCAAGAACTTCAAGGAGAGCGGTCCAATTGTTGTGAAGAAGGGCAGCAAAGAAGCCACTTCTCTCCAGGAAAAACATCAGGGACAGACTGATATTCTGCAAAAGGTACAGAGAATGGACTGCTGAGGACTGGGGTAAAGTCATTTTCTCTGATGAATCCCCTTTCCGATTGTTTGGGGCATCCGGAAAAAGCTTGTCTGGAGAAGACAAGGTGAGCGCTATCATTAGTCCTGTGTCATGCCAACAAACAGTAAAGCATCCTGAGACCATTCATGTGTGGGGTTGCTTCTCAGCCAAGGGAGTGGGTTCACTCACAAGTTTGCCTAAGAACACAGCCATGAATAAAGAATGGTACAAGCACATCCTCAGAGAACAACTTCTCCCAACCATCCAGGAACAGTTTGGTGACAAACAATGCCTTTTCCAGCTTGATGGAGCACCTTGCCATAAGGCAAAAGTGATAACTAAGTGGCTCGGGGAACAAAACATCGATGTTTTGGGTCCTTAATCGCATTGAGAACTTGTGGTCAATCCTCAAGAGGTGGGTGGACAAACAAAACCCCTCAAATTCTGACAAACTCCAAGCATTGATTATGTAAGAATGGGCTGCCGTCAGTCAGGATGTGGCCCAGAAGTTAATTGACAGCATGCCAGGGCAGATTGCAGAGGTCTTGAAAAAGAAGGGGTCAACACTGCAAATATTGACTCTTCGCATCAACTTCATGTAATTGTCAATAAAAGCCTTTGACACTTATGAAATGCTTGAATTATACTTCACTATTCTATAGTAACATCTGACAAAAATATCTGAAGACACTGAGGCAGCAGACTTTGTGAAAATGAATATTTGTGTCATTCTCAAAACTTTTGGCCACGACTGTACATTTATAGATATATTTTAAAAAACCCCCCACCTGCAATCTGATAGATAGATTTATAGATCTATAGATAGATTTACATAGTAAATCTACTGAACAATACATCATATAACCTCAGAAATAGTGACAAATTATTGATACACATTTATGTATGTTTAAGTTAGTTGGCTAAGAGTTCAGAAATGTCCGCTGCTGCTTTTTTCCATGTGTCCACAGTGGACACTTTGGCCATGTGGATCCTGGCCGTGGAGAGCTCCATAAATACAACCAGAGTGGACACTTTGGCCATGTGGACCCTGGCCGTGGAGAGCTCCATAAATACAACCAGAGTGGACACTTTGGCCATGTGGATCCTGGCCGTGGAGAGCTCCATAAATACAACCAGAGTGGACACTTTGGCCATGTGGATCCTGGCCATGGAGAGCTCCATAAATACAACCAGAGTGGACACTTTGGCCATGTGGATCCTGGCCGTGGAGAGCTCCATAAATACAACCAGAGTGGACACTTTGGCCATGTGGATCCTGGCCGTGGAGAGCTCCATAAATACAACCAGAGTGGACACTTTGGCCATGTGGATCCTGGCCGTGGAGAGCTCCATAAATACAACCAGAGTGGACACTTTGGCCATGTGGACCCTGGCCGTGGAGAGCTCCATAAGTACAACCAGAGTGGACACTTTGGCCATGTGGACCCTGGCCGTGGAGAGCTCCATAAATACAACCAGAGTGGACACTTTGGCCATGTGGATCCTGGCCGTGGAGAGCTCCATAAGTACAACCAGAGTGGACACTTTGGCCATGTGGACCCTGGCCGTGGAGAGCTCCATAAGTACAACCAGAGTGGACACTTTGGCCATGTGGACCCTGGCCGTGGAGAGCTCCATAAATACAACCAGAGTGGACACTTTGGCCATGTGGATCCTGGCCGTGGAGAGCTCCATGAGTACAATTTATTTCAATGTTAGCAGCCATTGTTGCAATGGTAACTGATGAGGTGGAATCCAACCTTTGTACAATCATTTTCTTAGCAGCTGTGGTTCACAAAGCAACATCTAATGGCAGTATTTGATCTATAAGTACAGAGATGACATCATTGAATTTCCCCCAGAATTCAACCACCCCCTGGCATTTCCACAGCACATGCTGAAAACTACGAAGGTCCCATGTGGTGCAGAACACACATATTGGCAACGGACTCATACCCGTGTGATGTCTTTTGTGAGGTGATAGGTTCATGGCAAATTCTTTAATGAATTAATTGGTGATTGGGGTTTCTAGATGATACAAATATATTCCTCCATACAGTCTCCCAATTGATTTGTCTGTCAGCAAGTGAAAAATCCTTTTCCCCACACAGTGGATAGAGTTAATGTTTTTTGTGCTGCACAAATGGATTGACTATAGATATCAGAAACAACTCCTTTTGAGGGGTGTCTGTCCGTTAGAAGTTTGACCAATTGGTGTACTGCTAATTCTGCTCCCCAGGGGACCCCATAGGCTTGCATGGATGGGCGTCTTTGAAGGTAAATACAAAATGATGAACCTGGGACATTAAAACACTAGCGGATTTCCTGGAAACTGAGGAGTCCATTCATATTGAATATGTCTTTGAAAGTATAAATACCTTTCTTAGACCAAGAATCTGTTAGAAATGATTTCTTACACACTAAGAATTCTTTATTACGACATACTGGAGAGTATAAATGCCATTTAAGATTAGATCTCATATACTTCTCTGTAGTTTCCACACATTTTCAGAGTATGATATATTGGGTCCAAACAATCATGCACAGTTTTTAGTAGTCAATCCAGAAAATTATAAATATTGTAATCTAATTGTTGAAACCATTTACTCTTCTATGTTGCATATTTAATCTGTGGTCTCTTTCTCCCCCAAATTAACTTCTTTATGACAGAGTCAAGTTTAGACCAATAGTCCAAAGGAGGAGGCAGTGGTAACATGGAACTCATGAAATTGATCCGAGGGAGGACATTGATTTTAATAATTGAGATTCTAGAGAAATTGCTTGTTCAGTTTGTTTGATTTTGATATGTGAGGAAGCTAAATTTTGATGTATGTTTTGTACCAGCGGTTCAAGAGAGACAGAGCAAATAGCATGGGGAGTTGGGACAACCCGTTTTACTTTTACCCATTTTCTCTCCCCAATTGGTAGTTATAGTCTTGTCCCATCGCTGCAACTCGGGAGAGGTGAAGGTCAAGATCCATGCCTCCTCTGAAACACGACCCTGCCAAGCCGCACTGCTTCTTGACACACAGCTCGCTTAACCCAGAAGCCAGCTGGACCAATGTGTCAGAGGTGTCACGCCCTGGCCGTAGAGAGGCTTTTATTCTCTATTTTGATTAGGCCAGGCATTCTAGTTTCTTTATTTCTATGTTTTTGGCCGAGTGTGGTTCCCAATCAGAGGCAGCTGTCTATCGTTGTCTCTGATTGGGAATCATACTTAGGCAGCCTTTTTCCCACCTGTGTTTTATGGGTAGTTGTTTTCTGTATAGTTGATTTACCTTACAGAACTGTTTGTTTGTTCTCTTTGTTATTTTTGTTCAAGTGTTTTTGAGTAATAAAGAATCATGAACACTTAACCCACTGCGTTTTGGTCCGATCCTCATTCTGAGGAGAGGCGTAACACCATCCAACTGATGACGGAAATCAGAGTGCAGGTGCCCAGCCCAAGGAGTCCCTAGAGCACAATGGGACAAGGAAATCCCGGCCGGCCAAACCCTCCCCTAACCTGGACAACGCTGGGCCAATTGTGCGCTGCCTCATGGGTCTGGGATCGAACCCAGGACTGTAGTGACGCCTCAAGCACTGTGATGCAGTGCCTTGGACCACTGCGCCACTCGAGAGGCCTCTCCTTTGGTATTTTGGGTTATTTTATTAGGATCCCCATTAGCTGTTGCGAAACCAGCAGCTACTCTTCCTAGGGCCACAGAAAACATAAAACCAGATTTTATTAATTAGGATACTCGTTAGTCGATGCCAGTGGGGACAGCTAGTCTTACTGGGGTCTGACATATAACGAAAAAGATATTACAGAAAAAATACTTAGCAATTTACATATATTTAAAAACATTAACATATGGTGTGTTTATCAGTTACACCTACTGTACATGTCAGTACATACACACATAAAGTAGGTCACATGGGGGAGAGGGGCTGTGCCATGAGGTGTTGCTATATTTTTATTTTTTAAACTAGGTGTGTTGTTTACTTGTGCTATATAAAATGGAAGGGAGTTCCATGCACTCATGGCTGTGTATAATACTATGTTTCCTTTAATTTGTTCTGGACCTGGGGATTGTGAAAAGACCCCTGGTGGCATGTCTGGTGAAGTAAGTGTGTGTATCAGTGCTGCGTGTAAGTTGACTATGCAAACAATTTGGAATTTTCAACACATAAATGTTTCTTATAAAAAGAAGTGATGCAGCCAGTCTCTCCTCAACTCTTAGCCAAGGGAGACTGTCATGCATAGTATTTATATCAGCTCTCTTATTACAATGAAGAGCAAGATGTGCCGCTCCGTTCTGGGCCAGCTGCAGTTTAACTAGGTCTTTCCTTGCAGCACTTGACCACATGGCTGAACAATAATCAAGATCAGACAAAACTAGATCCTGCAGGACTTGCTTTTTGAAATGTGGTGTCAAAAAATCCGAGCATCTTTTATTATGGACAGACCTCTCCCCATTTTAACAACCATTGAATCTATATATTTTGACTATGACAGTTTCTAATCTAATGTAACACCAAGTAATTTAGTCTCCTCCCTATAGGCTGTCTCATCGTTGTCAAGTGATCAGTCCTACCACTGTTGTTTCGTCAGCAAACTTAATGATGGTGTTGGAGTCGTGTTTGGCCATGCAGTCATGGGTGAACAGGGAGTACAGGAGGAGACTAAGTACACACCCCTGAGGGGCCACAGTGTTGAGGATCAGCGTGGCAGGTGTGTTGTTGCCTACCCTTACCACCTGGGGGCGGCCCGACAGGGAGTACAGTTGGAGACTAAGTACACACCCCTGAGGGGCCACAGTGTTGAGGATCAGCGTGGCAGGTGTGTTGTTGCCTACCCTTACCACCTGGGGGCGGCCCGACAGGGAGTACAGGAGGAGACTAAGTACACACCCCTGAGGTGCCACAGTGTTGAGGATCAGCGTGGCAGGTGTGTTGTTGCCTACCCTTACCACCTGGGGGCGGGCCGACAGGGAGTACAGGATACAGTTGCGGAGGAAGGTGTTTAGTCCCAGGTTCCTTAGCTTAGTGATGAGCTTCATGGACACTATGGTGTTAAATGCTGAGCTCAATGAACAGCATTCAAGGGCTGTTCTGTGGAAAGAAACCTCTCTCTTAATATCTAATCAATCATTGAGCCATACTTCTCAAAAGCCCTGTTTATACCTGGTTCTAACCTTTGTCCTGATCCTGTCCACATTCTGACAGTGCCCACAGTTGTAGACGATTAAAAGCTTGTGATCAGATCTTCCGACCACCTCCAGATGTAGTCAGGGACCCTGACGCATTGTGATCAGGAAATCTTGTCACAATGCGAACAACAATAGACGGATAAAAGATAGTTGTCAATGTGGATAAGATCAGGACAAAGGACGCATGTTTGTACCTGGGACAGAACAAACCCTTTCACCAGGAGCATTCTTTAAACACCTGGAGGTGTATGCATTTCTCAAAGCAGGTTGGGTAATTCAGCTTTTACACCTTTGACTCTGAGCCAACATGTAATGACATGTGTTTAAAGCCCCCATGCAGTCTTTGTAATTATGTTTTTAAATAATCACTTTATATCTAATAAATTACTGTGTGTGTGTATTTAGTGAAAATAATTATTTCCCTGAATCACCTTTGACACTTGAAATGCTCAGTCTGAACGTGTGGGCATCAGTAAACAAATACAAACATATTTACATAAATAGCCCTGATTGGCTGATAGGATGGTCTAGAACCCACCCCTTTAACCAGATGAACAGTCATTGGTCTATTATAATCATGATATGGGCCAAAAGTTAGGTCTCACCTGAACAGGTTGAAATTCCAGGCATTGTTTCCAAACAGCTCTTACACAAAAATGGCATTAATCATAATTTTCACAATTTCAGAGTGTAATTTTTACCTCACAGTGTGGAAATATAATACACAAACATGAAAATGTGTTTTTACTGAACTGCCCCTTTTAAGGCGTGGTTGTGGCGGTGCGTGACATTGCACACCATCACAAAAGGAAACATCATGGACCATATTAGGATGTGTAACCTTCTCTTGTACAAATTCATTCAACACCCTGATACACGGAAATACCATATTATCACATGCACTTTAGTCATTGTATAGTTTGCACTCAACAGTGTGATGAATACATCATGCGTACACGCCATTCTGAGTAAACAGCTACGTGCGTCATTTGATCACAATGTGAGTTTTGAACAGGAGAGAGAACATCCTGTCTAATTCACAGCGGTTGGGAGGTAGATTAATGATATGATTTAAACTATAAAGTTTGTACCCAGCTCCTAGTCAATGTACCCACCCTATCATTACATATGGCCTAGAAGCCCAAAAACAGCAGAGAGAACAGAGAGAACATTCACACACACACACACACACCACACACACACACACGCACGCACGCACGCACGCACGCACACACACACACACACACACACACATTCCATCACTATACCATTCCACCCATCTCTCCAATTAATAAGGACCTATGACATAATTAGGCAGACACATTATTGTACTTTGCATGGGTGTGTTGTATTGTATCTGATGATCAATGATCATGATGATCAATTAGCCTTTTAAAATTATAAACTTGGATTAGCTAACACAACGTGCCATTGGAACACGAGTGATGGTTGCTGATAAAGGGCCTCTGTATGCCTACGTAGATATTCCATTAAAAATCAGCTGTTTCCAGCTACAGTAGGCATTTACAACATTAACAATGTCTACACTGTATTTCTGATCAATATGATGTTATTTTAATGGATAAAAAAATTGCATTTCTTTCAAAAACAAGGGCATTTCTACGTGACCCCGAACTTTGAACGGCAGTGTAGATAGGTACCAGTCAAAAGTTTGGACTCACCTACTCATTCAAGGGTTTTCTTAATTTCTTAAATTGTAAAATAATAGTGAAGACATCAAAACTATGAAATAACACATATGGAATCATGTATTAACCAAAAGTGTTAAATCAAAATGTTTTATATTTGAGAGTAGCCACCCTTTGCCTTGATGACAGCTTTGCACACGCTTGGCATTCTCTCAACCAGCTTCATGAGGTAGTCACCTGGAATGCATTTAAATTAACAGGTGTGCCTTGTTAAATGTTTCTTTGTGGAATTTATTTTCTTCTTTGCATTTGAGCCAATCAGTTGTGTTGTGACAAGGTAGGTTTGGTAAACAAAGGCTGGCTACATTGAAGACTCTAAAACAAATGTGTTTAACATTTTTTTGGTTACTACATGATTCCATATGTGTTATTTCATAGTTTTGATGTCTTGACTATTATTCTACAATGTAGAAAATGGTAAAAATAAAGAAAAACCCTTGAATGAGTAGGTGTGTCCAAACTTTTGACTGGTACTCTATATTATGGTGGTACCAATCCTTCCACCTTGCTGAGTATATCATTTCACAATGGGTGTGATACATTATGTATACAATGAGCGGACAAATCATTAAGAACACCTTCCTAATATTGAGTTGCCATCAGAACAGCATCATTTCATCGGGGCATGGACACTACAAGGTGTCGAAATTATTCCACAGGGATGCTGGCCCATGTTGACTCCAATGCTTCCCACAGTTGTGTCAAGTTGGCTGGATGTCCTTTGGGTGGTGGCCCATTCTTGATACACATGGGAAACGGTTGATTGTGAAAAACCCAGCAGCGTTGCATTTCTCGACAAACTCAAACCGGTGCGCCTGGCACCTACTACCATACCCTGTTCGAAGGCACTTGAATCTTTGGTCATGTCCATTCACCCGCTGAATGGCACACATGCACAATCAATGTCTCAGTTTGAATGAGGTAACCTGTTCTGAGTTCTTATTTTCTCTAACGCTCCTCCTTTGATGAGGTTTGTATCAGGCATCTTCCTTCACCTCCTGTGACCCATATCAAATGTGTGCCGCTCGCTCTCTCCACCCCTCTCTTTTCTTGGTCGTAGGATCTCTCTGAAAGCCTGTTTGGTAAACAAGTTAACACAGACTGCAGCTGATAGCGGGAGGGGGGAGAGGGATGGCGGGAGGAGGGGGTGATATCCAGATGTGAATTTCTGTCACGCATACATCCTGGAATTTACTAAAAGTAGCAAAGGATTGAAAAAAAAAAACTGTCTGCACCTTGTCACAGTTTCTCCTCTCGTCAAAGCCTGTTTTACTGCATGGTAGTGGAGGTGAGATGGACACTCCCAACGGCAACATAGCCCAACGGCAACATGCACAGCTAGGTAGCGTGCTGACAACTCCCCAGCCCTCAAGAGTCCTCTTTCTGCCAGCTAAACCTGCATTACTGTGTTACAGATACTGTGTTATGTACATAGTCATGTAACAAGTGAAGGAGAAGAGGAAAGGAGTCAAAGTTTATTGTCTGAAAGAGAACAAAAATACAATTTTCACATATTCTATGATAATAAAGCATGCTATTGTATCATAAATAAACTACAGTTATTTGGTAAAATTGTAAACACATACTGTGCTTTGTGATAAAACGTCCATTTCATAATTGGGTAATAAGAATTTTCTCTTAGCTGACTTGCCTAGTTAAATAAATAAAATAAAATAAATACAGCAGTCAATTTGTACCAAGTCTCTCATACTAGTCAAATCAACTGGAGGATTCTATGATGAGGGAAACAAGTCTCTCATACTAGTCAAATCAACTGGAGGATTCTATGATGAGGGAAACCCGAAAACTAAACCCTCTTTGTCTACCTTTGTTCACACCTATTAAGTAAGACTACTGGAATCTTGGTTACATCCATCGTAGGCATACAAATAGAGGTCCCATTAAATTACTATTCTAATTCCTAATTCAATGGGCCTACATTTCTACCAATTCCATAGACACATGGGTCTACTTTCTGAATGACTCCATACTCCGACCACTTTAAATTCCTTTGTCTGGGTGGGTGGCAGAAGTCCGACGGTATTCCGTGTTGTTCCTCTCAAGCGGACAGGGGCTCGTAGGTGTGGAAGTGGATCCCTTTAGAGCAGGTGATCTTCATCACGGCGCCGTTTAGACCGGTATCAGTTATCAGGCGCAACACTCCCTCTGCGATCAGCGAAGGTCTGGGGATAGAGATTGAGAGACAGAGAGAAAACAGGGTTGTGTTAGGTAGGGAACACAGTGTCCAGATAGTTCCTCCCTGGTTCATTCGGTTGTCTTCCGCCTGGTGTTTAATGAACACGACCCGAGAAAGAGAGAGGCCATGGCCATACATTCTCTTTCAATTCCTACATTTTTTTGGGATTGAATTGGACTAGCAAACAAACAATAGCTAGCAAAATGCCCTCATGATTATATCAGAGAATTCCTGAAACATGATGTAACTTAATTCAACAATTTCCTGGCTGAAAGAGATACAAGATCAACATTTAAAAAGGCCTCTTTTTGACACTGTAGCCAACAGATTTTTGCCCCAGGCCAAACAGCTTGGACAAGGTATTGCGAAATACTGTACTTTAAAAGCAGCTGAGCTGGTAGATGTAAGTGTAAATGTAAGCATTCAAGACTGAAGTGCATTCTGATAGAAATAACAAAACTTGGCCTGCATATGATTTTAAGTGCATCTTATCTCAAACACACTGTATTTCTCAATATTTGTCTTTGCATGTTTCGGATGCATATCGTAGCAAACCTAATCATTTCCAATAAATGTTGACAGTTAGTCAAGTCTTTCCTCAGAATAACCCTCAACGTTTGTATCTGTGTATCTCCACCGCCGTTTGCTTCTGAAGTAGAAAACCTTATCTGATGTCGTCCAAAGCACTCAAAACACAGTGACATAGAGAGGGGACAAGACATAAACACACCAGGAAGCTTCAAAGTCCCCTCTCTCCTCTCTCCAGATAAGACAGGGAAACTGAGGAGGGATAACAACCTCCATGGCCTCCCACACGTACTATGTGGAGGGAGGATTTAAGGAGGAAATGGACACTGATAAGGGAGGCTTTGCTACTCCAGATACTGTATTACTTGATGTCGTAGAATGGAGTTAGAATTTGGGTGGTTTCGCGGGGCCATGTGGGGAGGGTAAGCTGATTCTAGGTCTGTGCTTACTTGTTTAGGTATAAACAACACTTGTATACATTAATCTGAAGCAGTATCCTATATACACCACATAGGTTTCCTGTAAATCTGAGTTATAAAGAACATTGATAGGTAATGAGTGTAAAAGGAGGGAAAGAGGCAACTTCTACACAACATGTATAGGAACTCACTGAAGCACCCCGAACTTGTGCACGCTCCTCTTTAAGTCGTCCTTGAACTTGTCAAACTTGCCCATGTTGTCCTCGTGTTCCACGGAGCGCAGGAGAGGGGTGTCCACGAAGGCAGGGCACAGCGTGTTGATCCTCACACCATAGTTCTCCACCTCGGCTGCATCCTGCGTGGGGAGAGGAAAGGAACACAGACGTGTCAGGGTGTGTGTGTGGTTGTGAAAGGAGCAACGTGCCAGTGTGTATGTGTTTGTTATGTGTGCGTGTGTGTGTGTGGAATGTGTGTGTGTGTGTGAGAAAGAGGAGCACAAACATGTCCGAACACGGTCAAGCGTAATCACCCAGGGCAAAGGAATGTGTCTAGGCCAGTGTTTTCCATGCCTTTCCTAGAGTACCCCCAGCCATTCCACATATCACATATTCTACTACGACATCTGATTCAACTGGTCAACTAATCATCAAGCCCTTCATTACTTAAATCAGGTGTACTGGTTTTGGATTACATACTGTATGTCTATTAAGGTAGTCCAAAATGTAGTATTTGTTCCCATATTAATCGCTCACAATGACTACATCAACGATTATCCATAATCATGGTAATCATGGTAGCAGCCACGTTAATGTAGAAGTGTTTAGAAACATATTCTCTTCTAATTTACAATAAAAGTGACTCCAGAATTATTGGGCACAAAAATAATCTGAAACACAAACCAACGAAAACAAAACAGTAAATGCATCAAACAAATATTTTGAGTCACAAGCTTGATGTAGTCATTGCGTGTTAGGAATATGGGACCAAATACTAAATGTATATATTTTTTGTACTTTTACCCCTTTTTCTACAGAATTTCGTGATATCTAATTGGTAGTTACAGTCTTGTCCCATCGCACTGCTTCTTGACACACTGCTCGCTTAACCCAGAAGCCAGCCGGAACCAATGTGTCAAAGGAAACACCGTACAAATGGTGACCGTGCATGCGCCCGACACGCCACAAGGAGTCGCTAGAGCGCGATGGGACAAGGACCTTCCTGGCCGGCCAAACCCTCCCCTAACCCGGACAACGCTGGGCCAATTGTGCGCCGTATCCCGGTTACGGCCGGCTGTGACCCAGTCTGGGATCAAACCCAGGTTTGTAGTGACTCAAGCACTGCGATCAAACCCAGGTTTGTTAAAACTCAAGCACTGCGACAAGCCAATTGGTAGGCTGTACTTTTTACTGCTTTAATACACATAAGTGAATTTGACAGTCTGCACTTTAACCTCATAGTCATTGATTTAAAATCCAAACTTTTGGAGTGCAGAGCCAAAAGAAGAATAAAGTGTTTCACTGTCCCAATAATTACGGAGGGCACTGTATGTGGAACGGCTAGGTGTACTCGAGGAGAGGTTTGGGGGTGTATTAGAACTCACCGCTATGGCTCTGGAGAAGCCTATCACCCCATGCTTTGTGGCCGTATACACTGGCTGGTAGGGGGAATGAAGGAAAGCTGAAAAAGAAAGAAAGAAGAATAAACAAAGTTTACAGTCATGATAACTCACCAACATACTCCACATGGTACCCATTTAAATCTCAGGTGTTTTTCATTGACGGCGCGCTATAGTGTGTAAGCGCGCTATAGTGGAATCTACCGGTTTTTACTGAGATCTCATATCGCTTGCTAGAAATGAATGAGTACTGTAACTTATTCTCTATGCCTTTCCCGTCATGGAAAAACAGGATCCTCCAAGGCAAAATATTTCTCCCTATTTCGCTTAATTCAAACATGAAAAAGCTGTGTGTTTGTGTGTGTTGGGCCGGCTGCCGAGTTCTGTTTAAACTAGAACAATCTCCAGAACCTTACATTTCAGGAGAACTCGCTTTCCCCTCCAAATAATGGGCTCAACTTCCTTTTATGGATACATAAAACCTTAACTAATGATTGATCTTCACAAGGTTCTCCCCTTTAAAAAGTATAGAGCCAGGGCAAACCTTAAGAGAAACCTGTTGTATGGAGTACTGCAGGGACCATTGTTTCTGAAACCTCGCAACACCTTTGTATAAGAGAACAGAGGTGAAATTAGATGGAAAAAATCACTCTGGGAACATAGTCAAATCAAAGGGAATTGAGCTCAAAGAGAACGTTTAAATGCATTCTTTAAAAAATGTGTACTAAGTAGAACCATGTAGTGTTCTTCAGTTTTCCTGAACCCTTTTTGGTGCTAGGTAGAACCCTGTGCAGAGGGTCTACCATGTAGGGTTCTTCATAGAATACCTTGTATATGGTTCTACCAAGAACCATTTTATTATCTAAAGGTTATTCTTAGAACCCTCTATGAATGGTTCCACCAGCCTTTAAAATCAAATTATTTATGAAAGATTTGTCTATCGTAAGGCCACTTGTTGACAGGCTTAGTTAAACCCTAACACAGTGGTGTTAGGAAAACCTTGGTTTACAGGCCACGTCAGGCCTGCAAGTCACATTATGCTGGCTCGCAAAATTATGTGTAATTGCTATTGGAATCCAGTCAGAGTTACGATATCCAACAAGTGGAATGGTTTAAATCTGTGACGCTTGTCGTTGGAATGAGGTGAGGACCAAAGCGCAGCGTGGTAAGTGTTCATCTTGTTTTATTAAACCGAGAACACTAAACAAAATAACAAAGGCGAAACGAAACAAAACAGTTCTGAAAGGTGAAACAAAACACAGAACAGAAAATAATCACCCACGAAACACAAGTGGGAAAAGGCTACCTAAGTATGATTCTCAATCAGAGACAACTAACGACACCTGCCTCTGATTGAGAACCATACCAGGCCAAACGCAAAACACAACATAGAAAAAGGAACATAGACAACCCACCCAACTCACGCCTTGACCATACTAAAACAAAGACATAACAAAAGAACTAAGGTCAGAATGTGACAAAATCAACCGCAACCTGCATTGAAAAAGATTGCCAGGGTAGGGAAGATTAGATCCTTGACGTAGTCTCAGTATTCAAACTGGAACAACCATCTCAGTAACGAGTGCAATAAGTCCAATTACTAACAGATTGGTTTAGTTAAAAAAATAAATGTAATTGATCTTTGTGTAGCATAAAATGTATTAACCAATCAATGTACTGTACAGTTGTTGTCGGAAGTTTACATACACTTAGGTTGGAGTCATTAAAACTAATTTTTCAACCACTCCACAAATTTCTTGTTAAGAAACTATAGTTTTGGCAAGTCGGTTAGGACATCTACTTTGTGCATGACACAAGTAATTTTTCCAACAATTGTTTTCAGACAGATTATTTCACTTATAATTCACCGTATCACAATTCCAGTGGGTCAGAAGTTTACATACACTAAATTGACTGTGCCTTTAAACAGCTTGGAAAATTCCAGAAAATTATGTAATGGCTTTAGAAGCTTCGGATAGGCTGATTGACAACATTTAAGTCAATTGGAGGTGTACCTGTGGATGTATTTCAAGACCTACCTTCACACTCAGTGCCTCTTTGCTTGACATCATGGGAAAATAAAAAGAAATCAGCCAAGACCTCAGGAAAAAAAATGTGGACCTCCACAAGTCTGGTTCATCCTTGGGAGCAATTTACAAACGCGGTAAGGTACCACGTTCATCTGTACAAACAATAGTACACAAGTTTAAACACCATGGGATCATGTAGCCATCATACCGATCAGGAAGGAGACGCGTTCTGTCTCCTAGAGATGAATGTACTTCGGTGTAAAAAGTGCAAATCAATCCCAGAACAACAGCAAAGGACCTTGTGAAGATGCTGGAGGAAACAGGTACAAAATTATCTATATCCACAGTAAAACGAGTCCTATATCGATATAACCAGAAAGGCCGCTCAGCAAGGAAGAAGCCACTGCTCCAAAATCGGCATAAAAAAGCCAGATTACGGTTTGCAACTGCACATGGGTACAAAGATCATACTTTTTGGAGAAATGTCCTCTGGTCTGATGAAACAAAAATAGAACTGTTTGGCCATAATGACCATTGTTATGTTTGGAGGAAAAAGGGGGAGGCTTGCAAGCTGAAGAACACCACCCCAACTGTGAAGCACGGGGGTGGCAGCATCATGTTGTGGGGGTGCTTTGCTGCAGGAGGGACTGGTGCACTTCACAAAATAGATGGCATCATGAGGAAAGAAAAGTATGTGGATATATGTGGATATCTTCCAAATGGACAATGACCCCAAGCATACTTCCAAAGTTGTGGCAAAATGGCTTAAGGACAATAAAGTCAAGGTATTGGATTGGCCATCACAAAGCCCTGACCTCAATCCAAATCCTAAAAAATGTGTGGGCAGAACTGAAAAAGCATGTGCGAGCAAGGAGGCCTATAAACCTGACTCAATTACACCAGCTCTATCAGGAGGAATGGGCCAAAATTCCCCCAACTTATTGTGGGAAGCTTGTGGAAGGCTACCAGAAACGTTTGACCAAAGTTAAACAAGTTTAAAGGTAATGCTACCAAATACTAATTGAGTGTATGTAAACTTCTGACCCACTGGGAATGTGATGAAAGAAATAAAAGCTGAAATGAATCATTCTCTCTACTATTATTCTGAAATTTCATGTTCTTAAAATGAAGTCCTAACTGACCTAAGACAGGGAATTTTTACTAGGATTAAATGTCAGGAATTGTGAAGAACTGAGTTTAAATGTATTTGGCTAAGGTGTATGTAAACTTCCGACCTCTACTGTATATGCAAAAACACATTAAAACAAACACTTCTGAAAATCACCCTGCATTAGAACATGCTGGGAAATATGATATATGGTTGAACATAGAACCCTTCTTGCCTTCCAAAGAATCATCAAAAAAAACTTTCTTCCAAAAAGGGTTCTTCCGATCAAAACAGTAGCACCAGATCAGTCCACAAAAAAATAAAATAATCTTAAGAGTGTGTTAAAATGAGTTTAACTATGAGAACTCCCAAACTACCCATGTGTTCCCGCTGAATTTCAGTCCTGTAGGAGAGGGCATAAATATGGTAGCTGGAATTGTATAGGAAACATTGTATGAAGTCTTGACTTCAAATCTTATTGCCACTTCAGCTTAAATCAAGAAGGAAAGGGATCTATAGGAGCCACAGGTTTCCTGCTGGGACACACAGGAAGCAAAGTATGTGCAATAACATGACAATATGGGGTCATTTATCATAAAACACAACCAACCATTATCTTGCAGTTTCAGGCATACTTGTACTTCCCCTTATGCCTAAGCAGCTCGAACGGAGTGCTGACATAAAACATCAGACTGCTCTTCCCTTATTTGGAACCACAGTGAACGATATACTGACTATCATAATTGGTTATTACAGTATAATACTGAACCAAATGCTTACACCTTTAAACCCGTGTGGTAATTGGCCTATATGGATAGGGACCAATTTGAAATGTTTCTTACAGAAAAAATATGAAAATGCATAACCATTTTAGAAATTGATAGGGAACAGTTTGGAGGTAATCGGAAAATGATTAGACCAAATGTGGGTACACAACAGTTCACTTGACACAAGACTGAATCCAAACATTACACTGTTGATGTTATGTGCATTTTACATTTAGTGTACTTTGCCACTTTTGTTGAAAACAAAATCTGAAAATACTCTGGGTACATTCATTAACATGATAAGATTATTCCTGGAACATGTGGGGTGGTTGCAACACAAGACAAACATTACAAAGGTTTGAGTGAGAAGATTAACTGGTCTCTCCAAGTGGCCACACACCTCTCCAAAGTGTGCACAGTTCCTAAGCAATTTCAGTGCACTTTTATGACTCAAAAGAAAAGTCTTCAACTATAAAAGGTACCTTTGTGAGCTCTCCTAGCTGTCCCATTGAGGAACAAGCTCACTTGTCGTTGTTTAGTTTGGAACACAGCCCTGTATCCCCACCATAACACAATTGGGTGATTCTGCAACTTTGGGCATTTTGGCCATGCAAGATTTCAGAAATTAAAACACATTGAAAAACCATTTTACCAGTATTATAATTGTCTTTGATTTGTCTAGAAGTAATATCTGATAATCTCTGTGATCGTACTATCCAGGAATGTATATATTTTAGTCATTTTTCTCAGACAGCCATTGACAAATGTTATTAAACTTCAATTTTAGTTGAAAATGAAACATCATACAATTAATTTATAATTAATTTATGAGCAAAGTGAAACTGTATCATTTGTGGTATACCCAACACAGGTGTGGAAGGGGGGGTGGCAAAAATGCAATTTCATAATGTGTGTCCCCCCTGTCCCCAGTGAAAGTTACGCCCCTGAGTTCTCTTTCCGCAGATTCTCTTTTAATTCTCTCAGTTTGGAAGATCGGTGACGAATGTTGTACACGTGTTTCCCCAACTTCTCTTTCAATCCTTTGAAGAAGTCCTCTAGTAGAATATGCGGTGTGCCACACACCTTTTCTTTAACTGTCAAATGTACAGTGAACTTATCTAGGTTTCCAGCTTTGTTTTTCATTTTCTCTCTCTTCAGCTTTGTTTTTCCTCTCAAACCACCATGTCTGTTCACCAGCATCAAAGTCAGATGTTTGAAGCTCTTTTGCTTCGAAAAGAAAGCACTCTGTGTACGTGCACTCTTTCTTCAGGTTCTCACAGCACACAGACTCATTTAGGTTCTCATTGTTGCTGCAGATGATCACTTTGTGATGCTGTAGTTTGTCCGCCATGAACTGGAGGTTGGCGTGGGTTTTGCAGAGGCATGTGTCCCTATCCTGGACTGTTGGCTTGACAACCCAAAAAGGACATATTTTGCAGAATTCATAGTAGGACTATTAGTAGTAATATTTACCTAGATTTTTCTTCAACTTCTGGACATAACTTCCGGAACAACTGTCTGCTGCAGCCATGTGCTTCAGTGTCACAATAAGTTTCCATGGTTAACATTAAGTTAACATTCTCTTGACAAAACTTTATTAAATGAGGAATTTGCCCTCAGTGGTGGAAATGACACCAGTACCAAAGGACAGGTATATTTTGTGTAAATAACAATATAAAGGGCATACTCACAATACATATTGATATAGATTTTATTTAGTTGACTCTTTCTCTAGAAGATGACATTGCATAATGTGTAATTATTGTTTTCTCATAGAAAAACATAGTAGAAGCTCAAAAGTCTGGGTCAGGGACAAGGGCTAAACAGTGAAATTGAGGTATAAAATGCATCTGAAAAGTAGCTAAAATACTAGATAGAGAGGTGTTAAAAAATCTGGGGTGATGGTAGTGTGAACTTAACATATAAAGAAAAAAACATATTTTTTTAAATAAAATTTTTATCCAAAAATGGGCCATTATAAATCGCAATCAGGGTCAGGTGGGTATGATCTGAAAGCTTGTTCCACTGCCAACATAACTAGCTGTTATAAAATACGATCCTACAATGCTAGGCTTTCACAAGGAAAATCGGAAAAACAGAATTTAGGTGCATTCAGGTGCGTGTGATGCGGCAATCTTTTTTCACAATAAACAAACAGAAGACCCCAGGATATGACGACATGTCATCTTGCAACTGTACATCAAACATAGTGATCATAAACGTTGATTTGGAAATGTGAATTGCACATTTGGACTCACAGGTGTTTGGCTTGCTTGTATGACATCAAAGCGGTTGTCACGTTCTGACCTTAGTTCTGTTATTATATCTTTGTTTTAGTATGGTCAGGGCGTGAGTTGGGTGGGTTGTCTATGTTCGTTTTTCTATAATTTGGGATTTCTGTGTTCGGCCTAGTATGGTTCTCAATCAGAGGCAGCTATCAATCGTTGTCCCTGATTGAGAACCATACTTAGGGAGCCTGGTTTCACTTTTGAGTTGTGGGTGTTTATTTTCCGTGTCAGTGTTTGTTTGTGTCGTTTATTCACGTTTATTGTTTTGTATTTCAGTGTTCATTTTGATGAAACATTATGGACACTTCCGATCCTTCTCGCTACGAGAGCCTTCACAGCGGTATTTATTATAATCCTCAACATCTCATCTTTCAAAATACATCCAGTCCTCTTTTTTACAGCAGTTCCCCTCACCTGGACAACAAAAAAAATGGCTAAAGTTGCCCAATTGATGGAAGGGATGGCAGCAATTTCTTGTTGCGAGTGGTGCTCAAGTTCAGAATGGCTGTCAATAAAACCCCATATAGCGCTGTGAAGAACAGAGCCAGAACCCTTACTGACACAGCCACTACATTTCAATTTAGGCGCTTATTATTGCCCAAATCTGCCATTTTAAACTCGTATACAGCTAAGAGTGTAAAGGGCTACATGATTTACAATATATTTGACAAACTTTTTAACATATTTTCCCTGACTTTCCCAACTCACTCTGCTTGTTGTATAATCTGCAGTTCTGTCCATTGTATCTTTGACTTGGTACTGTGTTGCTGTTGTTTTTAAATGTATACATCTCCTCGCCTGGGGGGTTTTATTCTCAGCAATGACATCATATATATTGTTGGGTATGTTCACCTCCAGAATCTTGAATGATGCATAACAAAACACATCTAGTATGATTAATGACAGTCTATAATTACACTGTATGGTTTCTTGGGAGTTCTAGAGTCACACAACATGATAAAAATCCCACACCACATACAAAATGCTAAGCTAGGGACCCTGGGACTAAACACCTCCCTCTGCGGCTGGGTCCTGGACTTCCTGACGGGAAGGTGGACTGCAGGAAGAGGAGGGCCGAGCACGCCCCCATTATCATTGACAGGGCAGTAGTATAGCAGGTCGAGAGCTTCAAGTTCCTTGGTGTCCACATCACCAAACTGTCATGGTCCAGACAGACCGGGACAGTCATGAGGGGGGCACAACAATGCCTATTCTCCCTCAGGAGACTCAGGGGATTTGGCATAGATCCTCGAGGGGTTCTAAAGCTGCACCATCGAGAGCATCCTGACTGGTTGCATTGCCGCCTGGTATGGAAACTGCTCGGCGTTCGAACCGCAAGAGGGTGGTGCATGTGGCCCAGTACATTACTGGGGCCAAGTTTCCTGCCATCCAGGACCTCTATACCAGGCGGTGTCAGAGGAAGGCCCTAAAAATTCTAATTCTTAGAAATTAATTTTCTAAGAACTGCATTGTTGGTGAAGGGCTTGTAAGAAACCCTTTCACGGTAAGGTCAACACCTGTTCTATTCTACCCACAAAATACCACCTAGCACTCTGGTATCCTGCAAACCACCATCCCTTCTGTATCTTACACCCCGAGTTAAGTCTGGTGCACATGTTGTTAATGGTTGCCGTTCATAAAAATACTTGTACATTGCTAGACATGTCTGCCTTGTCAACCTGGTAGCTACTGAGGTAAGACAGGTGGTCTCACAGACAGCACACATACAAATGTTCTCATCAGAATAGCCTGGTTTGATATAGATGATGACGCGTATTCCTGTATGCAGAATAATCCAGTTACTGCTGCTGTGGGGCGAGCCCAAAGGGAGGTGCTGATTTGAGGTGGGCTGTTCATTTCGATGGATACATGGAGTCGGGCCTTTGCTGACAAGTTTCTCAAATACCAGCCCTCGTATCAGGCTTGGACAGCCTTGGATATAAGCGCAACTTGGTGACAGTAGTATTTGACAGAATCGGCCACGTACATACAGTGGGTGGCCTTCAGATTGCAGGCGTGCCAAAGACTAGAGCAAAGCAACTGGCCGAAGTACTGCTCTGTTTCAGCTGTTATGGGCAGCCTAGCTTTGTGGAGAAGGTGCATTTTGTATCTTTAAAGTGCTCTTGTATCCAAGACCTTTAAAATAGTTTTTATCCTTTGTAATGTAATGTAATTTGTGGATTCAAATAAAGTATTTCAAATGTGTATGTGTGTGTTTTCCTTCCCCCAAAATGCTCCAAGATTATTGTCAACTGATACCCTTTGTACATTTCAGGTTAGGCTGCTCTTAACACACATCATGAAGAGGGTGAACCAAAACAATGATTTACATCAAACATACCGCGTTAGGAGCTGTCAGTCAGTCAGTTCGTCAATCAGTCAGTCATTGCACAACTTGCCAGTGAGGGAAGAAGCCTGTACCGAACACTGCAGTGGGTCCACCTACATTCCAAAGTCCCTGGTCCCATTAGAGGCAGCTGCCAGTTAAAGCGGGGCCTGTGAGCGCCTGCAGCTTTTGCTGCGGTTGTACATCAAGCAGCATCTTGCCAACCTTTTCTTCTCAATGGTAAAGAAAACAAACTGATGTCATGTCAGCGGTGTTTAGGCTTTGGGGCAGAGATAATGTGTGATGCTGTTGTCCACTGTAGCTAGCCTATCTAACAGTTCTATCACTGTTACATAATCATGTTCAGAGTGATTAAAACAATATTTAGCATATTTATATATTTCCAGCGTTCTAGTTGTGACACTCAAAGTGGGGGTTGGTCACTAGGGGTTGCTCATGGCGGTTGTTTTGGTTCACCCTGTTCTTCATGATGTGTGGGGGTTGCTCATATCAGTTGATAGTGATTGACGCCAGACTGGAGGTACAAGGACACGCTGATTATTCACGGTTGATGTATTGATGACCTTCTATGGACACCGATTCTGTAGCAGCTGACAAAGCCACTGCCTTGGTTTTGAACTGCTGTTGTCTTTAGATTTAGAATATATAATCTCCAAGAGGCCAGTTAGAAATGATATCTGCTTCTGTGCTGGAGGTGTCTCTCTCTTCTGTGTCTCCCTGTTGCAACTTGTAATAAACCAGCTTTTATTTTTTTTAACTAGGCAAGTCAATAAGAACAAATTCTTATTTTCAATGATGGCCTAGGAACAGTGGGTTAACTGCCTGTTCAGGGGCAGAACGATAGATTTGTACCTTGTCAGCTCGGGGGTTTGAACTTGCAACCTTCCGGCTACTAGTCCAACGCTCTAACCACTAGGCTACCCTGCCGCCCCTATTTCTCAATTCTCTTTTCTTTAGTCCGTCTGGAAATTCCGAAGAGGATGAGACACTAAGGTTTTCAGCCATGTTCGTTTAGCGAAGCTTCAGAATCAGCTCTCTGGAGGTGAGTCAATTGTGTTGACCCCTCTGTGGTGGAGACATTTCTGGCTTCTCTCACCAAGGGGTATTTCTGAAATTTGATGAATGAGCCTTGTTGTCAATTAATGATCTTGGTTTTGTTGTAATCAAGTTGGTTAAAAGTCTGTGTGTGAAAGTCGCTCCTCCAGTCAGCTGTGTGGTTTGTGTGCTGCAAATCAATGAATTTGGGAAGGGTGTGCCTGGTTCGAGTACGTGAGGTTTTTGTGGGGTTCCGAGTACGTGAGTGCTCTGTGAATATCGATAACAACCCATTTAAAACCTCAATTGGCATCTGCCTCGGCAGTGTCGTCCTGGTGGGAAAAGTAACCAATCGGTTTCAAATACCACACAATTGGGAGAGCCCTCTGGGACCAGGGATTAGCAACCTCTGGACTAGTTTAGATACTGTTAGCAAAGGATACAGTGCTACTGTTTGCATAGTGTGTAGCAGGGTTGTTATTTTGAACAAGTAGGGCATAACCTCTCGTGGGTGGAGCCTGTGTGGCGTGTTCGTTTGTTTGGTACGGTTGGTACCTCAGTTTGTGGTTGTGTCAGAGTGCGGGGCCGTTCACCGTAGGTGAACTATATGGTTCACTTTCATGTCTGGTCCATTATGGATCCTGTTGTCACGTTTTAGGTTGTTGGTTCACTTTTGTGACTGACTGTATTCCCTCCCCCATGTCTAGACTGGAGTTGCTTACCGAGATGAGTGGCCTAGTAGTTGGAAATTTACCCAGAAAGACTTATAGCTGTAATCGCTGCCAAAGGTAATTCTAACATGTATTGTCAGAATCACCACATTGACATTAGAGTATTTACCACTTTGACATGAAAGTATTTTGTGTAGATCGTTGACCAAAAATGATAATTAAATACATTTTAATCCCACTTTGTAACAACAAAATGTGGAAAAAGTCAAGAGGTGTGAAAACCTTCTGAAGGCCCTGTATCGGAATCACCCACAGACATGGTTGGGGAATGTCTTGTTTTGGTTAGTAGCATGACTTTCACTTATCTGCTAGCGACAGCACTGAGGAATAGCATCTACAAGTAGCGTAATGATAGAATATGATGTTACCAGGTGCGCAGGGATGTGTTTACGCATCTATAAAATATTTGGATGATCTTGGACTCAGTACAACCACGTGGTTGTAAACTGGTTGAAATGATGTCATTTCAACCAGCTTTGCCTGTTGTGCTGGGACAACTTGAATCGGAAGCTTCTCTCTCTCCCTCTCGAAACTATTATGCAATGAGTAATGAACGAGGAACGAGAGAGAAAGAAATGAAAAAGAGAAAGAAGCTGCTGAGACAGGGGGGAAAAAAACTAAAAAACATCACAGGAAGAAATGGGGCGGCAGGTAGCCTAGCGGTTAGAGCGTTGGGCTACTAACCGAAAGGTTGCGAGATTGAATCCCCGAGCTGACAAAGGTAAAAATCTGTCGTTCTGCCCATGAACAAGGCAGTTAACCCACTGTTCCTAGGCAGTCATTGAAAATAAGAATTTGCTCTTAACTGACTTGCCTAGTTAAATAAAAAAAAATTAAAAATCTACCTCAGCAGGAGAATGATTAACCTCCAGTCTCCAGTTAGGACAGTCAACTCAGTCGTCAGTCCAAAGTTCGGTTGGAGTTTGAATTCCAGCCCAGGATCTAAACAACCTACAATGGAACTATTTCACAACTCTCTCTTTAGTTGCTCAGTGTATGAGTTTGGAGATTAGGTCCAAACAACCTCAAAATCCTGTCATCCAACACAGCCACAGAACTATATTTCACCAGAACCCCATGATTGATGTCAACACACAGACAATGCGTTTGAATGAGCCCAATGGCGTCATATGTCAGAGTCATGCGTCTCGCTTGTGATAAACATGTAGTCTTCATTACATTTAGATTTATGACATCTGGGAGATTCTTGGCCCACGGTTGTGAACTGAGCCAGGTGATATTTCCTCCTTCTCTCTGCAGGCAAACCTTAGGGAAACTAACTTGGAGTTGACTGTGCTATTGTTTACCATGTAGGGTCTCAAACGTAGAGATGAGGGGATAGATATACAGTGTCAATGTAAAGTGTGTGACTGCATAGAGTCACATGGAATATTTAGCAGAGAATCCATCTTGATACTAAACGGTTTGTGAATTGGCTGAGGGAGAATGGAGTTCAGGCATCTCTGTGTCAAAGTGCAGACAGAGAGACATACAGAGACAGAGAGACAGACAGAGACAGAGAGAGAGAGAGAGAGAGAGAGAGAGACAATTAGTGATAAAGAGGGAGGGAGAGAGAAAGAGAGAGAAGAGAAAGAGAAAAGAGAGAGACAACATAAAACACCAAATAAAAAGGATACGATTCCCAAACCTTGCATAACAAAGCCATCACCTACAGAGAGATGAACCTGGAGAAGAGTCCTCTAAGCAAGCTGGTCCTGGGGCTTTGTTCACAAACTGACCTCAGAAAGCCCCAGGACAGCAACACAATTAGACCCAACCAAATCATGAGGAAATAAAAAGATAATTACTTGACACATTGGAAAGAATTTACAAGCATTACGCTACACTAACATCTGCTAACCATGTGTATGTGACCAATAAAATGTGATTTGATTTGAATGAACAAAAAAACAGAGCAAACTAGAATGCTATTTGGCCCTAAACAGAGAGTACACTTGGGCAGAATACATGACCACTGTAACTGACACAAAATTAAGAAAAGCTTTGACTATGTACAGATTCAGTGAGCATATCCTTGCTATTGAGAAAGGCCGCCGTAGGCAGACATGGCTCTCAAGAGAAGACAGGCTATGTGTACAAAATGAGGTGGAAACTGAGCTGCACTTCCTAACCTCCTGCCAAATGTATGACCATATTAGAGACACATATTTCCCTCAGAGTACGCACACCCACAAATTCCAAAACAAATCCAATTTTGATAAACTCCCATATCTACTGGGTGAAATTCCACAGTGTGCCATCACAGCAGCAAGATTTGTGACCTGATGCCACAAGAAAAGTGCAACCAGTGAAGAACAAACACCATTGTAAATACAACCTATATTTACTTTCCCTTTTGTACTTTAACTATTTGCACATTGTTACAACACTGTATATAATATGACATTTAGAATGTCTCTGTTCCTTTGGAACTTTTGTGAGTGTAATGTTTTCATTTTATATTTTCCATTTCACTTGATTTGGCAATGTTTCCCATACCAATAAACCTCTTTGAATTTAGAGAGCGAGAGAAAGAAAGAGAGAGAAAAGTCACCATCCTCCAGTTTATATACTGTTCTACCTTAATCAAACACAAGCAACTATGTTTTCAGCACTGATGTTTACATTCCAAAGGCCTGAGAACAGCCTCCCAACTATACAGTCTGTTTTCGGATCAAATGATTATAATTTCTTAGAGTTCGCACTGGAGATTTCAAGAACAACATTCTCCAGTTGTATTTACAACTGTTTTATTACTGAAACTTAATGTATTACCTATGTTACTGTCAAGTAGTATTTCAACAAGCAGACCCAAGTGAGATTTAGTTAATCTATTATTTTATTTAACCTTTATTTAACTAGGCAAGTCAGTTGAGAACAAATTCTTATTTACAATAACGGCCTACCGGGGTTAACTGCCTTGTTCAGGGGCAGAATGACAGGTTTTTACCTTGTCAGCTTGGGGATTCGATCCAGCAACCTTTTGGTTACTGGCCCAATGTTCTAGGCTACCTGCCGCCCCAAGTTGGGCCCCCCGGGAAAATCATTTTAGTGGCCCCTGTGATATAAACATTACGTATTTACCTGATTTATTTTATATTAATGGTTAACAATTAATATTTAACTAATAGTAAGATATTTCTGTCCCACTAATGCTGTGTTTTTATGGTCTCCACTCTAGTTCTCTGCAGCTAATCTGGGCATATGGTCACTAGAGATGGCTTGAGCTGACAAATGAGTTAAACATTGCATTACATAGACAGGAATGTGTTTTACTAGAGATAGCTTAAGAGTATATCAATCTCTCATTGTCCCAAAATCCTCCTTGCATCTGGGAAACTAAGCCAGGGTGGGGTTAAGACAACAACCCCGTGCAGATAACGACCGGATGAACCCTTATGACGCCCCTTGGTTTGCATGGGCCATGACTAAGCATTCTGAACCAGCCATGACTAAGCATTCTTAGTGTCAGCTATATAAAGAACTCTGCATTTCTGTAAAGGTTTGGCTCTCAGGTTGACCAGTCTCATTATTGTAATAATTAAATCGATATTGAATAAAGATGATAGTTTGAAGAAATGACAAAGTTTCTCTCACTTGATTAGAATATTCCACGACCCCCCCACTCGACAGCATAGATAAAAACGTACGTTTGAAAGTAAATGTCCTGCTATTCTACAATTTTTTCATGACTTATGCCATGTAAATAATATATGAGTGAGAGTGGCCAACAAAATCAATGGGGGCCACCTGGAGGTCAGGGGCCCTGGGCACGGCCCCAGCATTCCCGGTTGGTATTCGGCCATGATTACTACAAGTTTAGATAGCTGGCTAGACTAACTTACCAATCCATTTTTATTTTGCTGACATGGCTAATTGAGTGACTGTCAGAGACGGACATAACAAGAGACAAATTGCTGATGCATCGCCAAATTTCGAACTTGCACCTTATATATTCTACTACTCTAACCTTTAAAACTAAGATGAGATGAGTAAAAAAAAAAAAAATAAACACAGATAGATCATTCTTTTTGGGGGGAGCATAAGCTTATGTCACTTATGCCTGGAACTGGCCCTCTGCAGACCAATGATAATAGATACAATTATGTTGAAATTAGACAAGAGCACTTGACTCAAGTCCACGAGTACTATTGCACAGAAGTCACAACACCCCATGACCACCACAGCCCAGTGTGAGGGGTGTCCACTTGTCCGGACTCTGCCCTCTGTCGGTATACATATTAGCTTCCTGTGACCGCGTGTTCAAGAACCCAAAGGGGTCACGGGAAGGGAAATCTCTGCTGCTTACCAGACCAGGGGTCTCATTTATCAACCATGCATAGGCACAAATCTGTGTGTAAACCATGCATTGAAAAACGTCCACGCAGTGTGAAATTGATAAATATGAACGTTTGCTTGAGAGTGTGTGTAAATGTACACACAGCCAGGACCGTGCGTACGCACAGGACCAAGTGGTGGATTAAGGAAACTGCTTGTCAAGCATAGAATGGGGAAAATGTGTTGAAATTGTGAGAGTAATAATTAAATCATTTTTCAATTTTGATTGCATTTCCATTGGGAATTCATGAAACATCGCTTGGCACGCGATATCATTTGACCACATCAGTGCATTGGTTACAATAATAATCAATATAAAGTACAGTAATTTGTTAGAATGAGAGGTACGTGTCAAAGTGAAACCATTATTGACATTCTATAAGATTGAGATAATGGGAAATTGCATGAGAGACGGCTAACCTTGCTCTGTTGAAAGATTTGGCACACGCTGCATTTTGCAGAGAGCGAGTTTTTAGAGACATGTGGCACATTTTCTGCATTAAGTACAGATTGGCTCATCAGATATTGTTACCAAAAAACAATCGTATAGGATTTTTGAGAAGATTTAAGACGTACTTTAAAAAGGCAAATGCATACCATTCCGGTGCACATCCAAGTGCTATCCACCCTTTGGTTTTCGGCAACAGACACTTTTCAGTGGGGGCTTGCCAATCACAGCCCTCCATGAGCCAATATTTTCGATGCGCAATCATCAGCAAAACAAACATTAACACATACAATTTCCATGCACCATCTCACAACAGGTGGGTTCCCAAACATGAAGGGAGCAATAGACGGCACCCACATCAGCATAACATCATCATCCTAAACGATTTCAACTATGTGAACAGAAATGGATGGATGGCTTATTGGCAAGTGTTGCTTGCTCATTTGAAGTATATTTACCATTGCTAAGGCAACTTGAATTGTCCCAATGGTCCTTTTTTGTAGTTTTTTCCCCCTTTGTTTTTTTTGTAGTTGCGCCGTTGTATTTCATGGTACGAATATCCCCCTCGGGCTTTAAAGGGAGGATTTTGACCATATATGGTTAATTAGGGCGTTTCAAAATGCAAACAGCCAAGGTTGGAGCAACAGGAGTAGTACTGAGGAGTACTGAGGCTGAGAACAATTGATATTTACCAATGGTTATCTCCTACCAGTGTGGGTATGACGCTTGTAGAATTGTTTGATAAATCACTATTTTTCTATGAGTACCACCATTCTAAATTCCGTTTGTTAGTCCAAACCCCACCCAGCTGGTATTCAAGGCAGACTTGAGAAAACGCAGAAAGCATTTGAAAGATTTTGAATAGTATGTGAACCCAGGTGTGCTGCTTATATGAAAACAGATTTAGTGACACTTGACTGACTCTCACAGTCAGTGGGCTGTCTGTCATGGCATTACTGTCTAACAAATCTCTCCCAATCCAACACAGCCCACCACACACCAAATTGAACCCCCCCCCGGATCAAGATGTAAGCCACTGAACCACAGACAGACATTCAGACAATTCTTGCACAAAGTGGTTGCGCTAGCTGACTCGGATTGCACTCATAACATGCTTTCTCAATCTCCACATGCTGCTGTGGAGAAAGATTGAAAAATGAGAAGTACTGTAGTTGTTAGTTTGCTGACTGAGGCGATGGAACAGCCTTAACCTACCCCACTAAGCAAATAGTAGACGCACACAGCAATGCTTATTGTCCACTGTGAAAACAGCATCAAACTCTAATCTATCAAGCGGTAATGTTGTAATGTTTGCTTTACACCTGTGTTATGTTGTGCTATGGTACACTGTGTAACCATATCGTACCAAAAAAAAGGCCTGGGAATTTCAACAATAACAGTGAATGAAGTCAATGTGGTTCTTTATAGCTGATGACCTGTGACATATTCCATTAGATAGGGGTTGCTCACATCAGCTGAAAGCAACCGCATTGCCAAAGACATAGCAAGTCATTCCCACACCCACATACACCACTGTTTCCCGTTTTCTTATGTCTGTGAAGGCTTCCATGTACACTGCTCAAAAAAATTAAGGGAGAACTAAAATAACACATCCTAGATCTGAATTAATGAAATATTCTTATTAAATACTTTTTTCTTTACATAATTGAATGTGCTGACAACAAAATCACACAAAAATGATCAATGGAAATCAAATTTATCAACCCATGGAGGTCTGGATTTGTAGTCACACTCAAAATTAAAGTGGAAAACCACACTACAGGCTGATCCAACTTTGATGTAATGTCCTTAAAACAAGTCAAAATGAGGCTCAGTAGTGTGTGTGGCCTCCACGTGCCTGTATGACCTCCCTACAACGCATGGGCATGCTCCTGATGAGGTGGCGGATGGTCTCCTGAGGGATCTCCTCCCAGACCTGGACTAAAGCATCCGCCAACTCCTGGACAGTCTGTGGTGCAACGTGGCGTTGGTGGATGGAGCGAGACATGATGTCCCAGATGTGCTCAATTGGATTCAGGTCTGGGGAACGGGCGGGCCAGTCCAAAGCATCAATGCCTTCCTCTTGCAGGAACTGCTGACACACTCCAGCCACATGAGCATTGTCTTGCATTAGGAGGAACCCAAGGCCAACCGCACCAGCATATGGTCTCACAAGGGGTCTGAGGATCTCATCTCGGTACCTAATGGCAGTCAGGCTACCTCTGGCGAGCACATGGAGGGCTGTGCGGCCCCCCAAAGAAATGCCACCCTACACCATGACTGACCCACCGCCAAACCGGTCATGCTGGAGGATGTTGCAGGCAGCAGAACGTTCTCCACGGCGTCTCCAGACTCTGTCACGTCAGTCACATGTGCTCAGTGTGAACCTGCTTTCATCTGTGAAGAGCACAGGGCGCCAGTGGCGAATTTGCCAATCTTGGTGTTCTCTGGCAAATGCCAAACGTCCTGCACGGTGTTGGGCTGTAAGCACAACCCCCACCTGTGGACGTCGGGCCCTCATACCACCCTCATGGAGTCTGTTTCTGATCGTTTGAGCAGACACATGCACATTTGTGGCCTGCTGGAGGTCATTTTGCAGGGCTCTGGCAGTGCTCCTCCTGCTCCTCCTTGCACAAAGGTGGAGGTAGCGGTCCTGCTGCTGGGTTGTTGCCCTCCACGTCTTCTGATGTACTGGCCTGTCTCCTGGTAGCGCCTCCATGCTCTGGACACTACGCTGACAGACACAGCAAACCTTCTTGCCACAGCTCGCATTGATGTGCCATCCTGGATGAGCTGCACTACCTGAGCCACTTGTGTGGGTTGTAGACTCCGTCTCATGCTACCACTAGAGTGAAAGCACCGCCAGCATTCAAAAGTGACCAAAACATCTGCCAGGAAGCATAGGAACTGAGAAGTGTTCTGTGGTCACCACCTGCAGAACCACTCCTTTATTGGGGGTGTCTTGCTAATTGCCTATAATTTCCACCTGTTGTCTATTCCATTTGCACAACAGCATGTGAAATTTATTGTCAATCAGTGTTGCGTCCTAAGTGGACAGTTTGATTTCACAGAAGTGTGATTGACTTGGAGTTACATTGTGTTGTTTAAGTGTTCCCTTTATTTTTTTGAGCAGTGTATATACGTGCAGCATACAGTACAAAGCAACCGCTTGAGAAGGCTTCCATGTATTGACGTGCAGTGTGCGGTACATCAAGTATTGATGCATGTATGGAGCAGCCTTACCTGCCATGGATGAGACATTGATGATCACTCCTCCTTCTTTTCCATACTCTTTGCTCATATGATCCAGGGCCAGGTAAGTTCCCTTGATGACTGATGTCTATGGAGAGAAACAAGAGGGCTTGAGTTTCAATATCCAACACATACAACAGTCACACTCTTTTGCTCTTAATCAGCCTGTGGTAGAACTCTTCACTGATGTCATGTAATGTGAACTAGGTTCAACTACAGCATTGTGTAATATAATGTAAACTAGGCTAAACTACAGAATCGTGTAATATAATGTGAACTAGGCTAAACTACAGCATCATGTAATATAATGTGAACTAGGTTCAATTACAGCATCATGTAATATAATGTATACTAGGCCAAACTACAGCATCGTGTAATATAATGTATACTAGGCTAAACTACAGCATTGTGTAATATAAAGTGAACTAGGCTAAACTACAGCATTGTGTAATATAATGTAAACTAGCCTAAACTACAGCATTGTGTAATATAATGTAAACTAGCCTAAACTACAGCATTGTGTAATATAATGTGAACTAGGCTAAACTACAGAATTGTGTAATATAATGTGAACTAGGCTAAACTACAGCATCATGTAATATAATGTGAACTAGGCTAAACTACAGCATTGTCTACTATAATGTAAACTAGTCTAAACTACAGCATCATGTAATATAATGTGAACTAGGCTAAACTACAGCATCATGTAATATAATGTGAACTAGGCTAAACTACAGCATCATGTAATATAATGTAAATTAGGCTAAACTACAGCATCATGTAATATAATGTAAACTAGGCTAAACTACAGCATCATGTAATATAATCTAGGCTAAACTACAGCATCATGTAATATAATGTAAACTAGGCTAAACTACAGCATCATGTAATATAATGTAAACTAGGCTAAACTACAGCATCATGTAATATAATCTAGGCTAAACTACAGCATCATGTAATATAATCTAGGCTAAACTACAGCATAATGTAAGATTGATTTTGCAGTTAGTCAAGTAACAGATAGTTTGTGAAAATCTATTTTTCCAAAACAATCTCAATGACAAGACATTCAATGACAAAAATACATTCAATCTAACATTTACTGGTGTTAGTCACACACACACACAGACACCCACCCCTCTTACCAGATTTACATCAATGGTCTTCTCCCAGTCCTTCTCATTGTTGATGCCAGCATTGTTGACAACAATGTCCAATCTAACATTTACTGGTGTTAGTCACACACACACACAGACACCCACCCCTCTTACCAGATTTACTTCAATGGTCTTCTCCCAGTCCTTCTCATTGTTGATGCCAGCATTGTTGACAACAATGTCCAATCTAACATTTACTGGTGTTAGTCACACACACACCCTGACACCCACACCCACCCCTCTTACCAGATTTACTTCAATGGTCTTCTCCCAGTCCTTCTCATTGTTGATGCCAGCATTGTTGACAACAATGTCCAATCTAACATTTACTGGTGTTAGTCACACACACACACAGACACCCACCCCTCTTACCAGATTTACTTCAATGGTCTTCTCCCAGTCCTTCTCATTGTTGATGCCAGCATTGTTGACAACAATGTCCAATCTAACATTTACTGGTGTTAGTCACACACACACAGACACCCACCCCTCTTACCAGATTTACATCGATGGTCTTCTCCCAGTCCTTCTCATTGTTCATGCCAGCATTGTTGACAACAATGTCCAATCTAACATTTACTGGTGTTAGTCACACACACACACACTGACACCCACCCCTCTTACCAGATTTACATCGATGGTCTTCTCCCAGTCCTTCTCATTGTTGATGCCAGCATTGTTGACAACAATGTCCAATCTAACATTTACTGGTGTTAGTCACACACACACAGACACCCACCCCTCTTACCAGATTTACGTCAATGGTCTTCTCCCAGTCCTTCTCATTGTTGATGCCAGCATTGTTGACAACAATGTCCAATCTTCCAAACCGGTCGACTGTACTTTGAAAAGCATCTGCAATATGAAAGAAGAGTCCAACGTTTAGGTTGAATAACTATAGATGAACCCCTACAAGAAGAACACTACCAGTCCTTACGAGATGGACATTTGTCAAGAACATTGCATCTTTATTTACATCCAAACTATCATTTCGATTCTATATCAAAGAAGAACATCTAGTTCTTAGATTGATTATACAGGCTATATTCACTACAAGAACACTGCATCTTTGTCTAAGTAATAAACAAGTACATCTAAACAATTATCTAAGCCATAAAAACTGCAGTATAACAGGTATTCACCAGCACCTGCCTTTCAGCTGAAAACATTCCACAAGAAAACATTCAATTTAAAAAAAATGATACAATAATAATCACCTTAACCAAGGTAGGAGCAACAAGTCAAGTACGGTGCTTTTTAAAAAATTGTTCTTTATTTAACCTTTATTTATACAGGTTTTTTCTCATTGAGATAATATATTTTTTCCAAGAGAGACCTGGCTTTACTTTAACAACAAATGTCTAACAAATGTCCAGTCCTACAAGACTAAATAGACTGTGTCGACGTTTAAGATTCAGTCGTGCACTGACAGTGTTCAGTGTTGGTTGAATGGACTCTTATAAAGCACAGATATTTAGGTAAGGCTACATCCAAGAACATTCCAATGTCTTTTGCCTCGGGCGTTTTGGAAATCATGTCAAAAGTAACTCATTTATTTTCACACAATGAAAGTCTGTTTCAGGGGTGAATGATGTCTTAAAATAGGTAGGCCTAAGGCCTAAAGGTGATCGAACATGAGAATATTCAGCATTATAAACCACTGCGCATCATGAAATAAAATGGACTATTATGCATTTAGGCAAAATGCTAAAGTTAGACTAGGTATATAGTTATACTTAAAAAAACTAGGTTAGGCTAATAACTATAATAACCTCTAAAGAAAAAATAGCAGTACCATAGTAAAGTTGCAAATACCTTTGCCTAGTCAGATTGTTACCATGGTTACCCCATGGACACAACAGTATCTTCTTTACAAGCCAGAATGTTGAATAACATTACATGTACTTTTACTTTACCGGTTGTCCGGTAAACCGTTGGTTCTTTTTACGGTAAGGGAAGCGGCGATAAAATGTCCACAGGAATATATAATCAAACCAACTTTTCAAACCGCTGGTAGTGTGTTCAGATGTTTATCACCTGAAACATGCTCACACGACGTATGCATTCTTTCCGAGCTCGTACACGTGTTTATATTGTTTTGTGCATGCGCCAGGTGATAGAAAGCACTACCAGCGCTTGAAACTGTATGTGTAATAATACTTTCCTGTGGATATTTTTTGTCAAATTCCTACCCACAAAACGACAAAACCGCACAGACAACTGGCAGAGTAGCCTAAACTGAAATACAATTGCGTTAAACATTCTGGCTTGTAGAGCTTGTGAGAGGAAATGTCCCAAATAAATGAACTGCATTCACCTCAGACTATGAACCAGAAGTATCACCGTTTTATTGTCAAGCAACCATTACCTTTAAGTTTCAATCTGTCCGTCACGTCACACTGAATGAAAATGCAGTTCCCATCTCCAAACTCTCCATCTAAAATCTTCTTGCATTCCTCTCCGACACTTTGATTCAAGTCAACAAGTGCAACCTGCGGGTATAAAATCAGAACATATACAAAACTATGTACAAATATTTAAAGAGGTTCTTGTGCAACACAGTTGGTTTTGGCTCCATTACAACCACGATAGGTTGGTACAAGCGCCGCGCGTAAAATGCGTAAAGTAACCAGAAGCACCGTCCATTTACGGGCGACAACAGGCTAATAACTTTATATATAAACACCAACCTTTGCTTCATTCTTCAGAAGGCTTTCTGCGACGGCTCTACCTATACCTTGGGCCCCGCCCGTAACTAGAGCCACTTTACCTCGCAGAGTCATCTTTTACGCTTCATATGGCTGCGACACCGCGCGCTGCTTTATGTAGGCTCCTATATCATCTGCTACATTAGTTGTCAGAAAAGGGGCGTGTGGTGTATGTAGCGCTAAATAAACACACTGCGGATAATTACGCCGTCTCTTCTTTCACCTTTTTCATATTCCAAACCGACCTCCTAATGAGATAGTCCTGCAGTAGAAGCTCACTACTGGCATCATATAATTACATATTGCTCAATTTAATATGTTCTCTGTGACTAGCAACAAACAGCATGAGGGAATATCTACTGCTATGCTCTTCATATTGGGCAACCATGCAGTGACGTCATAAAGCTCGCTATTGGCAGGCCTACAGTCTGTTTTGAAAGGCAATAGTTTAACGTTAGATTGGGAATGTATTTTATGACGTTGAGATATAGACCTACAGTCATCAAAGCCGTCAGACTGTTAAATAGCCATCACTAGCTGGCTACAGTATCACCCAGGTTACTCAACCCTGCACCTTCGAGCTGCTGCCCTATGTACATAGTCATGTATATGTATATGTACCCCGCTATCATCCAGAAGGCGAGGTCAGTACAGGTGCATCAAAGCTGGGACCGAGAGACTGAAAAACAGCTTATATCTCAAGGCCATCAGACTGTTAAACAGCCACCACTAACATTGAGTGGCTGCTGCCAACACACTGACACTGACACAACTCCAGCCACTTTAATAATAGGAATTGATGTAAATATATCACTAGCCACTTTAAACAATGCTACCTTATATAATGTTTACATACCCTACATTATTCATCTCATATGCATACGTATATACTGTACTCTATATCATCGACTGCATCCTTATGTAATACATGTATCACTAGCCACTTTAACTATGCCACTTTGTTTACATACTCATCTCATATGTATATACTGTACTCGATATCAGCTACTGTATCTTGCCTATGCTGCTCTGTACCATCACTCATTCATATATCCTTATGTACATATTCTTTATCCCCTTACACTGTGTATAAGACAGTAGTTTTGGAATTGTTAGTTAGATTACTTGTTGGTTATTACTGCATTGTCGGAACTAGAAGCACAAGCATTTCGCTACACTCGCATTAACATCTGCTAACCATGTGTATGTGACAAATCAAATTTGATTTGGAATCACTTGTTACTTTAATAATGGAACACTAGTCACTTTAATAATGTTAACATACTCTTTCACTCATTTTATGTGTATACATTATACTTTATTTTGGTCAATGCCCCCCCCCCTCCAAAATTGCTTGTCCTAAGATGTATATATTTATTAATTATATTATTTTACTTTTTAGATGTGTGTGTATTGTTGTGAATTGTTAGATACTACTGCACTGTTGGAGCTAGGAACCCACTCTGTGTGATCCTCTGAACTGATACCGTAACAAAGACACAAATGACAAAATCTTCATTTAGAAATGTAACCGTTTTTTTTTTTCAATCTTTTTTTTTCTCTCCAAAGGACCTTTATTAGATTTATGAAAAGTATTTACAGATGTACATTATAATGGGGAAAAAAAGCACATGTGTTCTTCTCATCATCACAGCAGCAACTAAAACACAGGTCGAACACAAGTTCAAAAATAAATATATTGACATTGAATTCAGTTCATGCATCTAACATTTAATAATACTGTCATTTTTTTGTACAAAAAAATATTTAAATACACTTGCAATAGAAATGTACATGAAACGTATATTAATTCATCCTTCACATTGTGTATAACTGTGTCAAATACTAATATGTAGAAGTGGTATTAAAATCTGTAGAACTATATGAAAGCTTTGTCACTTTATGAAGGAATGTGGGAGTATAGATATGTTTTTACTACCAAAAGTATATGGCACAGTATCTCTTCAGAGATTTAATCAGTAGTTGTTTTTAAATAGTGTAAAATTCTGTAAATGCCTTACCAAATATTTTTTTCAAATATCTTTCAAAAAACATCACAACAGTCTTGGAGTACAAGAACCCATCAGCCATCTAGAAAAAGGAGAGGAGATTGATATATTGCATGTATGTATCCATAAATGTATTTATTATTTTGTCTACTCCATTATGAGTCAGCTTAAAATTGGGTCAGGTCTTTACACTGCAGTTTTATACTGTCTCTGTGTGTCATCAGGTTTGATCAAACACAAGAATATGATACGACTGAATCATTGTCCATTTGTCCGATATTCTGATAATTTGTCTGTTCATTGTCTATTGTTGATAATAATTTCAGTATATCAACATACCGTACAAAGTAAACAACCCCTCATTTCTATAATTATTTTTTAAATATAGTTAAATAAAATGTTACTTCAACATAACAATTACACTCTATTCTAAATTCTTTCTTCAACTTTATACGTGCTCTTTTACCCCCCAACTTATGGAGAGTGTGAAATCCTTTCATTTAAAAGTCATATATCCCATACATGTAACTATTCAAATATTGGTACTCTGGATACTGAACTTAGATCAGTTATAACTTAATTGTGATGGTGCTCCCCAGGGTTGTGTACTGCGACCAACACAAGTTTCTGAGTGATATGCTCAGTGACACCAGAGCAATGGTAATTCATGATCAAATAAAGATTATATTGAAAGGCAAGTTGTAAACCAAGAAGTGAAAGGCCTGATTCAGGCTGTGTATAGTATTATGGCTATATACTGTTAAAGTAACTGCCCAGTGAAAATCTCCCTTTTTCAAAGTTCATATTCTGTTAACTCATTTCCATATAATGTTGCTGGCTCATCCTACACTTGTACGTGACCAAAGCATACATTGGAGAAGAAGAAAAACACTTCAAAAACCCCACCTCAAACTTGTATCTCAAACAGACCGTTTAAAAAAATCCTTGCCATTTCCTCATAGAACATGTCATCTCCCTGATCAGCGGTCTACTTAAGTTAATATTGTTATACGCCCACACCATTCTGTTGTTGGGGTACGTCCACACACTTCAAACACAGAAAACCAGCTTTTTTTTTAAACATACTTCATTAAAAACATTAAACAAAGAAAACAATTTCACTCCTATCGTAAGAAATTATAGGTCATGTTTAATAGAAATCTGAAAAAACTTGGCAGTTACTTTAATGACATCCTCAGCCTTCCAAATTCACAGTGGGGATTCATGGCGACTGCATCGGTATCAAATCTCTCTTTTTATATTCTATTTTCATGTTGTTGATTCAGTTTTTCTCAGTAGGTTACCTCTTTGGTCGATCCTTCGTTAGCTCGTGTTGAGATTCTAGGTAATTTAAGGTGGATGCTTTCACATATTTGGCCCCCTGTTTGACTTGAGTGTTTCGGCAGTGGTTTGTTTGACCGAGTAGTGAATCATCATTTTGTGGAAATAAGGAAATGAATGAAATGAAGGTGAGAAAAAAAACATTTAACACCGTAGTTGAGTTTGTGCTGAGCGTGGACCTGGGGAGTTGAATCACTCAACAAAGTCACAAAGAGGTTAATTACGTTTCTGGACGTGATGAGTAGCACTAGGGACGGGACATTTAACCCACAATAGAGAGTTGGAAATGTGTCAAAGTGGCAGCTTTTTATGTCTGAGAATTATAACAAACATCTGATGGTTTATAATAAAGATACACTATAATCTGGTGGAAAATCTACAAAGGACTTGAGTGTACTGGAAGTTTTCACTTGTTTACCAGTGTTGTATGGAAACTGTACTGTACATAGAACATTGGCAGTAAAGCTGTAAGACACAAGTGTGTGTGTGTGTGTGTGTGTGTGTGTGTGTGTGTGTTTGTGACAGAGGGTTTGCAGAGGTGAATAAAAGCATTGCTCCTGTTTTGACTGCACATTGTGTGGGATGGTGAAGTGGGACTCGTCCGATACTCCAAACTGGTCTCCAGTTGCATAGTGAGCACCATGTCTGTCCTCTCTTGTTGTTGTTGGGTGATACGGACATAACTCTGCTCTGTAAATACTCAGTTCATCTCCCGAGTATAAGTCATCTCCTTAATCCTCTTTTTAAAACCTTGGCAGGGCTTTGTTTTGGAACCCCAGGTAGTTGGTGAACTGCCAAATGTTAATGTGAAACAGTTCCCACATTGTAAGGAGGGACCGGGGTCTACTTTCCCCATGTGTCATTGTACTGTACTGTACTGTAATGTACCCTACTGTACTGTACTGTAATGTACCCTACTGTACTGTACTGTACTGAACCCTACTGTACTGTAGTGTTCTGTACTAGTCCTTGTGCACATCCTCAGCCCGGAGAATCTTGTACAGGACCCAGTAGAAAATGTTAAAAAACAGGAAGGCCAGGGGGAAACCTGCCCGCGATACCGTGTCGATCTTCTTGGCGCGGTCGATGAACAGCTTTCTCATCTCTTCGTGGCTCTTGGCGGCCGGGTCCTTCTTGGGCTGCTGGGCGGGCTGGGGCCCCGTGGCGCCCGGGGTGGTGGCGGCGTTATTGGTGGCCTTGGGGATGGTGCCGTCCTTGACCGCCGCGCCGCCACCGCTGGTCGTGGCGGTGAAGCTGAGGCGGCTCTCCCTCACGTCGTCGTCCTACGAACAGGAAAGGCAGGAGTTAGTTAGATAGGGGTCAGAGTTCAAGGATGAATGAACTCCCCGAATGGGAACGGACACTCCCCCGATGGACGGCCTTGATGTGCTCCAGAGAGGGACACTGAAATGGCATCCCTCTCTCTCCATTGATCTTACTCTCCCTCCTTCTCTCTTAACCATGGGGGATCGCTTGCCATAGCAACAGCAGAAGCAGCAATATGACAGGCTGACTAAGTCTCCCAGCCAAGTACACTTCAGTCTCTCTCCTGCTAACACTCCAAATAAACTTGACTTCAACTAAACTTCCGCCTTTGACTTCATGTTGAGTCAATGCCTATTCTCCCTAACGCAATAAATCTATCAAAGTGCAACATGAACAGGGAGTGATTTGTGCGTCATGAGACCTTGCTTAAAACCTCTAGTCTATTATTGTTTTTATAACCCATAATGCCTCTGGTGTTATCCTAGCACACAGCCCTCTCTCTTTCAAACCTACTCGTTGCTGTACCCTTTACAGTTGTCACCACTCAAGCGTCTCCCTGGCCTTTTCCCTCAAATGTCAAAACTAGGGTTGAAAAAAGGGGTCAGAACTGGAAATTCTCTTTAAAAAGCAATTGACATCATATGAATGAAGGGGTATTACCGTTGGCCTACACACAAACAAAGCCCTGCATGTGATAGTTTTGTTTGATATGCCCAATATGGAAATGATTTAAATGGAATGAAAACAGCATCAATATGAGTTGAGCAATAGTTTTTCCACGAGTGAAATTCACAATGAACAACAAATGACATGTTGACATGGGGGAAGAATAGGAAAGCAGGAAATGTCATCTTTGGCTGAAATGCAATTTCTTTCGAAATGCATTTGAATAGGGAAATAAAAACAAACAGCAACACCAACTGAAAGGAACAAGGAACTGGGAGTGAAAACAGGGAGTGTGTGTGTGTGTGTGTGTGACAAGTTGACAACAGGCCATTATGACATTAAACAAATTATGAAGAATAATGGAATGCCATTTGTGTAATGAAGAATGTCACAGAGTCAATGAGTCACTACACCAGCACTGTGTGTCACATTATGCTTAAAGGGATACTTTGGGAATTTGGCAATGAAGTCCTTTATCTACTTCCCAAGAGTCAGATGAACTCGATACAATTTTTATGCCTCTGCGTGCAGTTTGAAGGAAGTTGCTACTGTAACTGGCGTTAGCACAATAACTAGCCTTCTATGGCAACGTTTAGCATGCTAGCTTTAACCATAGGCGTCCAGTCAGTAGTTAGCATTGGCTCGCAAAACCACCTCCAACTTCCTTCATACTGGATGCAGAGATATAAAAATGGGATCGACAAGGTCATCTGATTCCATGGAAGATTTAATTGCCACACATTTTTACAACAGGTTCTCTCTTTGATGAAATACTGTAAAAAAAAAAAAGTATGTTTCTATGCTGTCTTTGTATAGCTCTCATACTTAGGTGTGTATAGTTCTCATACTTAGGTGTGTATAGTTCTCATACTTAGGTGTGTATAGTTCTCATACTTAGGTGTGAAAATGAATATGAATATGGAGAGAACACCAACAATGACAAACAGCAGAGGAACAGCACACAACTGGAAAGAAAGAAACACAAACATACAAACTTATGACCAGATGGAGTGTGGGGTTCTAATAGCTGGGTTCTAATGTTCTTTACCCTGTCAGAGGAATTGTAGATGTGGCCCATAGATCCATATATGGGCGTATCGTTGTTTCTCAAACCATTAATACGTCTCAATGACTCAGCCAGCTCATTAGGATCAATGGAGTGATCCTCATCACCATTCTTTCATCACAGGAGAAGCATGCAAACGGAAAAGATAAACAAACAAACAAAGCACTAAAATGATTATGAGAATCATGCAATATAGAGGAATTCACTGTGGATATGCCTGAACCACTGTGGACATGCCTGAAACACTGTGGACATGCCTGAAACGCCGTGGACATGCCTGAAACACTGTGGACATGCCTGAAACGCCGTGGACATGCCTGAAACGCTGTGGACATGACTGAAACCCTGTGGATATGCCAGAAACACATGAAAATAGACAAGAACATCAAACAAGAAGGTGAATCAACACGATTGTTGTGCCATGCTTTAAGAAACTGGACGAGGTGAAATTGAACATAACATAATTGTTTTGTGTGTGTGTGTTGGTATTTGACTTCTAGATAAGTTGGTTACCACAAGTTAATTAGAGAAAGGCTGAGCCCTGCATGTTTGAATTGACAATGACCCCTATCCACTTACTACACTTCAGAGTGACTTTTTCCTCCTCTTGGTTACCAGCAGTGTTCATTCATCTTTATCTCGTCGTGTTCTAGCTCAATTTCCCTCCATCTCTTTGATTTGATTGGCCTGAGTATTCCCTTGGTAAAATCCACACAGTATAAACAAAATGGACTCTTCCCCTGGTACAGAGAGAGGCAGTCTTTTTTTGTATGTCTCCATTTTATATTGATGGATGAGGGATAGGAAGAAACACAGACATCAGCCAAATGTTCAGACACTGACCCTGTTCTGTCCTTCAGGAAGCTTTGTAGTAAACATGTCGAAGTAAACATTGGAAGTTTTATCCTTGGTGCACGTCAGGTTGGTGTCGTAACAGTATATGGCCACACGGGTGCAGTGTTGACTGGATGGATGGTAGAACGTTGCACCTGTTGGGGAAGTTGCTTTGCTGGTGTGCCTCAACTTTTTCTTTGTGTCAAACAAGGCCATGTTGTTTTGCCTAGTCCGAATACAAATATTATGCTAACTTTTTATGGTCTACTTTCATGAGTAAGAATTTGACCGCAACTGAATTGCCTGGATAAATAGCTTCAATAACCTAAATAAGCAAGCCTTTTGACCACAGATACATGGTTTATCTGACCCAGGCCCAGAGTCCAAGCTAGGGCCCGATTTAGTGACAGACAGCGTATAATTGGACTTTTCCGTCTTAATCTTTTAAAACGTCCAAAAGGCCAGAAACCTAATTAACCACAGAGTCAAGGCCACTAAGCCACCCCGACATCCGTCAAGTCACATTTTTGGCCGACTAATTCCCAGAGCTCCTCTGTCAACCTCATCTTTTGACATTTCTCAACATCCTCAGACAGTCTTCAGACAACATTTCATGTCACACTGCTTGTTTCATGGACTTTGACACAACTAGTTATGGTTTGCTACAGTGCTACAAGCTCTTTACATTAGCAATCCAATATAATACAATCTGTGGTATAAACTCTCACCATATACACTAAGTGGACAGAAAATTAAGAACACCTGCTCTTTCCATGACAGACTGACCAGGTGAATCCAGGTGAAAGCTATGATCCCTTATTGATGTCTCTTGTTAAATCCACTTCAATCAGCGTAGATGAAGGGGAGGAGACAGGAATGATTTTTAAGCCTTGAGACAACTGAGACATGGATTGTATGTGTGTGCCAAGGCAAAAGATGGGCAAGGCAAAATATTTAAGTGACCTTGAACAGGGTGTGGTAGTTGGTGCCAGGTGCAATGGTTTGTGTCAAGAAATGCAACGCTGCTGGGTTTTTCACAATCAACCGTTTCCCATGTGTATCAAGAATGGTCCACCACCCAAAGGACATCCAGCCAACTTGACACAGTGGTGGGAAGCATTGGAGTCAACATGGGCCAGCATCCCTGTGGAACGCTTTTGCCACCTTGTAGAGTCACAACGAATTGAGGCTGTTCTGAGGGAAAAAGGGGAAGGTGTTCCTAATTTTTGGTATACTCAGTGTACATGTACTGTATGTCTGAGAAGGATATATCTGTGAAGGATAGAATTGCTTGTTTCATTGCTTGTTAGGTGCTAAAGCATTGAGATATGAGTTATTCATTAGTGCTATGTGACCACTTACTTCAGCCTCAGAGCTCCTTAAGGAACCACACCATAACGGCAATATGCAGTCATTGTTGCACGGAGTTGTTTGTTCACGCTCTGATTCGACGAACGTGTTCTAGATTGGTCTGTAAACGTTACCTTCTTCTTCGTTCTCCGCGGGCGGAGTCTTAAGAGTTCCTTGTGTTGCCTGGAGACAAAGTTGACGGCGGCGTACTCGAGCAGAGCGGAGAATACGAAGAGCAGACACACCGCCATCCAGATGTCGATGGCCTTCACATAGGACACCTACAACACCAGAGAGACAAAGTCACAGACACACAGTCAGAGAGCAGTGACAGACCGACAGACAGACGGAGACAAAGTCACAGTCACACAGTCAGAGCCGAGACAGACCGACAGACAAAGACAAAAGTCACAGTCACACAGTCAGAGAGCAGAGACAGACAGAGACAAAGTCACAGTCACACAGTCAGAGAGCAGAGACAGACCGACAGACGGAGACAAAGTCACAGTCACACAGTCAGAGAGCAGAGACAGACCGACAGACAAAGACAAAGTCACAGTCACAGTCAGAGCAGAGACAGACCGACAGACAAAGACAAAGTCACAGTCAGAGAGCAGAGACAGACCGACAGACAAAGACAAAGTAACAGTCACACAGACGGAGAGCAGAGACAGACAGAGACAAAGTCACAGTCACACAGTCAGAGAAAAGAGACAGACAGAGACAAAGTCACAGTCACACAGTCAGAGAGCAGAGACAGATGGAGACAGTCACAGTCACAGTCAGAGAGCAGAGACAGACAGAGACAAAGTCACAGTCACACAGTCAGAAAGCAGAGACAGACGGAGACAAAGTCACAGTCACACAGTCAGAGAAAAGAGACAGACCGACAGACGGACACAAAGTCTCCAGACAAAGGCTCCGTTAAGCAAACCGAAAAAGTCACCCTGTACCTAGACCATAAATCAACAACGGACAGTCAGTCCTGAAGAAGGGACACCTTTTTGGGCGAGCCCAGTGGTGATGCACACAACATACTCTCCTGCCAACCCACACAACCGCACCCCCACTCACACTCTCACACACTCTGCACCCCGACCCACCTTAGGTAGAGACGTTCTAGAACCGGAGCTCTGGGTGGTCATGGTGAGCACGGTGGTGATGCCCAGCGCCACTCTGGCGGGCGCGGCGTCCATGTTGATCCAGAAGGAGACCCAGGAGAGGATGACGATGAGGAGGCTGGGGATGTACATCTGGATCAGGTAATAGCCCATCTGTCTCTCCAGGTGGAATCGCACCTCGATACACGTGAACTTCCCTGTGTGGAGGAGAGGACAGAGACAGCGAAGAGGAGAGCGACTGAGACAAGCGCCTATGTTTCCTTTGTTTCCTATTAAAGTCTGCCTGAATAACATACTTGGAAACGTACCGTGAAAATGTATAGGAAAGATGATCTCCTTTGGAGACTAATAGGTTTCTCTGTCGACCATATCTTACAGACGTCAGCCTTCCTCCTCTCATACACACCGTGTACTGTACATGTAAACAAGCCCACACACAAACTACACACGTTGGCTTCTCACTAAATTCTAGCAAGCCATGTAATATGCAAAAGGCCCGTGCTGTGGAGGAGTTGAAATCCATCTCCATGTCGTCGGTCCATGCAGCTGTGGTTATCTCGATCATCAAAGCTCAGTGCATGGGCCTCAGATGAAAATGCCAGTCATGCTCTCTGCCTTTGATGCGTCAACGTTTTGTCAGATCTCCCCACCATCACACACACACACACACACACACACACACACACACACACACACACACACACACACACACACACACACACACACACACACACACACACACACACACACACACACACACACACACACACACACACACACACACACACACACACACACACACACACACACACACACACACACACAACCCTCAGTTCATAGGTTACCAGTGCCACACTCAATACGGAAGTGGGCTGATGAGGCAGACGCCAGACTGTTTTTCTAGCACACAGACTGGGATATGTTCCGCTATCCAATAGCATTGACGAGGTTACCACATCAGTCACGGTTTTAATCAATAAGTGCATAGACGACGTCCCCACAGTTTTATTGTTTTATTTCACCTTTATTTAACCAGGTAGGCCAGTTGAGAACAAGTTCTCATTTACAACTGCGACCTGGCCAAGATAAAGCAAAGCAGTGCGACACAAACAACAACACAGAGTTACACATGGAATAAACAAACATACAGTCAATAACACAATAGAAAAAGTCTATATACAGTGTGTGCAAATGAGATATGATAAGGGAGGTAAGGCAATAAATAGGCTATAGTGGCGAAATAATTACAATTTAGCAATTAAACACTGGAGTGATAGATGTGCAGAAGATAAATGTGCAAGTAGAGATACTGGGGTAGGAGCAATAAATAAATAAATAACAGTATGGGGATGAGGTAGTTGGATGGGCTTTCTACAGATGGGCTATGTACAGGTGCAGTGATCTGTGAGCTGATCTGACAGCTGGTGCTTAAAGTTAGTGAGGGAGATATGAGTCTCCAGCTTCAGTGATTTTTGCAATTCGTTCCAGTCAATGGCAGCAGAGAACTGGAAGGAAAGGCGGCCAAAGGAGGAATTGGCTTTGGTGGTGACCAGTGAAATATACCTAATGGAGCGTGTGCTACGGGTGGGCGCTGCTATGGTGACCAGTGACTATAAGAAGGTATCCAAACCCCCCAAAAAACATGGATTATAGGCAATATCCACGCTGGGCTAAAGGCAAGAGCTACCGCTTACAAAGAATGGGACACAGACATGGCCCAGACAAGAAAGCCCGCTACGAGCTCTGACGAGACATCAAACATGAAAGAGGACAATATGGGAGGAAGGTGGAATCCTATTTACATCGGTTCTGACGCTAGTCGTATGTGGCAGGGCTTGCAGATGATAACAGATTAGAAAGGGCAACTATGAAAGCAACTATAAAAGTTAAAAGTTTTAAACAGGTAAACACTCGCAAGGCCGCCGGGCCAGATGGAACACCAGGGTGCGCTCTCAAAGCGTACGAAGACCAGCTGCCAATGGTCTTCATTGACATTCTCAATCTCTCCTTGTCCCAGTCTGTAATTATGCTTGAAAGGCTGGTCATAACATACATCAACACCTTCATCCCAGATACCTTACCCACTCCACTTCCTGACAGTCCGTCCCCAGGTGGTGAGGGTAGGCAACAACACCACTCCACGCTGACCCCCAATACCATTATCAGGTTGGTTGACGACACAACGGTGGTAGGCCTGATCACTGACGACAATGAGGCAGCCTACAGGGAGGAGGTCAGAGAGCGGGTCAAGAGCTTCAATACAGCCCAATTCATCACTGGGATCGAGCTCCCTGCCATCCAAGACCTTTGTATCAAGCGGCGTCAGAGGAAGGACTGAAATATTGCCAAAGACTCCAGCCACCTAAGCCATAGACTGTTCACTCTGCTACCTCTGACAAACGATACCAGAGCATTGGCTCTCGGACCAACAGGCTCCGAGACAGGTTCTACCCTCAAGCCATAAGACTGCTAAATAGCCATAAGACTGCTAAATATCCATAAGACTGCTAAATAGCCATAAGACTGCTAAATAGCCATAAGACTGCTAAATATCCATAAGACTGCTAAATAGCCATAAGACTGCTAAATATCCATAAGACTGCTAAATATCCATAAGACTGCTAAATATCCATAAGACTGCTAAATAGCCATAAGACTGCTAAATAGCCATAAGACTGCTAAATAGCCATAAGACTGCTAAATATCCATAAGACTGCTAAATAGCCATAAGACTGCTAAATATCCATAAGACTGCTAAATAGCCATAAGACTGCTAAATATCCATAAGACTGCTAAATATCCATAAGACTGCTAAATATCCATAAGACTGCTAAATATCCATAAGACTGCTAAATATCCATAAGACTGCTAAATATCCATAAGACTGCTAAATAGCCATAAGACTGCTAAATAGCCATAAGACTGCTAAATAGCCATAAGACTGCTAAATAGCCATAAAACTGCTAAATAGCCATAAGACTGCTAAATATCCATAAGACTGCTAAATAGCCATAAGACTGCTAAATAGCCATAAGACTGCTAAATAGCCATAAGACTGCTAAATAGCCATAGGAATACTAAATGGTTAATTAAATGGTTACCCGGACTATCTTGCACTGACTCTATGCACACCCGACTATACATACACACTACTGTAAATAAACATTCACTCACACACACTACACTGACAAACACACACACACACTCACACACACACACACACACACACACACTACACTGACACACATCATATGCTGCTGCTACTCTGTTCTTTATTTACTCTTGTTATTATCTATCCTGATGCCTAGTCACTTTACCCTGCCTTCATGTACATATCTACCTCAAATACCTTATTATTATCTATCTTGATACCTAGTCACTTTACCCTGCCTTCATGTACATATCTACCTCTAATACCTTATTATTATTATCTATCCTGATGCCTAGTCACTTTACCCTGCCTCCAATACCTCGTACCTCTGCAGAGTGATCTGGTACTGGTCCTCCCTGTATATAGCTTCATTATTGTGTATTCTGTTCCTTTTGCATTATAATTTATGTATTCGGCACGTGACAAATCACTTGACAGGATACATGGACACTCTTACTGACAGTTGTGGCTGCTTGGCGTGATGTATTGTTGTCTCTACCTTCTTGCCCTTTGTGCTGTTGTCTGTGCCCAATAATGTTTGTACCATGTCTTGTGCTGCTACCATGCTGGGCTGCTGTCATGTTGTGTTGCTACCACGTTGTTGTCATGTTGTGTTGTTACCATGTTGTGTTGCTACCATGCTATGTTGTTGTCTTATACGTCTCTCTTTATATAGTGTTGTGGTGTCTCTCTTGTCGTGATGTGTTTTGTCCTATATTTGATTTCGTATTTTTAATCCCAGCCCCCGTCCCCACAGGAGGCCTTTTGGTAGGCCGTCATTGTAAATAAGAATTTGTTCTTAACCGACTTGCCTAGTTAAATAAAGGTTCAAAAATAAATAAATAAAATAGGAGGTGAGTGGTCACTTTTCCCAAAGCACGCCCCTGGGCCTGTACTCCTACATATGTGATCAGCACGTGCACCCAATGCAGTCTAGTAAACAACACACAAATACTCACAATTCACTAAAATGTATGTATATCCAATGGACTCAAATAAATATATGAACCCAATGCACTGGAATGAATGGATAGAGTCAATGCACTGGAATGAATGGATAGAGTCAATGCACTGAAACGAATGGATAGAGTCAATGCACTGGAATGAATGGATAGAGTCAATGCACTGAAACGAATGGATAGAGTCAATGCACTGAAATGAATGGATAGAGTCAATGCACTGAAACGAATGGATAGAGTCAATGCACTGGAATGAATGGATAGAGTCAATGCACTGAAACAAATGGATAGAGTCAATGCACTGGAATGAATGGATAGAGTCAATGCACTGGAATGAATGGATAGAGTCAATGCACTGAAACGAATGGATAGAGTCAATGCACTGGAATGAATGGACAGAGTCAATGCACTGAAACGAATGGATAGAGTCAGTGCACTGGAATGAATGGATAGAGTCAATGCACTGAAACGAATGGATAGAGTCAATGCACTGGAATGAATGGACAGAGTCAATGCACTGAAACGAATGGATAGAGTCAGTGCACTGGAATGAATGGATAGAGTCAATGCACTGGAATGAATGGATAGAGTCAATGCACTGGAATGAATGGATAGAGTCAATGCACTGGAATGAATGGATAGAGTCAATGCACTGAAACGAATGGATAGAGTCAATGCACTGAAACGAATGGATAGAGTCAATGCACTGGAATGAATGGACAGAGTCAATGCACTGAAACGAATGGATAGAGTCAGTGCACTGGAATGAATGGATAGAGTCAATGCACTGGAATGAATGGATAGAGTTAATGCACTGAAACAATTGGATAGAGTCAATGCACTGGAATGAAGCCATTATTTCCGTAAAGTAAACCTCTGACATTTGAGATAATGTACTGCAAAGGATTCCGCCAGCCTCAATATTTCCCTTGAGAATAAATCCCTCTATAATAGTTGCTTTGAAAGGATGAAGTCAGTGGGGTTATTGAGCAATACAATGCAACGACCCACACAACCTTCCCTACTGTAGTGTTAGTTTACTGTAGCCTAACAGACAAGGGTGTCATGTACCCCAAACATCTGAGGGGGCACAAAGTACATTGGATGGCTGGTGGGTGATCTGGAGGGGTCAAGGCCCCCCAGTCTGTGAGTTGGTGAATTTTGCACAAAAAAAACATCCTGAAAACATAATTTTCCTGCAATTTAAAGCCACACTCATTATACCTAAAGGAATACTTTGGGATTTTGGCAATGAGTCAGCTTAAGAGGTGTGCTTAGATATCTTTATCTACGTTGTCAGAGTTAGATGAAGTCATGGATGCCATTTTTATGTCTCGGCATCCAGTAGGAAGGAAGTTAGAGGTAGTTTTAAGAGCCAATGCTAACTAGCATTAGCACAATGACTGGAAGTCTATGGTATCTACTAGCATGCTAGCAGTTACCATAGACTTCGTTATTGCGTTAACGCTGCACTCAACGACATACAAATGGTATCTACGAGTTCATCTGACTCTGGAGAAGTAGATAAAGATATCTAAGCATACCTCTTGAGCTGTCTGTATCCTCCTGACTACTTAAAACAAAAATATTAACTAAATATGCTTCTCTACATCTCTGCTAAAAATCTGGGTAAAATATTGAAAAGAATGTAAGTCTTAGTCAGTACATTTAGTAACTGCTTGCTTTCTAAAGTCTAACAACCTTGCCAGCAGGCCAGCTAAGATAGTTAGACAAGCTAGCTACTCTAATTGGATTGATAGCCTGAAATGGCTTCTTGATAGCTAGTCATGAGGTTGGGAGATTGGGAACCCATCTGGGCTAGATGAAACAAACGTGAAAAAATTGCTAGTTGGCTAGTAGTATTACAGAGAAACAACAACAACAACAAAATTCTACAAAACATTGTGTATATTTTGTATTTATTTAAACAGGACAAATCTGAGGGGGCACATGCCCCTGTGCCCCCTATGGGCGTGACACCTCTGCTAACAGTCAAACAGCAATGTACTTGAAGCTCTTTGAACAAAGTCACTCTGCTCTCTTTGAAAAGAGTGAGTCTCAAAATACAGAGATTTGAACGAGAGACGAGGAGAGGAGGTGTGTGAGGCCTCTGCTGCAGCTGTCTGTTTCTTTGCCCTCTGCCGCGGAGGGTTCAAAACATATTTGAACAGTGGCTGTCTCTCCTGAAAGACAGAGAGGGAGCGCTCTCAGAGTCTCTGTCTGTTTGTGCACCGTCCCCGTGAGAGCAGCGCAGAGTTAGAATCCTCAATCAGCAAACACACAGAGGCAGGCAGGCATATACACACACACACACACACACACACACACACACACTGCACATATACTGTATAACTACACATACACACCAGAGGAGGCTGGTGGGAGGAGCTATTGGAGGATGGCCTCGTTGTAATTGCTGGAATTGGATAAATGGAGTCAAATATGTGGTTTCCATAGGTTTAATACCGTTCCATATATTCCATTCCAGCTATTACAATGAGCCCGTCCTCCTATAGCTCCTCCCACCAGCCTCCTCTAACACACACGCTGGAGGCTCCGGACTGCAGACCGCCGCTGGAGGCTCCGGACTGCAGACCGCCGCTGGAGGCTCCGGACTGCAGACCGCCGCTGCAGGCTCTGGGCCATGGATCATCACTGGAGGCTTCGGGCCATGGATTATCACTGGAGGCTTCGGGCCATGGATTATCACTGGAGGCTTCGTGCCATGGATCATCACTACAGGCTCCGGGCCATGGATCATCACTGGAGGCTTCGTGCCATGGATCATCACTACAGGCTCCGGGCCATGGATCATCACTGGAGGCTTCGTGCCATGGATTATCACTGAAGGCTCTGGGCCATGGATTATCACTGGAGGCTTCGTGCCATGGATCATCACTAGAGGCTCCGGGCCATGGATCATCACTGGAGGCTTCGTGCCATGGATTATCACTGGAGGCTCCGGGCCATGGATTATCACTGGAGGCTTCGTGCCATGGATCATCACTAGAGGCTTTGCACGTGGAACCGGAACAGGTCTCACCGGACTGGGGAGATGCACTGGAAGCCTGGTGCGTGAAGCAGGCACCGGATACACTGGGCCGTGGAGGCGCACTGGAGGTCTCGAGCATAGAGCTGGCACAACCCGTCCTGGCTGGATGCCCACTTCCGCCTGGCAAATGCGGAGTGCTGGCACAGAGCGCACCGGCCTGTGAATGCTCACTGGAGACACAGTGCGCATCACCACATAACACGGTGCCTGACCGGTCACATGCTCTCCACGGTAAGGACAGGGAGTTGGCTCAGGTCTAAACCCTGACTCCGCCAATCTCCCTGTGTGCCCCCCAAAAAACATTTTTGGAGTTGCCTCTCGGGCTTCCGTGACCGGGTCTTGTCCCCTGCCATAATCTCCTCCCCGGTCCAGCTCGTCCTCCAAGTTGGAGCAGGCTGCTTGGTCTTTTTGTGGTGGGTAATTCTGTCACGTTCACTGTCTTCAAACTCCCTGTCATAAATTCCACATCTTTAATAAAGTGAAACCTTCACAAAAAAAACAGGTAAACAGAAACCGAACGTGACGCAACCGTGGCGGCACACAAACACTCACAATTACCCACAACATTAGGTGGGGAAAAGGCTGCCTAAGTATGATTCCCAATCAGAGACAACGATAGACAGCTGCCTCTGATTGGGAACCACACTCGGCCAAAAACAAAGAAATAGAAAACATAGAATGCCCACCCAAATCACACCCTGACCTAACCAAATACAGAAATAAAATGGCTCTCTAAGGTGAGGGTGTGACACACACACATAAACAGTTCACACAGGAAGAAACCAAATAATATACAGGAAGTACTACTGATTCTGCATCCTGAATGGCTTGGCTTGACCGGTTTTGATGCCTACTCTCGAATTGCGTGGGTCAATGCCCCTGTGACACCAGGGTGGAGACCCTGTGCCCAGTCAGTTTGATTGACAAGGCTGACTGGTATGCTATGCTAGCCTATGGAGAGTGGTCTATAAGCACGGAGCATTGAACCCATCAGTAGAGTACATTTTCTCCGCTCTGTCTCCCTTTTCATAAACACATGTCACACTGGCATTCACCAGAGCCAGACAGAGCACAGCTGTTGCCTCAGTCAGCATCCTTCAAGACTGGAAAGAATGGAGGAAGTTGGCCTTGGAGTTTAAATTGAAGATGTGGGGAAACAACGTCTCTCTGGTTGGCTTGGGAGAGTGGTTCAGGCAAACAGAAGAACTTTGACGCAGAGGTGTAGAAGAAGAATATAAAGATGGGCTGTATACTCTACAGCAAGTCTGCATTCTGGTGCTCTGAGAACGCATGTTTGCCATAGGTTAACGGAGTGAATTTTTGTTTATTTAACCTTTATTTAACTAGGCAAGTCAGTTTAACTAGGCGAGGGTAGCTAATATGGAAGTTAACTTCAGAGAGAGTGAAATGACCTATAGCCAATGTTATTCATCTCCATCGTCTCTCATTAAGGATAATGCATGACTGTGTCTAATCTTTCCATCAATCAGATCCACAGCACTTCAGAAGCTCTTTCAGTAACTGTACAATTACAGGAAATGAGGCCATGAGAATGGCAGACAAGGCCATCACAGATCAATGGGCCAAATCAAATCAGTGTGTGTGTGTGTGTGAGCGCTCGAACGCTGACTGCAGTGCGCTCGACCCTATCATGTGTGTATGTGCCTGTGTGTGCCTCTGTCCATGCGTGTCTGTGTGTGTGAGTGTGTGACCCCAGCCATGCCATCTCCTCTGAGCTGATTGACAGAGTGTCCATCTCTCCAGAGTGACCCAGTGAATTGTGAATTATTGATCTCCTGTGGGATAAAATGCTGCACACCACCTGGACACTAAATCAATGGCAATAAATCAGAAAGAGCACACACACACACACACACACACACACACACACACACACACACACACACACACACACACACACACACACACACTGTATGGATCTCAATCAAGCAGAAAGACAAGCCTCGACCACATTGAGGGTCACAGAATGACAGACTGAGACTAGGGTATGTCTGGAGAGACACTTTGGATGATTGGACTTTGATATTGAATGACTTTCATGTCTGTGGATGTAAGTTGAGCACCACGGCTTCAGAAACAGCTGTGGAGTTGAATTATGTACAGTAAACTTAACTGTACATATTCTGTGTAAATAAACAAATACACTGAGTGTATAAAACATTAGGAACACCTTCCTAATATTGAGGTGAGCACCCACCCTGCACTCCCTTTTGCCCTCAGAACAGCCTCAATTCATGGGGTATGGACTCCACAAGGTGTTGAAAGCGTTCCACAGGGATGCAGGCCCGTGGTAACTCCAATGCGCCCCACAGTTGTGTCAAGTTGCCTGGATGTCCATTGGGTGGTGGACCATTCTTGATACACACTGGATTTTTTTTGTGTGAAAAACCCAGCAGCGTTGCAGTTCTTGACACACTCAAACCTGCGCGCCCGGCACCTACTACCATACCCCGTTTAAAGGCACTTAAATCTATTGTCTTGCCCATTCGTCCTCTGAATGGCACACATAAAAATCAGAAATTCTGATTATTGTGTAACTGCTCTTTCAGATTGTAATGGGAACCTAGGAAAATTCTGGAAAACGGTCAAATCCCTGAAGAGTTCTACTTCCTCCTCTCTGCCACAACAAATTAATTCACTGGCCTCATTATGAAAAAAAAGCCATAATTGATGCATTTATTCAACCTTTTATTTAAGTGGTCTATCTCTTTGAAATAACTTCTCAGCCTATTCACAATTATATTGTTTTGGATGCTGATAAGGGAAACTTGCTGAATAATCAGATAAATTATAGTCAAAGCTTTTCTTTTAGTCCATTTATAGAAAAATAATACCTGGATATTTTGCTGGCAATAGATAACAAAAAAATCCACAGGCGACCAATTTGATCTTTTTTACCCCCTACAATGTAGAACAGAGTATGAGTAGGTGGGTCTACACTTTTGACTGGTACTGTAAATATCTCACACAGGGCACATTTGGAAAAGAGACCTAGGTGTCAATATGTCTTCCCTGTCCAAATAAAGGTATAATAAAAAAATAAGCATACACAATCCATGTCTCAATTGTCTCAAGGCTTAAAAACCCTTCTTTAACATGTCTCCTCCCCTTCATCTACACTGATTGAAGTGGATTTGACAAGTGACGTCAAATAAGGGATCATAGTTTTCACCTGGATTCACCTGGTCAGTCTGTCATGGAAAGAGCAGGTGTTCCTAACACTTTGAACACTCAGTGTGTACGGCCCACAACTGTTTACAGCCATTCACAGTGCAACCAAACAAACATGGCAGGGCTCCAATGCTTGGCATCAAAACACAACCACCGCACACGGCTTCTGCAGCACTACCTCGGCACCCCCTCCTCTCGCTCGGTAAAAATCAAAATATTTGTCTCTGTTGACTAGACTGACACGTTTCCAATGCCGATTATCAACCATCTGCAGCAGACGGTGTTCAACCGACAATAGTGAGTTGAACTCCATAGAAACAGAAGTATCACTCATCACAGAACGTCAACATGGATGGGAATATCAGTTCTATTAATCATGGGTCTAGAATTAAAACCTCGTAGAACAGTAGGAAATCATCACTGACTGCATTCCAGGGCCTCAGCAGAGATCTAGGATATCACCCCCGCTGCCATCCGCTACGTCTATTTACTTGCCAGATATCCTTTTAAAAAGATCATGAGACAGAGAGAGGGAGATCACTCTACCCTGGATATAATTTACAACATTAACAGACGCCGGGGGAGGAATGGCAGGGTCCAAGCGCTCCAATCCCATAGCAGAGAAGGAAAAAACCCCACAAGCAAAACAAACCTAATATGAATACATTTGTGACATTGGTTGTCACGATTCGTCATCACAGGATGACACACAACCTCCGTTAAACCGTTAAAGAGGAGAACATTCCCTTAGATTGAATGACAGTTGAATCTGTTTTGTATGCTGCCGTTTGCAACCATAGAGGAAAATAATGTAAAAACACCCTCCTATCTAACCTATACATTTATTCAGATCACTTATAAATCAGTACATTCAACTAGATGAACAACCACAGGCCATCACAGTCACTGCAGGCTCTTCAAAATACCTGCTTTTACATATGTCTCTTCAATTTCTTATTCGCCACCTTTCAGTGAGTTTTACCCAGGGTTCATAGGGAGCTCAGGGCCCATGCTACTCCAGATACAGATGTTGGATCTTAATTTGACCAGGATTGTCACAGCAAAATAATCCTGCAGCAACAGGATCGCTGGCTGACTGTTTCAGGCTGTACGATGTGACACAAGCATTATATCGCGTGAAGTCGGATCAGCTTACTGTATACGCATTATATGTGTAAGAGAGAGAGCGAGAGATTTAACTCCACCTATCTTAACCATTATTTAACCAGGAAGATGGTTAATCTCTTGTGGATGAAATCCTCTTTTACTAGGAACTTGACAAGGGAAGGAGACTAACCAGAGGATCCAACACCTGGTAGATGAATCACCACAATGTAGACCAGGTGTGCAAAGAAGACGGAGGAACGGTCAATCAGTTGGAATGGCACTCAGCTCAGCTGGAGCTGGATGGACTGAAGTGTTCAAATCTTATAGAGTTCCACAACAATGCAGACTGGCTAGGGGCCATGGCACCCTGTGGGAGTGTGTCCAACCCTTTTGTGAAGCCTGGCCCCACAGAATTTAATGTTGAAGGATTATATCTCTCGCCGAGGGAGATTGGTCAAATCCTGCCGGGATTTGATCTCACCAGGGGCACTTTAGACATCAATGGGTGAGGGAAAGATAGCCTCTGGAGAATGACGTCTGGGTTGTGTTCACTAGGGCAAAATATTTTTCAATGGTTTGCAACGGACACCTTGCAAAAGTTGAGGTAGGTGGTGTATGTTTTTGCCAAGGTCACTACTGTCACTGTACCAGACATATCTAAGTGCATTTAGTTTGATCTAACACTCAGATAATGGTATTTAACATAGTCCTTCTCCTAAACAACACATTTCCTCCATTCTAAACCCAACCTGAACATCAGTTGTCTGGTATGCGGTATTTTCCTTAAATCAGTTATGCAGGGCTCTGTGCATCGCCATCAACTGGTCCAATCAATAGGTGTTTTGCAAGCCCTGATTCAACTATAGCGAAGAGGGTTGTGGAGGGGCACCCACTGGTATATCTTTGACAGACGGTTGGTTGCCCCATGGGACCTCAGCACGACATACCTGGGGCCTCCTGTCAATGAAATTCAGTCAATAAGGCTGGGACTGTTCTGTCCTGGTATCGCTCTCCCTCTCTCTAGAGTAACAACAGTGAATTCGTATTCAGACCCCTTGACGTTTTTCACATTTTGTTACGTTACAGCCTTATTCTAAAACTGATTAAATAAAACAATTTCTGCAGCAATCTACACACAATACTCCATAATGACAAAGCAAAAATAGTTTATTCAATTTTTTTCCAAATTTATTACAAATGAAAAACAGAAATACCTTACTTACATTAGTATTCAGCCCCTTTGCTATGAGACTTGAAATTGATCTCAGGTGCATCCTGATTCCATTATCATCCGTGAGATGTTTCTACAACGTGATTGGAGTCCACCTGTGGTAAATTCAATTGATTGGACATGATTTGGAAAGGCACACACCTGTCTATATAAAGGTCCCACAATTGACAATACATGTCAGCGCAAAAACGAAGCCATGAGGTCGAAGGAATTGTCCCAAGAGCTCCAAAACAAGACTTTGTCAAGGCACAGATCTGGGGAAGGGTACCAAAAAATGTCTGCAGCATTGAAGGTCCCCAAGAACACAGTGTCATGACGTTGGCCTGTGGGTGAGGTTTATGACCCCCCCCCCCCAATAAATACCTTTCTCCCTTTCCTCTCTCTTGACTCCACAGAAGGACTCTTGAAAAGCCTTTGTTAAACATAGAGAGTCTGGGAACATCAAAAGGTGTGGGGAAAGGAACCACATTTTGATAATCCAACCAGCTGAAAATATGCATTGGTACTTACAGAATATGATGACAGATCAGTTGTCATCTGAGACATTATTACTAATGATAGGATGACATAAACTGTATCTTGGAAAGTCTACAAATTATAGTTATCAGATTCACATGAAATGGTTGTGAAATTTAAATGTTTAAATATGAAACTGTTTGTGAAAATATTAAATGTAATTTTAGCTTTCAAATGAGAGAATTGGGTTTTCATGAGTGAACTATGCTCAACTCAGTGGCCCTGCCAATGTGAACAGACATTGGTTATAAACTATGAAACACGCCCTTCTCTCCCCTCCTATATAAAGCCCTTGACGAAAATGTAACTTTCTGTTCCGAGGACATTAGGGCGACAGTCCTATGTTAAAAGGGTTCAGATAATATGCTGTTCCAAGGACGTGTGGACTTGAGGTCCCATGTTGAAAGGACAAAGACCATCTACAGAACTAAGCCAACCTCAGCAAGAATCTAATGAAATTAGCATTGAATTTCAATGTGAAGGTGACGACCTACACCCCGGAAGGATGAATTTAGACTATAACAGCCAGAAATAGCATGAGCTTAAAAGTACGGCAACTTGGTATGAACTTTGAACTCTTATTCACTCCAGAAGTGATACCTCCTAGCCGTTGAGTTAGCAGCAGTCACTAAACGTGGGCTAGGAGAGGACGGAGAGAGCAGCCATTCTACTGCGCTCCAGTTCACCACTAGACATTCTTCAGAGGACCAGAGATCCAGGACAAACCAGCATTCCATCGACGACCAATCTACCGAAGCGCAGCTCAGAGTAAATATTTATTGCATTCTCCTTTTTCAAATGGGCGGTTATTTAGAATGCATAAGATTCTGTATTTACGATAGCATAGCTTCTCCCAACCCCCTCTCTTTGTGTAACCAGGCATATCTGTTCCATCCACCAGGGACATTTTCTTTATGACATCATTTGTAATCAATGTATGATCCATTCTGTGTGATTATTTAGGTATTTAGTGAATAAATAATTAAACCAAATTTTGTATTGCTGATTCAACTTGCTAGCCAGGGTTCGTGACGATTTACAACTTTCAGATGAGACTAAACAAGGTGACGATTAAATATTGACTGCTATTGATGTAAAAGATTACTAGGTCTTTAAGAGTTTATTCGGAAAATAACAGCTCTATAAACATTATTTTGTGGTGCCCCGACTTTCTAGTTAATTACATTCACCTGATTAGCTTAATCAGGTAATATTAATTACAGATAAATTATTTTATAGAATAGCATGTCTTATCACTTAATCCGGCATAGCCAAAGACAAGACAACAGTGACCACCATCATTCTTAAATGGAAGAAGTTTGGAACCACCAAGACTCTTCCTAGAGCTGGCCGTCCGGCCAAACTGAGCAATCGGGGGAGAAGGGCCTTGGTCAGGGAGGTGACCAAGAACCCAATGGTCACTCTGACAGAGCTCTAGAGTTCCTCTGTGGAGCTGGGAGAACCTTCCAGAAGGACAACCATCTCTGCAGCACTCCACCAATCAGGCCTTTATGGTAGAGTGGCCAGACGGAAGCAACTCCTCAGTAAAAGGCACATGACGGCCCGCTTGGAGTTTGCGAAAAGGCACCTAAAGACTTTCAGACCATGAGAAACAAGATTCTCTGGTCTGATAAAACCAAGACTGAACTCTTTAGCCTGAATGCTAAGCATTGCATCTGGAGAAAACCTGACACCATCCCTAAAGTAGAGCACGGTGGTGTCAGCATCATGCTGTGGGGATGTTTTTCAGCTGCAGGGACAGGAAGACTAGTCAGAATTAAGGCAAAGATGAACGGAGCAAAGTACAGAAAGATCCTTGATCCTTGTTTTTCTAGTTCCGACAGTGCAGCAATATCGAACAAGTAATCTAACAATTACACAACAACTACCTTATACACACAAATGTAAAGGGATGGAATAAGAATATGTACATATAAATATATGGATGAGCAATGGCAGAGCGGCATAGGCAAGATGCAATAGACGCTATAAAATACAGTATATGAGATGAGTAATGTAAGATATGTAAACATTATTAAAGTGGTATTATTTAAAGTGACTAGTGATCCATTTATTAAAGTGGCAAAGGATTTCAAGTCTGTATGCAGGCAGCAGCCTCTCTGTGTTAGTGATGGCTGTTTAACAGTCTAATGGCCTTGAGATAGAAGCTGTTTTTCAGTATCTCGGTCCCAGCTTTGATGCACCTGTACTGACCTCGCCTTCTGGATGATAGCAGGGTGAGCAGGCAGTGGCTCGGGTGGTTGTTGCCCTTGATTATCTTTTTGGCCTTCCTGTGACATCGGGTGCTGTAGGTGTCCTGGAGGGCAGGTAGTTTGCCCCCGGTGATGTGTTATGCAGACTGCACCACCCTCTGGAGAGCCTTACGGTTGATGGCGGTGCAGTTGCCGTACTAGGCGGTGATACAGCCTGACAGGTTGCTCTCAATTGTGCATCTGTAAAGGTTTGTGAAGGTTTTAGGTGATAAGTCAAATTTCTTCAGCCTTCTGAGGTTGAAGAGGCACTGTTGGCGCCTTCTTCACCACACTGTCTGTGTGGGTGGACCATTTAAGTTTGTCCGTGATGTGTACGCCGAGGAACTTGAAAGCTTTCCACCTTCTCCACTACTGTCCTGTCGATGTGGATAGTGGGGTGCTCCCTCTGCTGTCTCCTGAAGTCCACGATCATCTCCTTTGTTTTGTTGACGTTGAGTGAGAGGTTGTTTTCCTGACACCACACTCTGAGTCCTCCATATACAGTAGGCTGTCTCGTAGTTGTTGGTAACAAGCCCACTACTGTTGTGTCGTCTACAAACTTGATGATCGAGTTGGAGGTGTGCATGGCCACACAATCATGGGTGAACAGAGAGTACAGGACGGAGCTGAGCACGCACCCTTGTGGGGCCCCAGTGTTGAGGATCAGCGTAGAGGAGATATTTCCTACCTTCACCACCTGGGGGCGGCCTGTCAGACAGTCCAGGGCCAAATTGCACAGGGGTTGAGACCCAGGGCCTCAAGCTTAATGATGAGCTTGGAGGGTAATATGGTGTTGAATGCTGAGCTGTAGTCAATGAACAGCATTCTTACATAGGTATTCCTCTTGTCCAGATCAGATAGGGCAGTGTGCAGTGTGATGTGTGCAGTGTGATGGCGATTGCATCGTCTGTGGACCTGTTGGGGCGGTATGCAGACTGAAGTGGGTCTAGGGTGACAGGTAGGGTTTAGGGCATGGGTGTCAAACTCTGGCCCGGGGGCCAAATTTGGCCCGCGGGGTAATTATATTTGGCCCGCGAGACAATACCAAATTACTACTAGAGCTGGCCCGCCGGTATTGTACAGCGCATTCACCACTAATACTACGAATCCCATAATGCTCTGCTGTTTTCGCGCGCCAATCAGGACAGGACCCAGAAACGCTCTCTCCTCTGTGACAGTAGTCATAGCAACATAGACGCTACAACTGTCAGCGAGCTAACCCTTCCCAAAAATGGCGAAAGAAAGGCAGAAAACAGGAGCTTTCTGGACAAGTGGGAGGCAGAATATCTGTTTACATATGTAAAAGACAAACCTGTTTGTCTTGTTTGTGGAGTCAACGTGGCTGTAAGTAAGGAGTACAACATTAGACGACACTATGAAACGAAACACCATGACAAATACAAGGACCTGGACATGACTCAAAGGAGCCAGAAAGTAGAGGAGATGAAAAGAAGTTTGGTTTCACAACAGAATATGTTTAAAAAGCCACATCACAAAGCGAGGCTGCTGTAAAGGCTAGTTATATAGTGGCAGCAGAGATCGCAAAATCAGCCCGGCCCTTTAATGAGGGAGAGTTCATGAAAAAGTGCATGATGAAGGTTTGTGACCTCGTATGCCCAGAGAAAAAACAAGCATTTTCAAACGTGAGCCTGAGCAGGAACACAGTAGCTGATCGCACATGTGATCTTGCCACCAATCTGTATGACCAGCTGATGGAAAAGGGAAAAGATTTTGTTGCGTTCTCCTCGCTGTGGATGAGAGCTGCGACGCATCTGATACTGCTCAGCTGTCAGTCTTCATCCGTGGAGTGGACTCAAATCTGTGCGTTACGGAGGAGCTATTAGGATTCAAATCAATGCATGGCACAACCACAGGAAAGGAAATCTTTGAGGAGGTTTCCAAATGTGTAACTGAAATAAAGCTGCCGTGGGATAAACTCGTTGGATTAACGACAGATGGTGCGCCAGCGATGTGCGGTAAAAAGAGTGGACTGGTGGGCATGGTTCGGGAGAAGATGCGGGAAGAGAACTGTGCAGGTGAGCTAACTGTTTACCACTGCATCATACATCAGGAAGCACTGTGTGCCAAAGCCCTAAAGATGGAACATGTTATGACCACAGTAACACAGGTAGTTAACTTTATAAGAGCCAAAGGTCTAAATCACCGCCAGTTTAAATCTTTTCTGGAGGAGTGTGTTTCGGAATACGCAGATGTGCCGTATCACACAGAGGTGAGATGGCTAAGCAGAGGAAAAGTACTGAACAGATGTTTCGAGCTGCGTGAGGAAATATGTCAATTCCTGGAAACCAAAGGGAAGGATACAGCAGAACTCTGGGAGCAAAAGTTCCAGTGTGAGCTGGCCTTTCTCTGTGACATCTCGAGCCATCTCGATGCGCTGAACCTGCAGCTTCAGGGGCGGGGGCGCATCATCACAGACATGTACGCTGCAGTGAGGGCCTTCAAAACTAAACTGTGCCTGTGGGAGAATCAGATGCTGTAAGGAAACCCTTGCCATTTTCCCTGCTGCCAATCCATAAAAGCGCAGATCTCTACCGCCGTGTTCCCATGCGCACAGTTTGCTGAAAAACTCAGTGTTCTCGCCGCTGAGTTTAGCCGGCGATTTGCCGACTTCAATGCCCAGAAATGCAAGTTTGAACTGCTTAGTAATCCCTTCGCAGTTGATGTGGAAAATGCACCAACCAACATCCAAATGGTGATTGAACTCCAGTGCAACGACACGCTGAAGTCAAAGTATGATGCTGTGGGCGCCGCACAGTTTCCACGGTTCATCCCTGACACAATGCCTCAGCTCCGCACCCAAGCTGCTCAGATGCTCTCCATGTTCGGCAGCACTTATCTATGCAAGCAACTTTTCTCCTCGATGAAGATGACCAAAACAACTCACAGGAGACGTCTGACTGATGAACATCTTCGCTCGATACTGAGGATTTCTTCAGCTCAGAGCTTGAGCCCAGACATTGATGAACTAGCATCCAAGAAGAGATGCCAGGTATCTGGCTTGGGCACATCAGATTAGACCAGTGTGCAATAATTAACGTTTTCTTTATGCACTTTTTCTTGCTACAAGGCATGGGCTTGAATGGTTGATTGATTTATTATCATTTTATTTGTAAAATTATTAGCCAGTGGAAAAAGTTTATTTTGGTATTTAAATCAGTAGGCTGCAAATAGAAAAGAGGCATACAATTTTTATTTAAATTTTATTTATTTAAGAAATGAATGCCATTGATGTGTTTTTTCATTTGAAATTCGATTTTGCATGTCTCCACTATTAAATTATATATTGTATGGTAATAAGCGATGCTTGTTCCATATTCAATGTTAAAGCAAAACTTGTTTGGGTCCATATTAAAAGGTTAATTTGTTCAATGTTGGCCCGTGACTTTGTTCAGGTTTTACATTTTGGCCCACTGGGTATTTGAGTTTGACACCCCTGGTTTAGGCGATATGATCCTTGACTAGTCTCTCAAAGCACGTCATGATAACAGAAGTGAGTGCTACGGGGCGATAGTCATTTAGTTCAGTTATCTTTGGCTTCTTTGGTACAGGAAAAATGGTGGCCATCTTGAAGCATGTGAGGACAGCAGACTGGGATAGGGAGCAATTGAATATGTCTGTAAATACACCAGCCACCTGGTCTGGGCATGCTCTGAGGAAGTGGCTAGGGATGCCGTCTGGGCCAGCAGCCTTGCGAGGGTTAACACGTTTAAATGTTTTACTCACGTCGCCCATGGAGAACGAGAGGGGGGGCCCGCAGTCCTTGGTAGCGGGCCGCGTCGGTGGCGCTGTATTATCCTCAAAGCAGGCAAAGAAGGTGTTTAGCTTGTCTGGAAGCAAGACGTCGGTGTCCGTGACTTGGCTGGTTTTCCTTTTGTAGTCGGTAATTGCTTGTAGACCCTTCCACATACGTCTAGTGTCTGAGCCGTTGAATTGCGACTCCACTTTGTTCCTATACCGACATTTTGCTTGTTTGATTGCCTTGCAGAGGGAATAACTACATTGTTTATATTCGGCCATATTACCCAACATCTTTCCATCCATGAATGCGGAGGTTCGTGCTTTCAGTTTTGCGCGAATGCCGCCATCTATCCACAATTTCTGGTTAGGGTAGGTTTTAATAGTCACAGTGGGTACAACATCTCCAATGTACTTCCTTATAAACTCTCTCTATCCGAGTCAGTGTATAAATGGATGTTATTCTCTGAGGCTTCCCGGAACATTTCCCAGTCCGTGTGATCAAAACAATTTTGAAGCGTGGTCAGACCAACATTGTGAATGGTTCTAGTCATGGGAACATCCTGTTTGAGTTTCTGCCTACAGGACGGTAGGAGCAAGATGGAGTCGTGGACGGATTTGCCGAAGGGAGGGCGGAGGAGGGCCTTGTATGGATCGAGGACGTTAGAGTAGCAGTGGCCAAGTGTATTGCCAGCGCAAGTGCTACAGTTAATGTGCTGGTAGAATTTAGGTAGCCTTATACTCAAATTAGCTTTTTATAAAATTCCCAGATACTATAAATTCAGCCTCAGGTTATATGGTTTCCAGTTTACATAGAGTCCAGTGAGTCCTCTCTCTCTCTCTACCTCTCTCTCTACCGCTCTACCCCTCTATCTCTCTACTTCTCTCTCTCTCTACCTCTCTCTCTCTAACTCTCTCTCTATACCTCTCTCTCTGTACCTCTCTCTCTCTGTACCTCTACCTCTCTCTCTAACCTCTACCTCTCTCTCTACCTCTCTACCCCCTCTCTCTACCTCTCTACCCCCCTCTCTACCTCTCTACCCTCTCTTTCTACCTCTCTACTCCTCTCTCTCTCTCTCTCTCTCTACCCCTCTCTCTCTCTACCCGTCTCTCTCTATACCTCTCTACCCCTCTCGCTCTCTCAGTAACTCACTGTGCGCGCCTGGCAAGTGAGTGAATGTTGGTGATCCTTGACTTGCCCTCGACCTATAGGTACACAGAGTGCTCTCCTTCTTTCCTGCTTGACTTCTCTCTCCCTCTCTCTCTCTCTCTCTCTCTCTAGTCTCCTTCTTTCCTGCCTGACTTCCCCCCTCTCTCTCTCTCGTCTCCTTCTTTCCTGCCTGACTTCTCTCCCTCTCCCCTCTCTCTCTCTCTCGTCTCCTTCTTTCCTGCCTGACTTCTCTCCCTCTCTCTCTCTCTCTCGTCTCCTTCTTTCCTGCCTGACTTATCTCCCTCTCTCTCTCTCTCTCGTCTCCTTCTTTCCTGCCTTACTTCTCTCCCCCTCTCTCTCCCGTCTCCTTCTTTCCTGCCTGATTTCTCCCTCTCTCTCTCTCTCTCGTCTCCTTCTTTCCTGCCTGACTTATCTCCCTCTCTCTCTCTCTCTCGTCTCCTTCTTTCCTGCCTTACTTCTCTCCCCCTCTCTCTCCCTCTCTCTCTCTCTCTCTCTCTCGTCTCCTTCTTTCCTGCCTGATTTCTCCCCCTCTCTCTCTCGTCTCCTTATTTCCTGCCTGACTTCTCCCCCTCTCTCGTCTCCTTCTTTCCTGCCTGACTTATCTACACCCCGCTCTCTCTCTCTCTCGTCTCCTTCTTTCCTGCCTGACTTCTCTCCCCCTCTCTCTCTCTCGCTCTCTCTCTCTCTCTCTCTCTCTCTCACCTCCTCCTTATGTGAGACAGGACAGAGAGCTGACAGCTTCTAAAAATAGCAGCCTGGGTAGAGGCATGTTCTGGCCTTCTCCATTCATAGAATAAGCCTACACTTTGGCTTTTTCGTGAATATAACAAAACTAAATGATTAAGCATTTCTAAGAACTTAAAATGAGGTCCTGACATTTCTCAGTAGGGCTTTAGTTTAGTGACTGTTTGCTGGTATACCAGTTCACCAAGACTACACATTAAACCATTACCTTGGAGTGAAAAGCAAGTGGAATAACAATTCCATAGCTACTGTATAACCAAAATGTATTAATTTATGCTTTTACTCTTTTTATAAGTTGAATTGACCATAATAGCCAAAGAAAATGCGATACTGGTTTTAAAACAGAATCTCTTTTCAAGTAGTCAGCAGCCAAAACACCTCTTATTGATAGGGGACTGTTTCAGCCTCACTCTAAACACTGTTGACGTGACAACCATGGAAGCCTAGACATGCACTAAGGAGCTTGTTATATATAATTAACGTAGTGAAAGGAGGAAAAAACAAGCTTTTTTAATTATCAGATGACATTCCTTCTCCTACATCTATCCCCCCCTCTCTCTCTGTACTCCCCTTCTCTCTGCCCCCTCTCTCTCTGTACTCCCCCTTCTCTCTGCCCCCCGCTCTCTGTCCCCCCCTCTCTCTCTGTACTCCCCCTTCTCTCTGCCCCCACCCTCTCTCTGCACACCCCCACTCTCTCTGTACTCCCCCTTCTCTCTGCCCCCCCTCTCTCTCTGTACTCCCCCTTCTCTCTGCCCCCCTTCTCTCTGTCCCCCTCTCTCTCTCTGTACTCCCCCTTCTCTCTGCCCCCACCCTCTCTCTGCACACCCCCTCTCTCTCTGTACTCACCCTTCTCTCTGACCCCTCTCTCTGCACCCCCCCCTCTCTCTGCACCCCCCTCTCTCTGTACTCCCCCTTCTCTCTGCCCCCCTCTCTCTCTGTACTCCCCCTCTCTGCCATCCCTTTTCTCTGTCCCCCCTTCTCTCTCACCCCCTTCTCTCTCACCCCCCCCTCCTCTCTCCCTGCCTCCATCCACCCACCCATCCATCCAAGCCTCTTCCATTCTCTCTGCTGCTCTCAGTCATCTAAAAATACATCTTCATTTCCTTTTCTCCCTCTCGTTAATTGAAGCACAACATACTCCTGATTAGCCAGGAGTGAGGAAGCGGGCGTGCTAAGGCTGACTTAGCGTTGGCAATGAGGACATGACAGGCCCATGAAAGATGCAGGTAGAAGAAACTACATTATTCAGCCTGCAATGCTTCCTACCTCACGGTGCACTTTACGTCACTGGCTGAATAAGGCCACACTGAGGCTGCATCTGAAATAGGGCCTGGTCAAAAGTAGTGCACTATATAGGGAATATGCGCGCCATTTGGGACACACCCTCACTCTAGCTAGTGCTGTGGTAGACTGGAGCCTCACACTTCATTGGGCTACTTCACTGGCTGGCTGACAACAAGTCTATAGTTGCATTAGACAGGCAGCCCAGTTCTGATCTTTTTCCCACTAATTGTTATTTTGACCAATCAGATCAGTTCTAAAAAAGATCTGACGTGAGAACATCTGATTTGATTGGTCAAAAGACCAATTAGTGGAAAAATTATCAGAATTGGGCTGCCTGTCTAAACACAGCCAAAGAAGCTGAATAAGGCCCCATTTAGGCCTAGGATTAATCTAGCACTGCAGTTAGCTGTGAAAGCCTGCAGCGATTGTGTTGCTATGAGAAGGAAGAAAAAGGACCAAACTTATAATATTGGATAGCGCTGCAGTTAGCTGGAGATGTGGAGTTAGAGACCTGCAGTTATTTTTCTGTTATGTGAAAGAAGACCAAGGTTGAATTCCCGAATTGGAACCGTGTTCTCTGACATCGCTGGTTGTAAGAAATGGTAATAGAGCTCTGCTGATATCGAGAATGTTGTGAGCCATATAGCATATGCAGCCTGTGGATATTGAAACCATCTTGAATTGAGTTTAAAAAAAGGCCTTACTGTTTCGGCTCAAAGCCATTTAGGATGAGCAATATGAATTGTTCTAGTTTTCAAATGTAGATGTAGATGTACATTCAGAAATGTAAATTCATGAATTGTTCATTCTTTCAATGATGTAGTCAAGCTATATACCACTAAGATTAACACCATCAACCCATTACCTTGTCATGTTTTCCAAAGCAGAAGCGTGAAGACGCTTTCACAATAAAGGTCCCATCTTTCAACTCTAACTGTGTGGAACAGCCTGAGGATGGCTCTGTGCATATTCACTGAACTTCATCTCATAATAATAGCTTCATTTGGGATGGAAGATTATTTTTTGTGTTTCTGCACAGTCCGACTGCAATGGACTCGACCTCAAACACTCCCATTGTATCTTACCTGTGTTATAGTGCTTGGTGCAGTATCTCAGATCCGTCTCATCCTTCATTATGAACTGTGGGAGGGTCAACCCATCAGCTACCTGGACTGGTCCATTCTCCTGCCACTCAAAGATCAGGTCGTTCATTGTGTAGCCAACTGGAAAAGAAGAGAGGCGGGACTTGCAATCAGACAATATAGCCTCGGCCCGGGTTACTGTACAGTAAAAGCACTGTGTGTGTCAACAGCTGACGTGAAAAAGACTTTATAAATACATAATCAATTGATGATTTCTACATTTCATATCTCCACCTAGACCAGATTTATGGGAAGATCAAAATATCCTAGATACCTTGTGTGTTATATGCTGTATCATACATGAAATATCAATGCTATAGATTACACTGAATCAAGGATAAGTTGTTCATTTCAATAGATCAACCAAGAGTCAATGTTGTTAATGTCACACTGTCTTTAGTGCTAAAGGAATAAGCTGGGGCAGACTTCATGGGCCAACCCACTATTTAGTATACCAATCCACTATTTAGTATACCAATCCACTATTTAGTATACCAAGCCACTATTTAGTATACCAACCCACTATTTAGTATACCAACCCACTATTTAGTATACCAATCCACTATTTCGTATACCAACCCACTATTTAGTATACCAACCCACTATTTAGTATACCAATCCACTATTTAGTATACCAAGCCACTATTTAGTATACCAACCCACTATTTAGTATACCAACCCACTATTTAGTATACCAATCCACTATTTCGTATACCAACCCACTATTTAGTATACCAACCCACTATTTAGTATACCAATCCACTATTTAGTTTACCAACCCACTATTTAGTATGCCAATCCACAACAACCTTGGATTATAATGGTTTATCCATTCAAAAATGGGTAATTCAGGCAAAGATTTCCCAGGATGGAATGTATGACTGAGGCCTTACAGATAATGGAGTGACTGACGTGAAAGGTGGAGGGATGGAATGTATGACTGAGGCCTTACAGATAATGGAGTGACTGACGTGAAAGGAGGAGGCATGGAATGTATGACTGAGGCCTTACAGATAATGGAGTGACTGACGTGAAAGGAGGAGGGATGGAATGTATGACTGAGGCCTTACAGATAATGGAGTGACTGATGTGAAAGGAGGAGGCATGGAAAGTATGACTGAGGCCTTACAGATAATGGAGTGACTGACTTGGAAGGAGGAGGGATGGAAAGTATGACTGAGGCCTTACAGATAATGGAGTGACTGACGTGGAAGGAGGAGGGATGGAATGTGTGACTGAGGTCTTACAGATAATGGAGTGACTGACGTGAAAGGAGGAGGGATGGAAAGTATGACTGAGGTCTTACAGATAATGGAGTGACTGACGTGGAAGGAGGAGGGATGGAAAGTATTCTCATGTGATCAGATGAACAAAACAGGTCTGATTCTAAAGCCATGTTGACTTTACGATAATATCTCAGGAACGGCATGTAAAACTGGGACCTTGAAATGGGGAAAAAAAAGGAATCTATTTGTTTATTCCTCGGAATAAGGTCCCAGTTAACTGAGTACTAGTCATGCTAATGACCTCTTTCCATTTGAAGCATTAACATTTCCTATAGTGTCCATCAGCCAGCTATAGGGAACGGGCATTCTAACAGCTATGCCCTATTGTGCAAGCCGAAAAATCTATCCAGTCTCCTGTAGGAAAATATATATCTTTGAACGTAAGGACACTGAAAGATACCGACAAGAGTTAAATAATCAAGAGAAATTATATGAAATATCTGCACCTGGATATAGAAGCATCTTGAATATATCTCAACCTTGCATGTAGGCTATTTATCTTTAACCCAAAGTATCCCACGATGCAGTTCACCAGCCCAGGGGACTAGGTAGTGCAGACATTTCGGTTAATATTGGGAGATGAAATTAGTCAAAGCAGCCTCCGCAGTATGAGTCAATGTACTGTAGTCACAACATGACTCAGAACTTCCTCTGCTCCTACATTCCTATTGGTTCGCACTAATGGCCGATTTTCGAATGCCAGTTGATGTCTTAGGTGGTGGATGAGGTGAGTTTCCCCCTATGTAAAGCACTTGGAGCATCTGGAAAAGCACCATGCAAATCCAATAAATGATGACATTATTAGGATAAATACCGGCCATGCATACATTCTAAATGATGCCACAGTATCCCAATAGACCGACCATAATAACCATTCATTATAATTGATAAGATTTCATAAATGACATAAAATAACCCATGCCTATCTATTTCCCTCCATTCCAGACACCGGGCATCGACCCATCAACGTCATTCCCTTTTAACATTGAACTCACATTTCAAATGGCTAAAGCCGGCCAGAAGGGCCTCGCCGACTGTGGTACATAAAATAATGAAATAAACCCGGGGCCGTACAAACGAAGACAAATGATCTCCCCAAGCATTAAACAGTACAGCGCCATGGTAACTATCCCCCCGGGCCGCAACTGCACTGGAAAGGACAGGGTGTGTAAAAAAGTAGAAAACAATTAATGATGGAGCACCATGTAATTATAGCGTCTCTGTGTCCATTTTGTACTTCCTTCCACATGTTAGAGAGGTGTAGAGGGGGGAGGAAAGGGTGAGGGGAGGAGGAGAGGGAGGACGGGGAGGAGATGGGAGAGTTAGAGGAGCGCGGGGGGTAATTTAGCATGGCCATTACTATTAATATAAATGAATCCACCCTCTGCTGCCCCTCTGAACATATTTAATTTGTAGGTAATGAAGGGAGACATAGAGGAGGGTTTCCTACTCGCTACCGGACATTGATTCCCTTGCCACTCACTGCAGTGTCTCCCACATCTGGCCATGTATGCTAGCCTCTGCCTATACCCAAGTCAAGTTATACGCTTTCCTCAACACACTACCTTGCTTATTAAAAATAAGAGTCCATTCAGAGTCAATTCAAGTTCAGACCAAGTTATAGCACATCATACAGACTGTTAATACATTATTCATATTATATCGCATGTGCTCCCTCTGTATTCCTTCAATATATTCCTCAAGTCATTGACTCCCAATTCCTGCTGATTTGGAGTGTTTCTACATGATCTTCTGTGGGTTAACGTGCTTGGCCTATCTGATCCAAGCCGTTCAGAGGCTGGCTGAGCGGAGCAGGCTTTAGTTTCGTGGGTACAGTGTGTCCACTTCTGCTAGCTCTGTGGGAGTAAAGTGTTATCTTGTGACTGGCGTTATCACAGTCATGTTTTGACTCGAGAGAGCGAGAGAACAAGGGGAGGGGAGTACTACAAACTCTCTGACACAGAGACAAGAGATGTCCCGGCTAAAAGCCTCTGCGGCTGCGACACAGCAGCAATCGGCATGAATTATTTTGTGACACACTCGGGCCCCTGTGCAAATGCAAGTATTTGCCAATTTGCTACATCTTTTAGTGGACAGCGGACACATCCAGTGCTGTGTCTCCTCAAGTCCACACATCTTTAACAAGGTAACGGAGCACTTCCTTTACTCCAGGTGGATAAAAGCTAATAGGGGAGTGTGCTGTAGGGAGATGGGGAACGCATAGCGATTGATGGTCCACAGGGATTGATTTCTGCTGTGTAGGAACCCCACTCACAAAGCGGCTCATCATGAAGCGGCTCATCTTGATGGATGGAGGGATTGGGACTTGAAATTCACTTAAATGGATTCAGGAAATGGACAAGTGCTACGGGTCAAAAATATGGTTAAGATTATGCAGTAATACTACGCGAAAGAAGTGTATATGAATTTTAATATCTATATACGCAGCTAGATATTGATGTTTTATTCAAGGACAATCTGAAGATTACCCCGTAAAATGTTCCAATAATTATGCTCCTTATATGCACATATTCAGCTGGCACTTGATATGCTCATACATGTCCTCCCTTATTAGAAGTGACTTTTGCATATCTAAATATATGTTAATAACCCTCCACTAACAGCCTTCATAACCAATAACTACTGGTCTACTGGCCTGAATGAGTCCATTCCACAGGGCCATAAAGACAGTCCAGGCAGGAAGAGACCCTAGAGTATTAGGTCAGCGGTGTGTGTGTGTGTGTGTATGTGTGTGTGTGTATGCGTGTGTGTGTGTGTGTGTGTGTGTGTGTGTGTGTGTGTGTGTGTGTAAGCGAGAGCCTACATTCGTGCATCTGTGTGGTCACAAGAGGACATACCACCCACACTGGCATGACAAGGCATTATTATCCTACCCAGGTAAACCCATGCCCACGCTCTCTTCACCACAAATCTGATGAGATTATTTTACCAGTGACCTCAATATTTATTGGAACTATAAAAAGCTCCCTACTGCCCGTCAGATGAAAAATTCAATCTGAACATTTTACGTAACAGGCTTTTGTCATTTTATTCCACATATCCACGACGGATACTGCAGTCACAGGGCTATAACGGGTGGATAATATACTAAATACTGCCGTACTACTACAGTAATGCTATAGTGCTGTACTCACAGCTCTCTAGCTGCATGATACACGTCTGCACGTCCATGGGGAAGTTCTTCAGGTCCATCGGACAGGAGAGGGTTAATGTCAATCTGGAAAACAGATAGACAATAGAAAATAAAAACATGTGAGTATACATCACAACTAGGTATCGTTTGACTTGAAAGGGGCTATACATTAGGCATTCATGCCTACTTTGAACATTCATCACCACTATCACGTGCCTTATGGATGTGTTAAGTATGGGTTCTGAATGTGTTAAGTATGGGTTATGAATGTGTTAAGTATGGGTTATGAATGTGTTAAGTATGGGTTATGAATGTGTTAAGTATGGGTTATGAATGTGTTAAGTATGGGTTATGAATGTGTTAAGTATGGGTTATGAATGTGTTAAGTATGGGTTATGAATGTGTTAAGTATGGGTTCTGAATGTGTTAAGTATGGGTTCTGAATGTGTTAAGTATGGGTTCTGAATGTGTTAAGTATGGGTTATGAATGTGTTAAGTATGGGTTATGAATGTGTTTTGAATTCTTTTATGTAGCTACCCATTACATTAGGTGGTAGCGGATTTTCTGCTGAGGCCAGACAAAATTGATTCACTGTTTAACGGATTTTCCCCCCAGAAAAGTGAGGCGAGCGAGCAATTTAAAAAAAAATCATTAGGAGGATAAGGAATAACAGTACTTTATCACATTGATTATCAGATTATTATTATTAATACGCAAATTAACATGAATGATCATTATTCACATTCGAGTTGCAATATTCTATCATATTCAAAAATTATTGAAAAAAAAGGTTATATATGAATGTATTATCAGTGCATTAATCTGCTTAATTGTATAGCCTAACAAATTCAAGAATGATCAACAGTAAATAACTGTAATCAAATTAAAATGTTGATGCATAATAATGAGTTCATTACCTGAGTGCATCTCTATAGCTGAGGCGTTAACAAAATATCCATACAAATATGATTAGATTAGGCCTCTCATAGACTAGGTCTTGTAGAAAGAGGGTCAATCAAGTTAGGTCTGCCAAATGAATGTAGCAGTGGAAAAAAATACATAAATCCAGCCATACAGTATAAACTTTCATCATCATCAAAATGATAACGTGCACAATTAGAAGCATCAAGCTATACAGATCAAACGTGACTAAATTCGAGCCCAGTAACTTCTCACGGCATCCTCCTTCGACTGTCTCATCTGGCTGCCACCTGCTGATCTGCATGAAGTGTGTGAGTGTCACTGGCGATGCACGTTGCTCGACGTGCTAGCTGTTCTCGACGGCGCATCATCACTTCAAACTCATTCCGTCCTGGTGTTATCGGTTGGCCAACTACTACTGGTAGTACCGGTAAAATGTAAGATATGAATCGCAAATCACCATACAGCTGACACACTTCGATTTCATCAATCATTTTGACTTCAATTTGATTGTCCAAAATACTATCAGCTTGCACTGCGTCTTTGCTGATGAATGCCCTGTTCTCTGATGCAATAACCATGAATTTAACCGACTGTTTGTTTATAATGAGGGACGTCCCACGTTTAACCTGGACACATAAATAGTAGGAATTTGCGCTGGCTTCAGCCATGACAGCATGCGAGAGAAATTAAACATCTGCACGTCGCCTGCAGGTGCCAGCGTGTGTGTTTCACTGTCCAATCCGAGGCTCGAACATGTCCTGAGCGCGTGATCTGAGGTGGTTTGGTCTCTTGGGAAAGCATCTAGGGAGTGCGGACCGCGAGTGCATTATAAACAGAGAGCAGCATATATTGGCCAGAAAATAACACATCTGATTAGTAGTATTTTTTTTAAAATTGGGGTGTGGAGAAAAGTGAGGCGGGGCATTCATTAAACAGTAATTTAACTTTGTCTTACACTCTTAGGAAAAAAAGGTGATATCTAAAAGGGTTCTTTGGCTGTCCCCATAGAAGAACCCCTTTTGGTTCCAGGTAGAACCATTCTGGTTCCAAGTAGAACCCTTTCGAGTTACATGTAGAACCCTTTACACAGAGGGTTCAACATGGAAACCATAATAGTTCTACCTGGAACCAAAAAGGCTTTCTTATGGGGTCAGCAGAAGAACTGCTTTGGAGCCCAAAGAGTGTACATTCACATGTGTGTCATGCCTGGACAAATCCTGTCAAGTGTCAAGTGAACTTGGCTCAGTGTTGAACAAGTGCTGTAAATCGCTGGTGATGAGAGAGAGAAAGAGAGAGAGAGGAAAAAGAAAGTGTGAAAGAAGAGAGAGGAGAGAAAGAGAGAAGCTGAGAGATGAGAAGGATGGAGAGAGAGAGACATCCAGTTGGAGGAGAGGGAATGAAAGAATGAGAAAAAGGATAGAGACAAAACGAAGAAGGCTGACGGGTTTTAATTACGTCCTCCACCCCGGAGGCGCCAGGCTGCGGACCGACTCCATGGCCGATGGGATCCCTCCGCTCCATCGTGTCATATCCTCTCAGCCTTCCATCACAGCTTTTCTACGGCCCCGCCACTACACAACTTCATAACTCAACCCGACTGATGCCGTCGACTCAAGGCTTTCAACAATTCACTGCTCCACCTTGAGATTTACTCAACATTGTGGCACCCCCTGTTCTGCCTTTATGTTTAATGACAGAAGATGAGAAGTGTCCCATCTTGATTGAGGGTGTGGCAGAGCATTTTTGTCAGTACACTCTTTGAAAAAAGGGTTCCAAAAGAGTTCTTCAGCTGTCCTCATAGGAGTACCCTTTTTAATTCCAGGTTCCAGGTAGCATTCTTTTGGGTTCCAAGTAGAACCCTACGGGGAAAGGGTTCTACATAGAACCCAATAGGGTTCTACCTGGAACCAACAGGGTTTTACCTGGAACCCCAAAAAATAGTTCAAAGGGTTCTCCTATGCGACAGCCGACGAACCCTTTTAGATTCTAGATAGCAGTGGATTAGTGGATTGAATGTTTCGAGTTTGGATAAGACTCGGTGTGAGTTATTGGCCATTCAAAGTGCCTATAGTCTGATTATGTGATTGATGTATCATTGTAAGATGGTCATTTGATGATGCTTAGACCCACACCTCTTGAGGGTTTTTCACACTACTGAGCCGAACTGAGCTGAGCCAAACCAAGCTGTACTGAGCTAGCCTGGTAATGAATCCACCGTAGTTGATGGAATTATCTGAGCCCAGTTTGGTTAAGTTAGGTATTATAATGTGAAAAGGGTGTTAGTGGGATCATACTGTACACACTCACCGTATAGAATAGAGGACGTTGCCATTCTTGAATATTCTTAACAGCTTGTTGTCTGTGGTGACTTCGTGGAAATGGGCCCCTTTCTCGTTGGCGAAGAACAAGTCAGGTTTCCAGATAGAGTCCAACATAGAGGGGTCCAGGTCCAGAGAACCGTCAGGGTACTCTGTGTACGCTAACCTGGGGTCGTTCCACTTTTGACGGAGGAAGATGTTCACTCTGTAGTCCTAGTGGATGGAGGGAGGGAGAGTGGAGAGGGAGGGAGGGAGGGAGGAGAGGGAGTGAGGGAGAGGGGAGAGGGAGCGAGAGGAGTAGGGAATTAGTGACAGGTTGTGATTTGCAGTTGACTGCAGGGTCTTAACATGGTACACTGAGCTACAGTACTGTGTCCTGCCCCTCTGCATTCATCACATTCCCCCAGAGGTCTGAGTTTAGGGTCCTCGTGGTCCTAGCTGATGCTCATGGAGCAGACACCACTGAACCAGGCAGAGGGGCACCTACAGGGGCGCGAAGTCCACATATGGTGGTGACACTTTGGGGACGCGAAATCAGTACTGTATCCTCCCCTCTAAGGTCCTGGTGGTCCCTGCTGATGTTCAGAGTGCTGACATCAATGAACCAAGGCAGAGAGGACCATGAAGTCCCCATATGGTGGGGACCAGGGGCGCGGATGCGTCGGATGCCTCTGGTGCTCCCGGGATCAACTCCCCTATTCTTTCAGTTCCTTTCCCTGTTCTCTGTGCTTTATAGGGATTTGCTTATTAATAATGTCCCTTACATCTCTACGTCCGATCCCCATAGTCCATGTCGCAGTGTACGGCCCATGCCCTGTCCAGTTGAATTCATCTATAGTACTGCACAGATCTTTTATGTTCCATAGGGGGAAAAGCCCTGTCAAAATTGACATGCCCTAAAGGCACTTCAGGTATCATTTTTTTAAATGAATGCTCCAACAATAAACATCTGTTTCAGCCTTTGTTAACTTCCAACTAGGTGATATATATATTTTTAAAATCATACTTCATTTTAGGGGATACATCAGTCTAAATTGCCTTTTTCCTTACCAGTGTTGCTGAGCAAATACCAAGCTGTAATTACATATCTTGTCTACCTCAGCCGGGTGAAAACGCAAGACATTTTTTATTTGCTTTTATTAGATTTTTCATGAACATTTAGAGTAGATGTTACATAAAGTGCAGTGGAGAGAAAAGGACTGGCATATCCCATCTGAAGGCATCTGCTGTTCGAAGACAACGTCGGTACAGCAGCTCTCCTGCTATCAAACATATGGTGCACTATTACCATTAGCACTCATCACTTTAACGGGAATGACAATATCTATTCACTTGAGCTCGTTCAGAGCTGAAAAGGCAGACAGACCACTGAGAAGAACAGCTGGGAGAATTGGGATAGGTTTGATTAGGCATGACAGTGTTTGTTTTGTTCATGGTCCAGGGGCCTGTGTAGTTGTTCGTTTTCATAATGGTTAGCGTTAGGACTCGGCTAGGGAGAGCCGATCCAAAATCAGTTGCTAACGGTAGTTCCACAATGTGTATTCGTTCAGCAGCTGATCATGAATAATGACACTGAGCCTGCTCTCTCCCACTCTCTGACCCAGACTGAACAGGGAACCACACCTCACAATTGGGAGTTCACTTTTCATTGAACTTAAACTGGTGCTCCCGAAAAGCTGTGGGATTTTGTTGCTTACTCAAACATCTTTTTTTCTCTAATCTGTGATGGCGGACAGGGCCTCCAACACATCTGGGAAATATCTAGCACGGGTGATCATCCTACATTTTTCTGCAATACTCAGTCCATCACTAGTCCTTCTTATAGAAACACACTAACATACTGTAGTCTATATGGGCCCCTTGAGGTCCTATTGTACACATACTGTAGTCTATATGGGCACCTTGAGGTCCTATGGTACACATACTGTAGTCTATATGGGCAACTTGAGGTCCTATGGGAAACATACTGTAGTCTATACGGGCCCCTTGAGGTCCTATGGGAAACATACTGTAGTCTATACGGGCCCCTTGAGGTCCTATGGTACACATACTGTAGTCTATATGGGCACCTTGAGGTCCTATTGTACACATACTGTAGTCTATATGGGCACCTTGAGGTCCTATTGTACACATACTGTAGTCTATATGGGCACCTTGAGGTCCTATGGTACACATACTGTAGTCTATATGGGCAACTTGAGGTCCTATGGGAAACATACTGTAGTCTATACGGGCCCCTTGAGGTCCTATGGGAAACATACTGTAGTCTATACGGGCCCCTTGAGGTCCTATGATAAACATACTGTAGTCTATATGGGCACCTTGAGGTCCTATGGTACACATACTGTAGTCTAGACAGGCCCCTTGAGGTCCTGTGGTAAACATACTGTAGTCTATATGGGCCCCTTGAGGTCCTATTGTACACATACTGTAGTCTATATGGGCACCTTGAGGTCCTATGGTACACATACTGTAGTCTATATGGGCAACTTGAGGTCCTATGGGAAACATACTGTAGTCTATACGGGCCCCTTGAGGTCCTATGGGAAACATACTGTAGTCTATACGGGCCCCTTGAGGTCCTATGATAAACATACTGTAGTCTATATGGGCACCTTGAGGTCCTATGGTACACATACTGTAGTCTATATGGGCACCTTGAGGTCCTATGGGAAACATACTGTAGTCTATACGGGCATCTTGAGGTCCTATGGGAAACATACTGTAGTCTATATGGGCCCCTTGAGGTCCTATTGTACACATACTGTAGTCTATATGGGCACCTTGAGGTCCTATGGTAAACATACTGTAGTCTATATGGGCCCCTTGAGGTCCTATTGTACACATACTGTAGTCTATATGGGCAACTTGAGGTCCTATGGTACACATACTGTAGTCTATATGGGCACCTTGAGGTCCTATGGTACACATACTGTAGTCTATATGGGCCCCTTGAGGTCCTATTGTACACATACTGTAGTCTATATGGGCACCTTGAGGTCCTATGGTACACATACTGTAGTCTATATGGGCAACTTGAGGTCCTATGGGAAACATACTGTAGTCTATACGGGCCCCTTGAGGTCCTATGGGAAACATACTGTAGTCTATACGGGCCCCTTGAGGTCCTATGATAAACATACTGTAGTCTATATGGGCACCTTGAGGTCCTATGGTACACATACTGTAGTCTATATGGGCACCTTGAGGTCCTATGGGAAACATACTGTAGTCTATACGGGCATCTTGAGGTCCTATGGGAAACATACTGTAGTCTATATGGGCCCCTTGAGGTCCTATTGTACACATACTGTAGTCTATATGGGCACCTTGAGGTCCTATGGTAAACATACTGTAGTCTATATGGGCCCCTTGAGGTCCTATTGTACACATACTGTAGTCTATATGGGCAACTTGAGGTCCTATGGTACACATACTGTAGTCTATATGGGCACCTTGAGGTCCTATGGTACACATACTGTAGTCTATATGGGCACCTTGAGGTCCTATGGTAAACATACTGTAGTCTATATGGGCCCCTTGAGGTCCTATGGTAAACATACTGTAGTCTATATTGGCACCTTGAGGTCCTATGGTAAACATACTGTAGTCTATATGGGCACCTTGAGGTTCTATTGTATACTTGTCTGACATGACATTGACACAGTCTCCACTTTTGTTTAAAATGTTCTTCCAGAAATCCCATGTAACTCGTCTAGTCTACTAGTCTACCACGTGACACTAGTCTACCACGTGACTCTAGTCTACCACGTGACACTAGTCTACCACGTGAATCTAGTCTACCACGTGACTCTACTCTACCACGTGACTCTATTCTACCACGTGACTCTATTCTACCACGTGACTCTGTGACTCTAGTCTACCACGTGACTCTAGTCTACCACGTGACTCTATTCTACCACGTGACTCTATTCTACCACGTGACTCTAGTCTACCACGTGACTCTGTGACTCTAGTCTACCACGTGACTCTGTGACTCTAGTCTACCACGTGACTCTAGTCTACCACGTGACTCTAGTCTGCCACGTGACTCTAGTCGGCCATGTGACTCTGTGACTTTATTCTACCACGTGACTCTAGTCTACCACGTGACTCTATTCTACCACGTGACTCTAGTCTACCACGTGACTCTAGTCTAGCCTGTGACTCTAGTCTACCACGTGACTCTAGTCTACCACGTGACTGTGACTCTAGTGTACCCCGTGACTCTAGTCTACCACGTGACTCTGTGACTCTAGTGTACCCCGTGACTCTAGTCTACCACGTGACTGTGACTCTAGTCTACCCCGTGACTCTAGTCTACCACGTGACTCTGTGACTCTAGTCTACCACGTGACTCTGTGACTCTAGTCTACCACGTGACTGTGACTCTAGTCAACCACTTGAGTCTAGTCTACCACATGACTCTTTGACTCTAGTCTACCACGTGACTGTGACTCTAGTGTACCACGTGACTCTTGTCTACCACGCGACTCTAGTCTACCATATGACTCTGTGACTCTAGTCTACCACGTGACTCTGTGACTATAGTCTACCACGTGACTCTAGTTTACCATGTGACCATGTCACTCTAGTATACCACGTGACTCTAGTTTACCATGTGACCATGTCACTCTAGTCTACCACATGACTCTATGACTCTAGTCTACCACGTGACTCTAGTTTACCATGTGACCATGTCACTCTAGTCCACCACATGACTCTGTGAATCTAGTCTACCACGTGACTCTGTGACTCTAGTCTACCCCGTGACTCTAGTCTACCATGTGACTCTGTGACTCTTGTCTACCACGTGACTGTGACTCTAGTCAACCACTTGAGTCTAGTCTACCACATGACTCTTTGACTCTAGTCTACCACGCGACTCTAGTCTACCATATGACTCTGTGACTCTAGTCTACCACGTGACTCTGTGACTATAGTCTACCACGTGACTCTAGTTTACCATGTGACCATGTCACTCTAGTCTACCACGTGACTCTGTGAATCTAGTCTACCACGTGACTCTGTGAATCAAGTCTACCACGTGACTCTAGTCTACCACGTGACTCTAGTTTACCATGTGACCATGACTCTAGTATACCACGTGACTCGAGTCTAACACGTGACTCTAGTCTACCACGTGACTCTGTGACTCTAGTCTACCACATGACTCTAGTCTACCACATGACTCTTTGACGCTAGACTACCTCGCGACTCTAGTCTACCATATGACTCTGTGACTCTAGTCAACCACGTGACTCTAGTTTACCATGTGACCATGTCACTCTATAGTCTACCACGTGACTCTGTGAATCTAGTCTACAACGTGACTCTGTGAATCTAGTCTACCACATGACTCTATGACTCTAGTCTACCACGTGACTCTAGTTTACCATGGGACCATGACTCTAGTATACCACGTGACTCTAGTCTACCACGTGACTCTGTGACTCTAGTCTACCACGTGACTGTGACTCTAGTCTACCACGTGACTCTAGTCTACCACATGACTCTGTGACTCTAGTCTACCACGTGACTCTGTGACTCTAGTCTACCCCGTGACTCTGTGACTCTAGTCTACCACGTGATTCTGTGACTCTAGTCTACCATATGACTCTGTGACTCTAGTCTACCACGTGACTCTGTGAATCTAGTCTACCACGTGACTCTATGACTCTAGTCTACCACGTGACTCTAGTTTACCATGTGACCATGTCACTCTAGTCCACCACGTGACTCTGTGAATCTAGTCTACCACGTGACTCTATGACTCTAGTCTATCACGTGACTCTGTGAATCTAGTCTACCACGTGACTCTAGTCTACCACGTGACTCTAGTTTACCATGTGACCATGACTCTAGTATACCACGTGACTCGAGTCTAACACGTGACTCTAGTCTACCACGTGACTCTGTGACTCTAGTCTACCACATGACTCTAGTCTACCACATGACTCTTTGACACTAGACTACCTCGCGACTCTAGTCTACCATATGACTCTGTGACTCTAGTCTACCCCGTGATTCTGTGACTCTAGTCTACCATATGACTCTGTGACTCTAGTCTACCATGTGACTCTGTGACTCTAGTCTACCATATGACTCTGTGACTCTAGTCTACCACGTGACTCTGTGACTCTAGTCTACCACGTGACTCTGTGAATCTAGTCTACCACGTGACTCTATGACTCTAGTCTACCACGTGACTCTAGTTTACCATGTGACCATGTCACTCTAGTCCACCACGTGACTCTGTGAATCTAGTCTACCACGTGACTCTATGACTCTAGTCTACCACGTGACTCTATGACTCTAGTCTACCACGTGACTCTAGTTTACCATGTGACCATGTCACTCTAGTATACCACGTGACTCTGTGAATCTAGTCTACCACGTGACTCTAGTTTACCATGTGACCATGTCACTCTAGTCTACCACGTGACTCTGTGACTCTAGTCTACCACGTGACTCTGTGAATCTAGTCTACCACGTGACTCTATGACTCTAGTCTACCACGTGACTCTAGTTTACCATGTGACCATGTCACTCTAGTCCACCACGTGACTCTGTGAATCTAGTCTACCACGTGACTCTATGAGTCTAGTCTACCACGTGACTCTATGACTCTAGTCTACCACGTGACTCTAGTTTACCATGTGACCATGTCACTCTAGTATACCACGTGACTCTGTGAATCTAGTCTACCACGTGACTCTAGTTTACCATGTGACCATGTCACTCTAGTATACCACGTGACTCTGTGAATCTAGTCTACCACGTGACTCTAGTTTACCATGTGACCATGTCACTCTAGTATACCACGTGACTCTAGTTTACCATGTGACCATGTCACTCTAGTCCACCACGTGACTCTGTGAATCTAGTCTACCACGTGACTCTGTGACTCTAGTCTACCCCGTGACTCTAGTCTACCATGTGACTCTGTGACTCTAGTCTACCACGTGACTCTAGTCTACCACGTGACTGTGACTCTAGTCTACCCCGTGACTCTAGTCTACCACGTGACTCTGTGACTCTAGTCTACCACGTGACTCTGTGACTCTAGTCTACCACGTGACTGTGACTCTAGTCAACCACTTGAGTCTAGTCTACCACATGACTCTTTGACTCTAGTCTACCACGTGACTGTGACTCTAGTGTACCACGTGACTCTAGTCTACCACGCGACTCTAGTCTACCATATGACTCTGTGACTCTAGTCTACCACGTGTCTCTGTGACTATAGTCTACCACGTGACTCTAGTTTACCATGTGACCATGTCACTCTAGTCTACCACGTGACTCTGTGAATCTAGTCTACCACGTGACTCTAGTCTACCACGTGACTCTAGTTTACCATGTGACCATGACTCTAGTATACCACGTGACTCGAGTCTAACACGTGACTCTAGTCTACCACGTGACTCTGTGACTCTAGTCTACCACATGACTCTAGTCTACCACATGACTCTTTGACGCTAGACTACCTCGCGACTCTAGTCTACCATATGACTCTGTGACTCTAGTCAACCACGTGACTCTAGTTTACCATGTGACCATGTCACTCTATAGTCTACCACGTGACTCTGTGAATCTAGTCTACCTCGTGACTCTGTGAATCTAGTCTACCACATGACTCTATGACTCTAGTCTACCACGTGACTCTAGTTTACCATGGGACCATGACTCTAGTATACCACGTGACTCTAGTCTACCACGTGACTCTGTGACTCTAGTCTACCACGTGACTCTGTGACTCTAGTCTACCCCGTGACTCTGTGACTCTAGTCTACCACGTGATTCTGTGACTCTAGTCTACCACGTGACTCTGTGACTCTAGTCTACCACGTGACTCTGTGACTATAGTCTACCACGTGACTCTAGTTTACCATGTGACAATGTCACTCTAGTCTACCACGTGACTCTGTGAATCTAGTCTACCACGTGACTCTAGTCTACCACGTGACTCTAGTTTACCATGTGACCATGACTCTAGTATACCACGTGACTCGAGTCTAACACGTGACTCTAGTCTACCACATGACTCTTTGACGCTAGACTACCTCGCGACTCTAGTCTACCATATGACTCTGTGACTCTAGTCAACCACGTGACTCTAGTTTACCATGTGACCATGTCACTCTATAGTCTACCACGTGACTCTGTGAATCTAGTCTACCACGTGACTCTGTGAATCTAGTCTACCACATGACTCTATGACTCTAGTCTACCACGTGACTCTAGTTTACCATGGGGCCATGACTCTAGTATACCACGTGACTCTAGTCTACCACGTGACTCTGTGACTCTAGTCTACCACGTGACTCTGTGACTCTAGTCTACCCCGTGACTCTGTGACTCTAGTCTACCACGTGATTCTGTGACTCTAGTCTACCATATGACTCTGTGACTCTAGTCTACCATGTGACTCTGTGACTCTAGTCTACCATATGACTCTGTGACTCTAGTCTACCACGTGACTCTGTGACTCTAGTCTACCACGTGACTCTGTGAATCTAGTCTACCACGTGACTCTATGACTCTAGTCTACCACGTGACTCTAGTTTACCATGTGACCATGTCACTCTAGTCCACCACGTGACTCTGTGAATCTAGTCTACCACGTGACTCTATGACTCTAGTCTACCACGTGACTCTATGACTCTAGTCTACCACGTGACTCTAGTTTACCATGTGACCATGTCACTCTAGTATACCACGTGACTCTGTGAATCTAGTCTACCACGTGACTCTAGTTTACCATATGACTCTGTGACTCTAGTCTACCACGTGACTCTGTGACTCTAGTCTACCACGTGACTCTGTGAATCTAGTCTACCACGTGACTCTATGACTCTAGTCTACCACGTGACTCTAGTTTACCATGTGACCATGTCACTCTAGTCCACCACGTGACTCTGTGAATCTAGTCTACCACGTGACTCTATGAGTCTAGTCTACCACGTGACTCTATGACTCTAGTCTACCACGTGACTCTAGTTTACCATGTGACCATGTCACTCTAGTATACCACGTGACTCTGTGAATCTAGTCTACCACGTGACTCTAGTTTACCATGTGACCATGTCACTCTAGTCTACCACATGACTCTTTGACGCTAGACTACCTCGCGACTCTAGTCTACCATATGACTCTTTGACTCTAGTCAACCACGTGACTCTAGTTTACCATGTGACCATGTCACTCTATAGTCTACCACGTGACTCTGTGAATCTAGTCTACCACGTGACTCTGTGAATCTAGTCTACCACATGACTCTATGACTCTAGTCTACCACGTGACTCTAGTTTACCATGGGACCATGACTCTAGTATACCACGTGACTCTAGTCTACCACGTGACTGTGACTCTAGTCTACCACGTGACTCTAGTCTACCACATGACTCTGTGACTCTAGTCTACCACGTGACTCTGTGACTCTAGTCTACCCCGTGACTCTGTGACTCTAGTCTACCACGTGTTTCTGTGACTCTAGTCTACCATATGACTCTGTGACTCTAGTCTACCATGTGACTCTGTGACTCTAGTCTACCATATGACTCTGTGACTCTAGTCTACCACGTGACTCTGTGACTCTAGTCTACCACGTGACTCTGTGAATCTAGTCTACCACGTGACTCTATGACTCTAGTCTACCACGTGACTCTAGTTTACCATGTGACCATGTCACTCTAGTCCACCACGTGACTCTGTGAATCTAGTCTACCACGTGACTCTATGACTCTAGTCTACCACGTGACTCTATGACTCTAGTCTACCACGTGACTCTAGTTTACCATGTGACCATGTCACTCTAGTATACCACGTGACTCTGTGAATCTAGTCTACCACGTGACTCTAGTTTACCATGTGACCATGTCACTCTAGTATACCACGTGACTCTAGTTTACCATGTGACCATGTCACTCTAGTCTACCACATGACTCTATGACTCTAGTCTACCACGTGACTCTGTGAATCTAGTCTACCACGTGACTCTATGACTCTTGTCTACCACGTGACTCTAGTCTACCATGTGATCATGTACCATACCACTGTCGCCGCTTTAATAAACAAGGGCAAAACTAGAAGGAAAAAACAGTCAACCACTCTAGATGATTAGTCATCGTCCTGTCAAGAATGTTGCTCACATAATCCACAGCCCTAAATGTTACTCACAGGACAGGCGGATCTCAGAGGACACACACACTTAGATCTCAACATGGTACCCAATACCCCCTTAACCACAACTCCATACATACCACTGCTATCGTTCTGAGCGCCTTCCTATGTATGTGTCCCAGTGAGGACCACGGCTCATGGCTGTGGGCACAGCAGCACATACGGGTTTAGTGGAGCACGGGTAATCTGTGGTATAAAGAGGAAGAACCACCGGACACAGTGGAACCACCAGACACAGTGGAACTCTCTCCTGGGAAGCCTCCTATGTCACCGCATCACTGACCTTGATGACTGACTGGAAGGCACAGCACTCACAGATTGAACTGCTGACCTGAACTAACAACACTTAACTTAAGGAAAGAAGTCAAAGAGCAAATCAATTCTAACTAGGGCCAAGAGTTTTTCCAGGTCAGGTCACACAGTCAGGGAAAACGTGTGCCCTATCATAACAAACAAGCCAACCATACTTTCATGGTTGTAAGCTAGGGCACATGTTGCTAGAAATGGTCGATTCCAGAACTCAATTGATGATGCAAACCTCAACTTATGTAGCATGATATCATATATACTGAGTGTACAAAATATAAGGAATGGCTTCCTATAATTGAGTTTCACCCCCTTTTGACCTCAGAACAGCCTCAATACATCGGGGCATTGACTCTACAAGGTATCGAAAGCGTTCCACAGGGATGCTGGCCCATGTTGACTCCAATGCTTCCCACAGTTGTGTCAAGTTGGCTGGATGTCTTTTGGGTGGTGGCTCATTCCTCGCACACATGTAAACTGTTGAGCGTGAAAAACCCAGCAGCGTTGCAGTTCTCGACACACTCAAACCGGTGCGCCTGTCACCTACTACCATACCCCGTTCAAAGGCACTTAAATCTTTTGTCTTGCCCATTCACCCTCTGAATGGCACACATACACAATCCATGTCTCAAGGCAAAAGAAAATCCTTCTTTAACCTGTCTCCTCCCCTTCATCTACACTGATTGGTGGATTTAACAAGTGACATCAATAAGGGATCATAGATTTCACCTGGATTCACCTGGTCAGTCTACGTGATGGAAACAGTAGGTGTTCTTGATGTTTGTACACTCATTGAGTGTTGTGTCCACGTGGTTGCTGCATGGTGAGTGTTCTTAATAACCTCTAAAAGGTTGGAGGGGGCTCTACTTTGTCCTTGACCACTATAGTCCATAGAAATACATTGAGTAACACATTCAGAAACGGCAAAACAGAAAGTTAAAAAATACATAATAAGGAATAATACATAATAAGGAATTTCGGAGTGTCTGTCCTACAGTATATCTAGAAGATAAGACAGCTCAGGAAATATTGATGTTTTTTGGGGAGAGGCTCAGTGAGGCAGAGTGAACTTAGATTTTATTCCATAATTGACCAACAGAAATGCTTACAAATAACAAAGGCCATCTTAAACTGAGCCTTTCAGCCCCAACATGTCTGCTGCTGTCTCCAGTCCTAGCCCCCCCCAAAATGGGAGCAGAAGCAGCAGCCTAATCAACTGTTGGGGCTGACTGTCCAGCCAATCACACACTTGATTGACTCATTACCCTCAGCTGGGCTCCATTAGCCTCCCAACAGGAAAGGCGCCGGAGAGGCGTAGCAAGAGGGCTCGTCTCCTCCAGAGCCACATGGACACATATTTAACCCCTTTTTTGTTCTTGTCACAAAACAGACTTCCATGAATTTTTCAAAACCTGTACCAGCTTACCTGCAGACGAGTCCCAAATATCATCTTTCCATAAAGCGTTCATATTGGTTTGTAGCCCAAACGGTTCAGATGCTACAGATGTTTTCGTGAGAAGACCGAGATTCGAGATGCCTCATGGTCTGACCAACACCGCTGTCACTCAGGCACCTTCCAGATGCGGAAGGCCGACATAAGTGGATGCGGAGGATTGAGACGCAGTCCACGCTAAAAACGGATTTCTCTAGCTTGAACTGACGGCTTTTGATGGGGATTTTTTTAAAATTATGTTACCTAGATTGATGCAGTGGTCCAACATGAACACAGCCACCATCTTTAATGGGGTCACTATAGCTTGGTACTATAGGATTGACCACTGAGGTTTATTCTCAGATCTGATCTGTCAAACCAACCCTTGTTGGTTGAGATGAGAGGGGAGAGGATGGACACACACACACACACGCACGCGCACGCACACGCACACACACACACACGCACACGCACGCGCACGCGCACGCACACGCACGCGCGCACACACACACACACACACACACACACACACACACACACACACACACACACACACACACACACACACACACACACACACACACACACACACACAGACATACACACACACACACACATACACGCACACACACACACACACATGCCATAGTAAACAAGAAGTGGCAGTGTGTAGCCTCCCCCTTTGTACTCTATGACACAATGTTTCCATCCATCACTGACAGCAGTTCAATCCCCATGTCAAGGCAGCACTGTGCTATCAGAAGTCATGTCACAGTCAGAAAGGCATGTCGCCTGGTCTGCTGCTTGCTGCGAAGGAATCAGAGCCACACAGGGTCAGAGTCCTTTTCAAATCTAATCTAATCAAATCAGACCCAGAAAGGAATACATCAAATCTTTGTATGTCTCCCTTGTAAGTCTCTAACAGAATTCTCCAATCCACTCTCTCCCTGTAGCTCAAACAGACTTAACCCACCCACTCTCGGTCTGTCTCTGAATGAAACCTTTTCCCTGTGATAGGCCATGAGCAACGCCTTGCGGGTCAGGCCTTAGTGCTCTTCAGTAATGTGCCTCTGTATATTTCTCTCTCCCCCCCCCCCTGGAAAATGTTACATCATCTCCCTGTGTGTGTGGAGGAGGACAGATGGTGATGGTGGGAGTAGGGCTGCTGTTGCCCCTGAGGCTCTCTAAACCAGCGGTGACATACGGAGGAGAATGATCCTCCTCTCCTGTCTTTTGCTCTCTCTATTTTTCCCCCTTTCTCTCCAGCATGGCCCCTCTGTCCTTCACTGCACATCCCCTCTTCCCCCCTCCAGCCACACTGGACTGTGAAATCCCTCCATTTTCTCACTCTTTCCATCTCTTGCAGTTCCACGCCATCCCTCTTCAAATATACTGGAGACCTCCACATCGTCCTCTTTCACCATCAGACTTATCACATCACTCCATCAATCCCAAATGATGCCTAATGCTAAGAAATGGAAGGATTTGTGTTCACTTCTGTTTTCTCACTTATCTTCAGTTGACTTCGTCATCATTTGGCACCTTTGTACATCCCACGAAGGGGTACTCATACAAACCCCACATTATAAAAACTAAATCACTCATATGCATGTCACTTCTCATTATAGACTTGCAAAACAGAGTCAAAGCCAGTGAGCCAATTCTAATCCTTTATGGGTCGTAGTAAAAACATTTCCATCTACATCGACACATAAGAAACGTCCCAGAGCCCAAGAACCACTTCAAGCCAATTTGTCTTTTAAATCATCTTTACGTCCAGCTTCACTGACCACATTCCATTTGGGTGTATTGATTATTTCATCTAGTGGGAAAGATAGAGAGATCTCCACTTCTACAACCACCACTGGGTCTGTGGTTCCTAAGGTAGTTCTGTAATTGCTGAATGATTTGTGAGGTGCCTGCTGGTTGGGTATCTATAGAGCAGGAAGTCTCGCAGTGGTGTGTGTGTCCTGCTTGTCTCAGCTCCCTAAGCCAATGACTTATTCAGACCGGGATGGGGAGGCAGGCGACAGGGCTGTGTGTATGTGTGTGTGTGTGTGTGTGTGTGTGTGTGTGTGTGTGTGTGTGTGTGTGTGTGTGTGTGTGTGAGTGAGTGACAAGTGGACGAGTCACTGCAAAGTTAACACTGGCGGACCGACGCAGATGTCCCCTCTTCACATCCGCTGTGTGTGGTGTGTGTGTTTGCGTGCATGCGTGTGATGTGTAGGTGAGAGTGCTCAAAGCCTTGCTCCAGGGGATCCGTTGTCTAGTCCTTTAACTCCATTCCCCATCCAAACCCATCAACTTCAACACCACGTCACAGACACAGGTTAAAATAAAACCTTCCTCTTTAAGGAACAACCTTTCCATCAGGCATGTTCATGATCTCATTCAAATAGTAAACACCCTCTTATAAAATGATATCTTATTCAGGGGGATGTTTATTGTTTCAGTAAAGTACCCTCACTAATAGCTTAATGGTTTTTGTTTAATTCATCCCTTCAGTGGGAGAGGAAGGGAAATGGATTCTTACGTAAGAGATTCTCCCCAGGAGAGAGTGGAGAAGAGGTCTGAGAGATGCTTGGCCCGGGAAACACACTGCGTTATGATGCTTCCTCGTCCACATTATCGGTGTGTGTGCGTGTGCCCGGATGAGTGTGTGTGTGAGAGAGTAAGTGTGTTTGTGTGTGAGACAAAGTGAGAGTGTGTGTACTCCGTCCTGTAGCCTGCTCACTGACACTACCCTGGGAGACACATGCAGGCCCTAATCCTGGGCCTGGGCTGGTAACACACTGGCGCGCTAAACACACACTACCCCATGTTACATACACACACTACCCCATGTTACACACACACACTACCCCATGTTACACACACATACTACCCCATGTTACATACACACTACCCCATGTTACACACACACTACCCCATGTTACACACCCTGTCACGTTGTTTGGCAATGCTACCCTTTGGATTTCCTTGACTTTCAAATATATGTGTTTGACATTGACTGGAATGGAGGCAGTAAATGTATTTATATGAATATATACGTACCATTGTAGTCTCAGCTATGGAGCCAAAGCTGTTGATGAATATGTTGCATGATACATTCACAGGAGGACCTAGACAGAGGAAAATAGCATTAGGAAATATGATATAGCTTCAAAGTAGTTTAAGACAGGTAGGCATAGAAACACATATACAGGGATTATTCAATGTCTTTGAGAAACATGGCTCTTCACTTAAACCCCTCCATGAATATTTAAAACTGTGGTTCCATCAATCCATGCCACGATGGCCTTATACATGATGTAATAGAATAGATCCTGCACAGCCTTGTAGCCCTGAAGGCATTCATATATCTTAATCTACTCCCCATTCTTGATAAATGATCTGTTTTTTTTCCCCTCAAAACAAAACACATGCCAACCTACAGATGTGGGATCTTAATTTGATCAGCTGTTGCAGGAAAACTTTCCCACAATGCAGGAAATGTGAAACTTGTAAGTTCTTCAAATGTGTTTCGTCCCTGCCAAGAAGTTTCCTTTCGTTTGAAAGTTTGTTTCATGAGTTTTTTGTTATTGTTGTAATTCATTCTTTACCGTCAGGTTCCCCCCCATCATATTTTAAATAACTTTCTCCTATGTCACTTTACTCGGACTATGAAAGTCATCAGTCAAAAAGAGGGTGTCTTGTAGGTGCATGTCCGACATCAATTTGTGCGCAATTACAATGATAATTCAATATTACATTTCAGAAAATGCTATATAACAAACTATGGTGTATTGGAATGTTTTGCCTTGTGTTGTAGGTTTTGACACTCTTATGTAGGTGTCCTAACCAGACATAAAATGCAGTATGTGTCATGACAGTGTTATGACAAGTTATGTCGGCTATTATGACATATTATCATGTGGTTATGACCATGTGACAACATGTTATGACGCTGGGTGTCAAGTGAAGTTTTGCCAAAATGTCAGACTTGATTTTCCCTTAAGAAAAATGTATCAACCCCTTCAAAAGTGTCCATGAATTATAAATCCACATAATAATTCACATTTCCTGTTGCTGCAGGATTATTTCCCTGCTGTAGCAAACTGGCTCAGATTAAGATCCTACATCTGTATCATTGACATCTGACAACATAATGTGCTTTTACGACATTAGCAGTCATTTTCATTTCATAATTGCACATTTTTCAATTCAAGATGATTGGCCTGTCTTAAGGACAACTTCTCAAGTCCTTTCACTTTGCATGACTGTACGTGACCAGCATAGAATCTGTGGCCATGCTTTCTACACTACAATAGAAACAGCAATACACTTGGAGCAGCATGTACAGTGATGTCAGTAAGTGGTTAGTGCATGTCAAATCATACATGGCAGGTATGTTTTTTCCTAGGAGTCTAGCTGTCAAGCAGAGCCGGGCGATCCGTATTCCTGTGGCTTTCTGCGTTCTGTGACTCTGTCATCGACAATGATGACACAAGGAGAGATAAGGGAGAGTGTGGGTTTTTCACTTTGCTGTGTGTGTGTGTGTGTGTGTGTGTGTGTGTGTGTGTGTGTTTCTTTCTACCGGTCCAACTGAACGCTCCACTGACCACTCCATCCCATTTCCCCTTCCTGCTCAAATGTGTGGATGGATGTGGCCACATGTGACAACCACAGCTGATAGATCACATACCCTGTGGATGGTCCTATTTTTCAGCTGAATCCCACTTTGATTAGCTAACAAACCCTTCTCTAGACCATGGCCTTATCACAAAATCCAATCATGAACAATTTCTTTACTCATTGTATTGAACATGGCCTACATGATGTCAATCAGGACAGCTCAGAACAGAGTGTGATGGCAAGCTTTCGTGGACGGCCTTCTACTCCTACTTCTTTTTGGGTAGTCACGGCAACTCCAATCTGACTCGTATCCCTGTGTTTGCCAAGATAAAAAGTGACAAACAGAAACCAAACGTGTCTTTTACTTCCAGACAGACCATTCTGCTAACTCCCATTCCAATGCCAGGCCTCTGCCATGAGGGACAGGGCCAGGGCTGGAGGCAATCGGTCCCTGGGCCTGGCCAGCAGTATGGTAAACACTAGAACCGATGGGACCTCTTGGCTAAACGGGAGAGTAAACACCGTCTGTTCTGACTCCATTTTAGGAACTGTTCACTGTGGCCTCAGTCAGCAGCTAACGGCCACCTGACGTTGTGATGTTGGATGTTACTTGTAAGACGGTACATAACGAAAGGATTTTGGGGGTGATATGGGAACTTTATTCTGGAAAGTATTATCGTGGATATTCATGAAAATACGTCCCATCAGTCGATGAACCGAGGATGAACTGACTTGCTCATTGGGTAAAGAGGAAAGTTACATTTTATGTTTGGCCTGAATTGAACCTGTAACTGCCAGTCCTACCTTTGGCCAGAAACAAACTGTAGGCCCATACTGTACCTTTAAAGTTGGGTCTAATCCTGGCATCGTAGCCAGAGGTTCTCCCCATGAGTTTGTCCAAGAAGTCGGAGGGTGACGGAGGATGCACTGCTCTCCCCCGAGGACTCTCTGGCTCTTTAGACGCCACCAGACTAAAGAGAGAGAGAGAGAGAGAGAGAGAGAGAGAGAGAGAGAGAGAGAGAGAATACAGACTTCAGTGAAATGTGCAGCAGAGGTAACCCAGGCCATTAATGTACACACGAACACTAATGTCCTCTGACATCATAATGCATATTCAGGACTTCTCTTTTGTGGCCAAAGTAGCTGAGGCCGAAGAAATGTATTTAGATTCACAGAGAGAGAAGGAGAGGGGTAGAGAGATGGAGGGAGGGAGAGAGAGAGAGATGGAGAGAGAGAGAGACAGCAGAAAGAAAGAGAAAGAGAGAGTGGCTGACCAGACAGATATAGGAACCATCTAATATTGAATGTGTGTGCTAATTATAGTTCCTCTCACAGGACTTTCACTGTATCAATACAAATAAAAGTCTCCATATGTTGCGGTATCATTATAGCAAACCTCAATCTGTTCATTTAGACACAACAGCTGAATATAAACAGGGGTCTTTTGTGGCACCAATAACGCTCCATGCTAAATATTTGAACATAAATATGAACAGCTGTCGATATGAATTTCCTAAAGGCAAAAAACTAAAAGGTTAAAATGACATTTGATACGGCATCCTAGACACCCCATCCACTAAAAGTCCTTATTCATTATCCAGAGAGAAGCTCAGGGAGGACACGCTTATTTACCATGCATTGGATTGGGACCCGTTGTCTAATGTTGTTCCCTCTATTGCTAAACCCCAATCCCTGAGAGAATGCCTGGGTAACTCATCAAATATGCTCAAGTACGTTGTGCTACAGCCCAGAGCAAACAGCATACACAACCCTCATCTAGACTTTTTAGACAAAGTTTTGGCAGGGATTTGAAAACATACCAAAATAAAAAAAAAGACAAAATAGCTTTGCTACAACAACGAAAAACTGTTGACAACGAGAGGACAATCGCCAAAACATAAACAGTGATTAAACTCCAAGATTCTCTTCCTCCCACATCCCAATGCCAGCACAAAGATCCCCCATCAAGTATTTATTCACAGCTGTCAACCCACGTTGGCAGGAAAAGTCAAATCCTGCTGGAGGGAGAGAGCGAGGGAGTGCGAGACTGCGAGTCATTGTGGTATAGCCCCGATAGCCCAGAGACTAATTAAAACATCAAAGCCTGGGATCTTCTCGCTCCTTCTCTCTCCGAAGGAAAAGAACAGGTAGTAGAAGAATATAAAGTCTTCTCGTAAGTGAGCTGGGACCGTGTAGGAATGATTCAATAATGTGAGCCGCAATACAGAGAGCCTCTGTTTCTTACTTCATCCCCTATTTTAACGTGTTGGTTCGGTAGCTACCAGCGTTACCAGTGCATGTATCCTGCTGTGACTCCATCCCCTTTGCTTTAAGCAGACACAGCATGTAGTTGCCTCTCGCTCCCCCAGTGGATTACATGTTAGACGGTGCTACCGGTGCTCTCTTTAAAGCCCTTACACCTAGGACAAGGCAAGCAGTTATTTTCCCCTGGAGAGTGGTAGAAATCAGTTGTGCTTTAAACCTGGTTCTTGGGAGACCCCCAGGACGTACAGGTTTAGTTAGTTCCTGCCTTGCACTAAAGGCTGTGTCTACACAGGCAACCTGATTCAGATCTTTTTTTTGTCCCACTAATTGGTCTTTTGACCAATCTAATCAGCTCTGACAAAGATCTGACGTGATTGGTCAAAATACCAATTAGTTGAAAAAGATCAGAATTGGGCTGCCTGTGTAAACAGACCTTCTCATCTGATACAAATACAGACAACGAAGGTTACAGTGATCCGTTTGATAATATCAAACATTCATTTTCTAATTGCATGACCACATAACATAGCTTCCTTACTACTAAGTAGGGTGTAAGTGGTGTAAAATCTTACACTGTCTGACTTCACAGGGACATCTAGGCTGACTCATTCCAGTGTTAGAAACCAGCACTAGGCATAAAGCCATGCTGTCTGCATGCCGTGGACAAAACAAAAACAAGCCGGTTGAAAATGAAAACAATAATTACCAAAGGGGATTTAGGTCAAGAAGAACAACATTTGCCACCGGCTGAATATACAATATGAAAACGGGAAACATTTGGAACATTTGGAACAAACAAAACGTTGCCAGCCTAAATGAACTCAAAAGAACCACACATACGGAACAGTACGGCAAAGGAACATGATTGGTCAATTTCACAAGCCCTCAATTCTGAAATATAATTTGTGCTCAGTTACCAGGTTATAGTGTACATGGGCACTTATATGCCATGAAAAAAATCTAAGAAATTTGAGCACCAAGCAGGGATAAGACATTTACAGCTCTAATAATGAGCCACTGAAAACATTCCCAAAATGCTATTGTTTTCATATTCCACATCCAATACTGATATGAATTAAATCAAAGTTTATCAAATCAAACTTTGTTTGTCACCTGCGCCGAATACAACATGTGTAGACCTTACCGTGAAATGCTTACTTACAAGCCCTTAACCAACAGTGAGGTTCAAGAAAGAGTTGAGAAAATATTTACCAAATAAACTAAAGTAAAAAATAATAAAAGTAACACAATAAAATGACAAAATGAGGCTATATATAGGGGGTACCGGTACCGAGTCAATGTGCGGGGATACAGGTTAGTTGAGGTCATTTGTACATGTTGGTAGGGGTGAAGTGACCATGCATAGATAATAAACAGCGAGCAGCAGCAGTGTAAAAAACAAAGGGGAGGGGGGGTCAATGTAAATAATCCGGTGGCCATTTGATTAGTTGTTCAACAGTCTTATGGCTTGGTGTTAGAAGCTGTTAAGGAGCCTTTTGGTCCTAGACTTGGCGCTCCGGTACCGTTTGCCTTGCGGTAGCAGAGAAAATAGTCTATGACTTGGCTGACTGGAGTCTTTAACAATTTTGGGGGATTTCCTCTGAAACTGCCTGTTATAGAGGTCCTGGATGTCAGGAAGCTTGGTCCCAGTGATGTACTGGGCCGTACGCACTACCCTCTGTAGCGCCTTACACTCAGATGCCGAGCAGTTACTATACCAGGCGGTGATGCTCTCGATGGTGCAGCTGTATAACTTTTTGAGGATCTGGGGACCCATGCCAAATCTTTTCAGTCTCCAGAGGGAGAGAAGGTGTTGTCGTGCCCTCTTCACGACTGTCTTGGTGTGTTTGGACCATAATAGTTCATTGGTGATGTGGACACCAAGGAACTTGAAACTCTCAACCCGTTCCACTACAGCCCCAATGATGTTAATGGGGGCCTGTTCAGCCCGCCTTTTCCTATAGTCATGTAGTCCACAATCAGCTCCTTTGTCGTGCTCACATTGATGGAGAGGTTGTTGTCCTGGCACCACACTGCCAGGTCTCTGACCTCCTCCCTATAGGCTGTCTCATCGTTGTCGGTGATCAGGCCTACCACTGTTGTGTTGTCAGCAAACTTGATTTTTACCACCTGGGGCCGGCCCATCAGGAAGTCCCGGATCCAGTTGCAGAGGGAGGTGTTTAGTCCCAGGGTCCTTAGCTTAGTGATAAGCTTTGTGGGCACTATGATGTTGAACGCTGAGCTGTAGTCAATGAACAGTATTCTCACATGGGCACAGAGACAATGGTGGTCTGCTTGATACACAGAGGTTGAAAATGTCAGTAAAGACACTTGCCAGTTGGTCTGCACTTGCTTTGAGTACAAATCCTGGTAATCCATCTGGCCCTGTTTAAAGGTCTTGTTGGCCCTGTTTAAAGGAATGTTGACCTGTTTAAAGGTCTTGCTCATATTGGCTACGAGAGAGTTATCACACAGTAGTCCAGAACAGCTGGTGCTCTCATGCATTCTTCAGTGTTGCTTGCCTCGAAGCGAGCATAAAAAGGCATTTAGCTCGTCTGGTAGGCTTGTTTCACTGGGCAGCTAACGGCTGGGTTTCTCTTTGTAGTCCATAATAATTTTCAAGCCCTGCCACATCCGATGAGAGTCAGAACCGGTGTAGTAGGATTCAATCTTAATCCTGTATCGATGCTTTGCTCATATAGCCTGGCTCCTTGTTTCTAATTATCAAGAGACCAGAAACAGACGGGCACCCAGGCTAGATTACATAATGTTTATCAAGGAAACTGTTGAATGGATAGCTCAGGCAAAATCTATATTTGGGTGGAATAACCCTTATGTTAACAGCGGTACCGATGTTAGCAAAGCTGCATTTCAAGCTGAAACTTCCTAAAAAAACACTTTAAACTAAGTTTGGTAGTTGGTGGAATTTGCAGGGATTTTTATCGTTCAGACTGCTGAAATAATCGCTGGAATTTTGTCACTCAAAACTGGAACGATTTCCTTATGTTGTCTCACAGCCGCATCTCTCTCTGTTTGCTGTAACATGGTCATTAAAGTTGTATTATACTGTCATCAAAAAGAAAGGAGGACCAAGGCACTCTTCATATAATTCATTAAAATGCCTTTATTTGTAGGTAGGTCCTCATGGGATTCCCCTCAGTTTGGTAGAGAAAATGTCTCATAATATAGAACAGTCACAAACAAAGTTTGTTTCTATTGAACATGCCATACAAATAATGGCATTTTAATTAATTATATGAAGAGTGCCTTGGTCCTCCTTTCTTTTTGATAACCAATTCACCCCTTTTACCAAAGAGCACCTTCTGTCTACCAAAATGTACTATTGTGTACCTTAGTCGCGCTTCCCTTCCTCCTCTTTCCACTTGTATTATACTGTATTGTATTCCATTGGGCACTCAGATGCGGATTGATTACCAGCTGTGAATAAACTCACCCATGGCTTGATGGAGCATTGGAATATTCCGGAATTCTCGCGGTGAAGAAAACATGAACAGGTCCTTCCCCAGTGGCAGACGGCAACAATGGATTACTGTGGATTCTCTCACTATGGGCCTTCAGACACATCTTAAGGTAAATGGTAATTGCCCCCAAATATAGATTTCGCCTGAATTATCTCTTTGACCTCCAGCTATGAGATTCCCCTACGTTTGATCCCAATCCAATATCTTTATTCCAGTCCCATCTCAAACCAGCCCCACAACGAGCCATTGTAAGTCCAACTTGTCACAACTTGACTTCGTGCTGGAGTTAGTGTCTGCAGGGGGAAAGCTGAAAGACTTTGAAAGACTCTTGAAGGAGGACAGCGACATGATATCTGCCAGAACCTATCCTTATACGCAGAAAGACTTAACAACAGTACACACGAACAATTGTCCTGGAGGGTACAGACTAACATCAATTAAATTGAACATATAAACATTGACGTCACTGCCTACTGTACAACCCCACTACAGCACTACATGGTGAATCGCCTCCTGGTTTGACAGATACGATCTCTGCTCTCTGAATAACCTAGTCATAGGAGACTGTCTTTACGCTGAATACAGGAGAAATTCCTAAATACTTTCACATTACTCAGCACCAGTGTAGCCTTTGAGGATATGGAGAATTTGCATATTTATCCCTTGTGGCAGAAGATACTGAGGGAAAATGTATACTGATGTCATGCCCTGGTCTTAGTATTTTGTGTTTTATGTATTAATTTGGTCAGGCCAGGGTGTGACATGGGTTTTGTATGTGGTGTGTTTTGTCTTGGGGTTTTTTCGTACGTATTGGGATTGTGGCTTAGTGGGGTTTTCTAGGTAAGTCTATGGCTGTTTGGAGTGGTTCTCAATCAGAGGCAGGTGTTTATCGTTGTCTCTGATTGGGAACCATATTTAGGCAGCCATATTCTTTGAGTGTTTTGTGGGTGATTGTTCCTGTCTTTGTGTTTGTTGTCACCAGATAGGCTGTTTAGGTTTTCTCACATTTATTTATTTTGTAGTTTATTCATGTATAGTTTTTCCTTTATTAAACAAACATGAATCATCACAACGCTGCATTTTGGTCCGACTCTCTTTCACCTAAGGAAAACCGTTACAACTGAGTAATGCTGAGAGAGCTACAATATATCTGATATGGGATTTGGGCTGGACGCGGCTGACCCCCCCTGATGATGGCGATAGAGAGACTACTGACAAGGCCTCCTGAGGCAGCAAGTAACCTCCTTGACTGGGGTCTCACTCGTGGAGCTCCATGACAGTGACAGACAGGGTATTTTGAGGAGCTCTGTGTCAGGGACCCGGGGTACCTCACGGGGCTCCATGACAGGCTCAAGCCTCTCCTCAGGGTCCCATAGTGCCCTCGTCTCACCCAAAGAAAAGCTCTGCTGTGATTCATAATCCTCCAGGGAGATCGTTGTCAGGCCAGCGTCCCTCTATCCTTCCATCCATCCATCCATCCTTCCATCTCTCCACAGTTTAGTCATAGAGATAGGAGGGACAGTCGTCATGGCAACCCCGTCCTGGCCACTGGAGCGTCCAGCTGCACCTGCTGTGGTCGACGGAGCGGAGTGGTAGGTCGCCGGTGTCGGCTATGCTTTTGTGAACCAAACCAACCGGTTGAAGAGAGCGAGTAAGAGAACTGTTTAAAATACAGCGATCCTCATGGGATTCCCCTCAGTTTGGTAGAGAAAATGTCTCATAGAACAGTCACAGATTGGATAAAGAACAGCCTCAGTTTGGTTATTGAACAGTCACAGATTGGATAGAGAACAGTCACAGATTGGATATAGAACAGTAGCAGAATGGACTTAAATGAACCCTTCTGGCTCAAAGGCGCTCCATAATTGGAAATAATATTCAGCTCACAGTTTGTGAGCTTTGTTTGTCTGAAGCTTGCAGTCTACTATACATCAGCGGAAGCATAGTAAACAACCCAAAAAACACACAGGCCAATATTCTCATGGACACACATTTTGGTCTCTCTCTCTTTCTCCCCCGGGGTGTCAAGGTTACATCCAGATGCTATGGCTCCCTAACGGGGATAAAAGAGTGTGTCACTGACAGAGAGAGAGGGAGGGAAATAGAGGAGGCACAGGATGGGAGATTGAGAGTGCTTCCCCGCCTTTCCTCCCCTCTTCCCACCATCTTTCACTTCCTTCCTTCCTCCCTCTCGCTCTGCCTCTCTCTCTCTCTCTCTCTACCTCTCTCCCTTCATCCCTACTTCCACATCCCTCTTTCCTTCCCTGCCCCCTCCCTCCTTCCTTCCTCCCTCTCGCTCTGTCTCTCTCTCTCTCCCTCCATCCCTACTTCCACATCCCTCTTTCCTTCCCTTCCCTGCCCCCCTTCCTCCCTCCCTCTCCTCTCTCTCCCTTTTAATTTCTTCGTTCTCCCACCTTCCAGTTCCTCCCTCCATCCCTCTCTCCTCCCCAGCGGCTTGGAGGCATGGCAGAGAGGCTGGCTGATGGGGATGTGAGTCAGACGAGCTGAAGCGTTCAGGAGTGGAGAGATGGGGGAGGGAGGGGGAGGGACGTGGAGGAATGGTAGAGCGGACAGCTAAGTGAGATTAACCGATAGCAACAGCGTGCAGCCCAGCTATGAGAGAGAGAGGGAGAGGATGGGAGAGGGAAGAGATGGAGGAGGATGAGGGTTTAACTGACAGATAGCTATACACCCTGCATCCCCACAGTGACCAACAGGCCAGACAGATGTGCACTTACAATATTGAATAATGTAGCATCTTGCACCACAAACTCTTGCACGTACAAACAAACAAAACAAACACACACACACCTTGTACATCTACAAAAAGGCTGATGTCTACCGCTTGAAATACAAATGCCACATTTGATGTGTAATTGCTGTTCAATTATTCATCATACCTCTCCCCTCCAGCTTTGCCACGTCGTCGGTAAACAAATGACATTGATTGCTTGTTGTTCTGTAGGGTGTAAACAGTGGTGGAACGTCTGACAAACGTTGTTGTCAATTTTCTCCGCTCTTGATCATTTTAACACAATTCATGTGTGTGTACTGTATGTGGTTTGTGTGTGTGCACGCGAGTGTGTGTGTGTGTGTGTATATGTGTGTGTACCGGTGGCGCCTCTTGTTGTTCGAGACATCAAAGCATCCCCTCTAAAACATGAAAACCACAGGCCGTTGTATTCATTTCAGTTGTATCTACCCAGACAATACACCCATTGTCTGTTGTTTCTATCATTCAAAACGCAAATTCTCACAGTTTATGATTATACACGGCTCATGTGTTCCGTCTCGTTCATTTGAGGCCTGTAGAGAGTAAGCAGAGCTTCAACTTCATGTGACCCTATGGACCAAACTATATTCTAGGAAAACAGAAGTACGTCTCAGCAGGAGCTGCCGGTGTCATACTTGAGAACAATGAACCATCAAACCACAAAACAAAAGCCTAGAACACTATAGCACTATCTGTTCTGTAACAGTGAAATGTCCCCATAACCCAGTGGCATGACAATAGGCTAGAGAGCCGGGAACCCTTCCAGGCCTTAGTCTCATTGTGTTGTCATTGCCGAGGGAAGTAGCCTACGACCACCGACGCCCACAGTCAATCGCTCTGTACAAACTCATTTCTGTCTCCCCCGTGGTACGTATTGCTAGCAGACAATCCACGTTTCATTCTCCGCCTTGTTCATTGGGACCTGTATGTGTGAGTACGAGATGGCAATATTGTATAGCCAGTCATAGTATATATACCCTGGTGTGTGCCTCCTTTCACCCTCTCGGACAGCCTCCCCGGGGGACTACAGGGGCACTATAGCTGGTTCCACATCACCCATAGGCTGACATGATGTCCTGTTCCATTAAAAGGGGATGAGAACAAGCTATAGCTCACATGCTGAAAACAGGCTGTAACCATATAATGAATTATATGGGCTGTGCTTTACCATTAGAGACTTTAGGCCTAACGTGTCACTGGCATTTGTAGAACTACGGCTTCAAAGTTGCTCTATGGTTCCGTTGGGATCTGTGAGAGGGAAACGGGTTTGAAGGTGTAAATGCCGACACAGGGTGACAGTTGGTAACAGAGTGTGTGTGTATGGGTGTGTGTCTTTCAAGCACAACTGTGATGCATACATTCCCACCTGAGAGGAGGGTGTTACAGAGTCACAGTTCTCTCTGACCGAGAGAGAGCGAGAACGAACCAGTCTGTTTGTACACTTCCGCGGCGTCTGCACAAACCGATACATGTCCGTCCTGTCTGTCTGTGACTCGTGAGGCTTCACAAACGCCAGCAGCATCTTTGCAATCAGTGACAGTTGCTTAGTAACCAAACCCTGTCCCCGTCACCTGTAGAGTGATACCACGGTAACCACCATCCATCCGCTGATGTTCACCACGCCTTCTGGATGAAACGATAGGGGTGTTTTTAATGAATCAGCTCCAAAAACATGATATATATATATATTTTTTTTAACCTTTATTTTACTAGGCAAGTCAGTTAAGAACAAATTCTCATTTTCAATGACGGCCTAGGAACAGTGGGTTAACTGCCTGTTCAGGGGGCAGAACGACAGATTTGTACCTTGTCAGCTTGGGGATTTGAACTTGCAACCTTTCGGTTACTAGTCCGAACGCTCTAACCACTAGGCTACCCTGCCACCCCAGGGTAGCCTAGTCATCAATTAAACAACAGCGGAGAAATGACTGGAGGACAGTGGAGACGAGGAAGTGTTTTTAGATCCTGAGCCACCAATGTTTCTTATTTTAGTCTGTAAATGTTCACGACGTGAACAAATGAACAAAGAAAATCATATATAGATGTAATATATAGAACAACGTACTGTATATTGCCCAATCCAACACATGAAGCGTGGAGCATGAAGGACAAGGACACAGCTAGATGGGAAGCCAAGCTATTGAAAGCGAGGCAGAAAATGAAGATTTAAAAATAAATAAAGGTAAAATAACATTGTCAAAGCCATGCTCTGGCTCTCTCCCTCTGTATTTTGACTCATTCTTAAAAACAAAAAATCTTAGCCCAATGAGAAAGATGATGCAGCCAGAATGCATACGATGTGGCATTTCTTTGTAACCTTCTCTTTTCTTTTTCCCCCCTTTATATTCCCATGTCCCTGCTCTCAAGATGCCTTTATATTCCCATGTCCCTGCTCTCAAGATGCCTTTATATTCCCATGTCCCTGCTCTCAAGATGCCTTTATATTCCCATGTCCCTGCTCTCAAGATGCCTTTATATTCCCATGTCCCTGCTCTCAAGATGCCTTTATATTCCCATGTCCCTGCTCTCAAGATGCCTTTATATTCCCATGTCCCTACTCTCAAGATGCCTTTATATTCCCATGTCCCTGCTCTCAAGTTGCCTTTATATTCCCATGTCCCTGCTCTCAAGATGCCTTTATATTCCCATGTCCCTGCTCTCAAGATGCCTTTGTATTCCCATGCCTTTATATTCCCATGACCCTGCTCTCAAGATACCTTTATATTCCCATGTCCCTGCTCTCAAGTTGCCTTTATATTCCCATGTCCCTGTTCTCAAGATGCCTTTATATTCCCATGTCCCTGCTCTCAAGATGCCTTTATATTCCCATGCCTTTATATTCCCATGTCCCTGCTCTCAAGATGCCTTTATATTCCCATGTCCCTGCTCTCAAGATGCCTTTATATTCCCATGTCCCTGTTCTCAAGATGCCTTTATATTCCCATGTCCGTGCTCTCAAGATGCCTTTATATTCCCATGCCTTTATATTCCCATGTCCCTGCTCTCAAGATGCCTTTATATTCCCATGTCCCTGCTCTCAAGTTGCCTTTATATTCCCATGTCCCTGCTCTCAAGATGCCTTTATATTCCCATGCCCCTGCTCTCAAGATGCCTTTATATTCCCATGCCCCTGCTCTCAAGATGCCTTTATATTCCCATGTCCCTGCTCTCAAGATGCCTTTATATTCCCATGTCCCTGCTCTCAAGATGCCTTTATATTCCCATGCCCCTGCTCTCAAGATGCCTTTATATTCCCATGCCCCTGCTCTCAAGATGCCTTTATATTCCCATGCCCCTGCTCTCAAGATGCCTTTATATTCCCATGCCCCTGCTCTCAAGTTGCCTTTATATGCGTGGCGAGAATGTCACTCCGTCACTCCCGAAACATGCTGTCAGTGTCAGTACCGTTATACTTGCTGTACCCATAACGGAGATGGTGATGATGATGATGATGATGATGATGGGTTATGCGTTGGGGGAAAAAAACAACATGAATATTTCACAAGTACATCTTGGCCTATAAGCCATATGTTTCATTTACGACGTGTCTGAAGTGCCGTAAAACCGATTGCAATCACGGAACCCTGCACATACTTACCATATACTTTATACAGTATAATCAATCCATCCATATGTGTTTTGCAGTCACTTTATGGAAGTGTGATATTGTCTGCTTGACTGAAAAGGTTGGTGTCACCACCAGGGTCCCTACTCTGTACGCTAGGGCTTGGCGATATATGTATATATATATATATATATATATATATATATATATACTTTTTATGAGCGTTTACGTCTGCTTGTTCTCATGTCTTTGGCTCCTTCTGTGCTGCGTGCACCTTCCCATTTACACCAGAGATCTGTATATAATGACGAGATGCTCATGTCTCTGCCCGAGTCGTTGTCCCAAAGGCACTTGATTTGAACATCTGAACAAAGTGGGCCGGCTAGCACGCTGTTGCAACCGTTGGAGACGGACATAACAATTCATAACAATTCAACTCCTCTGCCTTGTTAGCAAGGTGTAATAGTTGTAGAAGGCTTATATTTAGCCTAGGTATAATTTCACAAGCCATGAATTCATTAGCTTATTGCTGACTGTTTGAAATGCAATGTATTTGACCTTTCGTTGTACAACAAAGTTTATTTCGAGAATGAAACAAATTGAGATATATATTGTGAATCGTCCACAAGTTTGAACAAATTTAGATATGATTTTTAGGCCATATAGCCCAGCCTTAGCACGAGCACACACACACAGCGTTTCGTCTCTCTGCACGGCGCTAGTTGAAAATGTGGGCCGTGTCAGAAATGTCTTGCAGAGAACAGCTGAAATGACATTCCATCACCAAGGCACTATAACACCAGAATGTCAGATGGGTCGAACAAAATTTTGGGGAAAAACTGAAAGAATAAGGCTTCAGGATGGGGTCTCGCTGTCCCAATGGAGACGTTTTCCCATAATGACACCTCTCTGCCGAAACACCATGTAACTGTGTGACCGCCTGGTGACCCATAATGGGAAGCCAGGAGCACTCCACTTTGTCAGTGTCCCAGGCTGGAAACCCAGAACAAAACAGTCACATTCATTTCACCGGCTTCACTCCTACACACACACACACAAGAGAGCGAGAGCGAGAACGAGAGTGAGAGAGAGAGAGAGAGAGAGAGAAAACACACCCTCTCTTTACATTACAGGTCACTTGGTTGCGGTCAAGCACATGTCCAGTAAGTTCTCATGAGCCAAGTCATTAAAAGTGGTCACTGGGCATGCATAGGGGAGAAATGCAGAATGAAGGGAGGGAGATAGGGAGGGTAGAAAAACAATACCCTTGAATCAGGAGCAAGGCGTTCACCAGGCAGGTCGGTTAGACAAGACAGATATGCAAGTGTACTGTAGGTGGAAGACCTGGAGCAGTAGCAGCAGTCTTGACTACATAATGTAGATAGACCTGGAGCAGTAGCAGCAGTCTTGACTACCTAACGTAGATAGACCTGGAGCAGTAGCAGCAGTCTTGACTACCTAACGTAGATAGACCTGGAGCAGTAGCAGCAGTCTTGACTACCTAATGTAGATAGACCTGGAGCAGTAGAAGCAGTCTTGACTACATAATGTAGATAGACCTGGAGCAGTAGCAGCAGTCTTGACTACATAATGTAGATAGACCTGGAGCAGTAGCAGCAGTCTTGACTATATAATGTAGATAGAGCAGCAGTAGCAACAGTCTTGACTACATAATGTAGATAGAGCAGCAGTAGCACCAGTCTTGACTACATAATGTAGATAGAGCAGCAGTAGCAACAGTCTTGACTACATAATGTAGATAGACCAGGAGCAGTAGCAGTCTTGACTATATAATGTAGATAGACCTGGAGCAGTAGCAGTCTTGACTACATAATGCAGATAGAGCGGCAGTAGCAACAGTCTTGACTACATAAGGTAGATAGACCTGGAGCAGTAGCAGCAGTCTTGACTACATAATGTAGATAGAGCAGCAGTAGCAACAGTCTTGACTACATAATGAAGATAGACCTGGAGCAGTAGCAGCAGTCTTGACTACATAATGTAGATAGAGCAGCAGTAGCAACAGTCTTGACTACATAATGTAGATAGACCTGGAGCAGTAGCAGCAGTCTTGACTACATAATGTAGATAGAGCAGCAGTAGCAACAGTCTTGACTACATAATGTAGATAGACCTGGAGCAGTAGCAGCAGTCTTGACTACATAATGTAGATAGAGCAGCAGTAGCAACAGTCAAGACTACATAATGAAGATAGACCTGGAGCAGTAGCAGCAGTCTTGACTACATAATGTAGATAGAGCAGCAGTAGCAACAGTCAAGACTACATAATGAAGATAGACCTGGAGCAGTAGCAGCAGTCTTGACTACATAATGTAGATAGACCTGGAGCAGTAGCAGCAGTCTTGACTACCTAACGTAGATAGACCTGGAGCAGTAGCAGCAGTCTTGACTACCTAACGTAGATAGACCTGGAGCAGTAGCAGCAGTCTTGACTACCTAACGTAGATAGACCTGGAGCAGTAGTGGCAGTCTTGACTACATAATGTAGATAGACCTGGAGCAGTAGCAGCAGTCTTGACTACATAATGTAGATAGACCTGGAGCAGTAGCAGCAGTCTTGACTACATAATGTAGATAGACCTGGAGCAGTAGCAGCAGTCTTGACTACATAATGTAGATAGACCTGGAGCAGCAGTCTTGACTACATAATGTAGATAGACCTGGAGCAGTAGCAACAGTCTTGACTACAAAATGTAGATAGACCTGGAGCAGTAGCAGCAGTCTTGACTACATAATGTAGATAGAGCAGCAGTAGCAACAGTCTTGACTACATAATATAGATAGACCTGGAGCAGTAGCAGCAGTCTTGACTACATAATGTAGATAGACCTGGAGCAGTAGAAACAGTCTTGACTACATAATGAAGATAGACCTGGAGCAGTAGGAGCAGTCTTGACTACATAATGTAGATAGACCTGGAGCAGTAGCAGCAGTCTTGACTACATAATGTAGATAGAGCAGCAGTAGCAACAGTCTTGACTACATAATGTAGATAGACCTGGAGCAGTAGAAGCAGTCTTGACTACATAATGTAGATAGAGCAGCAGTAGCAACAGTCTTGACTACATAATGAAGATAGACCTGGAGCAGTAGCAGCAGTCTTGACTACATAATGTAGATAGAGCAGCAGTAGCAACAGTCTTGACTACATAATGTAGATAGACCTGGAGCAGTAGCAGCAGTCTTGACTACATAATGTAGATAGAGCAGCAGTAGCAACAGTCTTGACTACATAATGTAGATAGACCTGGAGCAGTAGCAGCAGTCTTGACTACATAATGTAGATAGAGCAGCAGTAGCAACAGTCTTGACTACATAATGAAGATAGACCTGGAGCAGTAGCAGCAGTCTTGACTACATAATGTAGATAGAGCAGCAGTAGCAACAGTCAAGACTACATAATGAAGATAGACCTGGAGCAGTAGCAGCAGTCTTGACTACATAATGTAGATAGACCTGGAGCAGTAGCAGCAGTCTTGACTACCTAACGTAGATAGACCTGGAGCAGTAGCAGCAGTCTTGACTACCTAACGTAGATAGACCTGGAGCAGTAGCAGCAGTCTTGACTACCTAACGTAGATAGACCTGGAGCAGTAGTGGCAGTCTTGACTACATAATGTAGATAGACCTGGAGCAGTAGCAGCAGTCTTGACTACATAATGTAGATAGACCTGGAGCAGTAGCAGCAGTCTTGACTACATAATGTAGATAGACCTGGAGCAGTAGCAGCAGTCTTGACTACATAATGTAGATAGACCTGGAGCAGCAGTCTTGACTACATAATGTAGATAGACCTGGAGCAGAAGCAACAGTCTTGACTACAAAATGTAGATAGACCTGGAGCAGTAGCAGCAGTCTTGACTACATAATGTAGATAGAGCAGCAGTAGCAACAGTCTTGACTACATAATATAGATAGACCTGGAGCAGTAGCAGCAGTCTTGACTACATAATGTAGATAGACCTGGAGCAGTAGCAACAGTCTTGACTACATAATGAAGATAGACCTGGAGCAGTAGGAGCAGTCTTGACTACATAATGTAGATAGAGCAGCAGTAGCAACAGTCTTGACTACATAATGTAGATAGACCTGGAGCAGTAGCAGCAGTCTTGACTACATAATGTAGATAGAGCAGCAGTAGCAACAGTCTTGACTACATAATGTAGATAGACCTGGAGCAGTAGCAGCAGTCTTGACTACATAATGTAGATAGAGCAGCAGTAGCAACAGTCAAGACTACATAATGAAGATAGACCTGGAGCAGTAGCAGCAGTCTTGACTACATAATGTAGATAGACCTGGAGCAGTAGCAGCAGTCTTGACTACCTAACGTAGATAGACCTGGAGCAGTAGCAGCAGTCTTGACTACCTAACGTAGATAGACCTGGAGCAGTAGCAGCAGTCTTGACTACCTAACGTAGATAGACCTGGAGCAGTAGCAGCAGTCTTGACTACATAATTTAGATAGACCTGGAGCAGTAGCAGCAGTCTTGACTACATAATGTAGATAGACCTGGAGCAGCAGTCTTGACTACATAATGTAGATAGACCTGGAGCAGTAGCAACAGTCTTGACTACAAAATGTAGATAGACCTGGAGCAGTAGCAGCAGTCTTGACTACATAATGTAGATAGAGCAGCAGTAGCAACAGTCTTGACTACATAATATAGATAGACCTGGAGCAGTAGCAGCAGTCTTGACTACATAATGTAGATAGACCTGGAGCAGTAGCAACAGTCTTGACTACATAATGAAGATAGACCTGGAGCAGTAGCAGCAGTCTTGACTACATAATGTAGATAGACCTGGAGCAGTAGCAGCAGTCTTGACTACATAATGTAGATAGAGCAGCAGTAGCAACAGTCTTGACTACATAATGTAGATAGACCTGGAGCAGTAGCAGCAGTCTTGACTACATAATGTAGATAGACCTGGAGCAGCAGTCTTGACTACATAATGTAGATAGACCTGGAGCAGTAGCAACAGTCTTGACTACAAAATGTAGATAGACCTGGAGCAGTAGCAGCAGTCTTGACTATATAATGTAGATAGAGCAGCAGTAGCAACAGTCTTGACTACATAATATAGATAGACCTGGAGCAGTAGCAGCAGTCTTGACTACATAATGTAGATAGACCTGGAGCAGTAGCAACAGTCTTGACTACATAATGAAGATAGACCTGGAGCAGTAGGAGCAGTCTTGACTACAAAATGTAGATAGACCTGGAGCAGTAGCAGCAGTCTTGACTACATAATGTAGATAGAGCAGCAGTAGCAACAGTCTTGACTACATAATATAGATAGACCTGGAGCAGTAGCAGCAGTCTTGACTACATAATGTAGATAGACCTGGAGCAGTAGCAACAGTCTTGACTACATAATGAAGATAGACCTGGAGCAGTAGCAGCAGTCTTGACTACATAATGTAGATAGAGCAGCAGTAGCAACAGTCTTGACTACATAATGAAGATAGACCTGGAGCAGTAGCAGCAGTCTTGACTACATAATGTAGATAGACCTGGAGCAGTAGCAGCAGTCTTGACTATATAATGTAGATAGAGCAGCAGTAGCAACAGTCTTGACTACATAATATAGATAGACCTGGAGCAGTAGCAGCAGTCTTGACTACATAATGAAGATAGACCTGGAGCAGTAGGAGCAGTCTTGACTACATAATGTAGATAGACCTGGAGCAGTAGCAACAGTCTTGACTACATAATGAAGATAGACCTGGAGCAGTAGCAGCAGTCTTGACTACATAATGTAGATAGAGCAGCAGTAGCAACAGTCTTGACTACATAATGAAGATAGACCTGGAGCAGTAGCAGCAGTCTTGACAACATAATGTAGATAGACCTGGAGCAGTAGCAGCAGTCTTGACTACCTAACGTAGATAGACCTGGAGCAGTAGCAGCAGTCTTGACTACCTAACATAGATAGACCTGGAGCAGTAGCAGCAGTCTTGACTACCTAACGTAGATAGACCTGGAGCAGTAGCAGCAGTCTTGACTACATAATTTAGATAGACCTGGAGCAGTAGCAGCAGTCTTGACTACATAATGTAGATAGACCTGGAGCAGTAGCAGCAGTCTTGACTACATAATGTAGATAGACCTGGAGCAGTAGCAACAGTCTTGACTACATAATGAAGATAGACCTGGAGCAGTAGGAGCAGTCTTGACTACCTAATGTAGATAGACCTGGAGCAGTAGCAACAGTCTTGACTACAAAATGTAGATAGACCTGGAGCAGTAGCAGCAGTCTTGACTACATAATGTAGATAGAGCAGCAGTAGCAACAGTCTTGACTACATAATATAGATAGACCTGGAGCAGTAGCAGCAGTCTTGACTACATAATGTAGATAGACCTGGAGCAGTAGCAACAGTCTTGACTACATAATGAAGATAGACCTGGAGCAGTAGGAGCAGTCTTGACTACATAATGTAGATAGACCTGGAGCAGTAGCAACAGTCTTGACTACAAAATGTAGATAGACCTGGAGCAGTAGCAGCAGTCTTGACTACATAATGTAGATAGAGCAGCAGTAGCAACAGTCTTGACTACATAATATAGATAGACCTGGAGCAGTAGCAGCAGTCTTGACTACATTATGTAGATAGACCTGGAGCAGTAGCAACAGTCTTGACTACATAATGAAGATAGACCTGGAGCAGTAGCAGCAGTCTTGACTACATAATGTAGATAGAGCTGCAGTAGCAACAGTCTTGACTACATAATGTAGATAGACATGGAGCAGTAGCAGCAGTCTTGACTATATAATGTAGATAGACCTGGAGCAGTAGCAGCAGTCTTGACTACATAATGTAGATAGAGCAGCAGTAGCAACAGTCTTGACTACATAATGTAGATAGACCTGGAGCAGTAGCAGCAGTCTTGACTACATAATGTAGATAGAGCAGCAGTAGCAACAGTCAAGACTACATAATGAAGATAGACCTGGAGCAGTAGCAGCAGTCTTGACTACATAATGTAGATAGAGCAGCAGTAGCAACAGTCAAGACTACATAATGAAGATAGACCTGGAGCAGTAGCAGCAGTCTTGACTACATAATGTAGATAGACCTGGAGCAGTAGCAGCAGTCTTGACTACCTAACGTAGATAGACCTGGAGCAGTAGCAGCAGTCTTGACTACCTAACGTAGATAGACCTGGAGCAGTAGCAGCAGTCTTGACTACCTAACGTAGATAGACCTGGAGCAGTAGTGGCAGTCTTGACTACATAATGTAGATAGACCTGGAGCAGTAGCAGCAGTCTTGACTACATAATGTAGATAGACCTGGAGCAGTAGCAGCAGTCTTGACTACATAATGTAGATAGACCTGGAGCAGTAGCAGCAGTCTTGACTACATAATGTAGATAGACCTGGAGCAGCAGTCTTGACTACATAATGTAGATAGACCTGGAGCAGTAGCAACAGTCTTGACTACAAAATGTAGATAGACCTGGAGCAGTAGCAGCAGTCTTGACTACATAATGTAGATAGAGCAGCAGTAGCAACAGTCTTGACTACATAATATAGATAGACCTGGAGCACTAGCAGCAGTCTTGACTACATAATGTAGATAGACCTGGAGCAGTAGCAACAGTCTTGACTACATAATGAAGATAGACCTGGAGCAGTAGGAGCAGTCTTGACTACATAATGTAGATAGAGCAGCAGTAGCAACAGTCTTGACTACATAATGTAGATAGACCTGGAGCAGTAGCAGCAGTCTTGACTACATAATGTAGATAGAGCAGCAGTAGCAACAGTCTTGACTACATAATGTAGATAGACCTGGAGCAGTAGCAGCAGTCTTGACTACATAATGTAGATAGACCTGGAGCAGTAGCAGCAGTCTTGACTACCTAACGTAGATAGACCTGGAGCAGTAGCAGCAGTCTTGACTACCTAACGTAGATAGACCTGGAGCAGTAGCAGCAGTCTTGACTACCTAACGTAGATAGACCTGGAGCAGTAGCAGCAGTCTTGACTACATAATGTAGATAGACCTGGAGCAGTAGCAGCAGTCTTGACTACATAATGTAGATAGACCTGGAGCAGCAGTCTTGACTACATAATGTAGATAGACCTGGAGCAGTAGCAACAGTCTTGACTACAAAATGTAGATAGACCTGGAGCAGTAGCAGCAGTCTTGACTACATAATGTAGATAGAGCAGCAGTAGCAACAGTCTTGACTACATAATATAGATAGACCTGGAGCAGTAGCAGCAGTCTTGACTACATAATGTAGATAGACCTGGAGCAGTAGCAACAGTCTTGACTACATAATGAAGATAGACCTGGAGCAGTAGCAGCAGTCTTGACTACATAATGTAGATAGACCTGGAGCAGTAGCAGCAGTCTTGACTACATAATGTAGATAGACCTGGAGCAGTAGCAGCAGTCTTGACTACATAATGTAGATAGACCTGGAGCAGCAGTCTTGACTACATAATGTAGATAGACCTGGAGCAGTAGCAACAGTCTTGACTACAAAATGTAGATAGACCTGGAGCAGTAGCAGCAGTCTTGACTATATAATGTAGATAGAGCAGCAGTAGCAACAGTCTTGACTACATAATATAGATAGACCTGGAGCAGTAGCAGCAGTCTTGACTACATAATGTAGATAGTCCTGGAGCAGTAGCAACAGTCTTGACTACATAATGAAGATAGACCTGGAGCAGTAGGAGCAGTCTTGACTACATAATGTAGATAGACCTGGAGCAGTAGCAACAGTCTTGACTACAAAATGTAGATAGACCTGGAGCAGTAGCAGCAGTCTTGACTACATAATGTAGATAGAGCAGCAGTAGCAACAGTCTTGACTACATAATATAGATAGACCTGGAGCAGTAGCAGCAGTCTTGACTACATAATGTAGATAGACCTGGAGCAGTAGCAACAGTCTTGACTACATAATGAAGATAGACCTGGAGCAGTAGCAGCAGTCTTGACTACATAATGTAGATAGAGCAGCAGTAGCAGCAGTCTTGACTACCTAACGTAGATAGACCTGGAGCAGTAGCAGCAGTCTTGACTACCTAACGTAGATAGACCTGGAGCAGTAGCATCAGTCTTGACTATATAATGTAGATAGAGCAGCAGTAGCAACAGTCTTGACTACATAATATAGATAGACCTGGAGCAGTAGCAGCAGTCTTGACTACATAATGTAGATAGTCCTGGAGCAGTAGCAACAGTCTTGACTACATAATGAAGATAGACCTGGAGCAGTAGGAGCAGTCTTGACTACATAATGTAGATAGACCTGGAGCAGTAGCAACAGTCTTGACTACAAAATGTAGATAGACCTGGAGCAGTAGCAGCAGTCTTGACTACATAATGTAGATAGAGCAGCAGTAGCAACAGTCTTGACTACATAATATAGATAGACCTGGAGCAGTAGCAGCAGTCTTGACTACATAATGTAGATAGACCTGGAGCAGTAGCAACAGTCTTGACTACATAATGAAGATAGACCTGGAGCAGTAGCAGCAGTCTTGACTACATAATGTAGATAGAGCAGCAGTAGCAACAATCTTGACTACATAATGAAGATAGACCTGGAGCAGTAGCAGCAGTCTTGACTACATAATGTAGATAGACCTGGAGCAGTAGCAGCAGTCTTGACTACCTAACGTAGATAGACCTGGAGCAGTAGCAGCAGTCTTGACTACCTAACGTAGATAGACCTGGAGCAGTAGCAGCAGTCTTGACTACCTAATGTAGATAGACCTGGAGCAGTAGCAGCAGTCTTGACTACATAATTTAGATAGACCTGGAGCAGTAGCAGCAGTCTTGACTACATAATGTAGATAGACCTGGAGCAGTAGCAGCAGTCTTGACTACATAATGTAGATAGACCTGGAGCAGTAGCAGCAGTCTTGACTACATAATGTAGATAGAGCAGCAGTAGCAACAGTCTTGACTACATAATATAGATAGACCTGGAGCAGTAGCAGCAGTCTTGACTACATTATGTAGATAGACCTGGAGCAGTAGCAACAGTCTTGACTACATAATGAAGATAGACCTGGAGCAGTAGCAGCAGTCTTGACTACATAATGTAGATAGAGCTGCAGTAGCAACAGTCTTGACTACATAATGTAGATAGACATGGAGCAGTAGCAGCAGTCTTGACTATATAATGTAGATAGACCTGGAGCAGTAGCAGTCTTGACTACATAATATAGATAGACCTGGAGGAGTAGCAGCAGTCTTGACTACATAATGTAGATAGAGCAGCAGTAGCAGCAGTCTTGACTACATAATGTAGATAGAGCAGCAGTAGCAGCAGTCTTGACTACATAATGTAGATAGACCTGGAGCAGTAGCAGCAGTCTTGACTACATAATGTAGATAGACCTGGAGCAGTAGCAGCAGTCTTGACTACATAATGTAGATAGACCTGGAGCAGCAGTCTTGACTACATAATGTAGATAGACCTGGAGCAGTAGCAACAGTCTTGACTACAAAATGTAGATAGACCTGGAGCAGTAGCAGCAGTCTTGACTATATAATGTAGATAGAGCAGCAGTAGCAACAGTCTTGACTACATAATATAGATAGACCTGGAGCAGTAGCAGCAGTCTTGACTACATAATGTAGATAGACCTGGAGCAGTAGCAACAGTCTTGACTACATAATGAAGATAGACCTGGAGCAGTAGCAGCAGTCTTGACTACATAATGTAGATAGACCTGGAGCAGTAGCAACAGTCTTGACTACATAATATAGATAGACCTGGAGCAGTAGCAGCAGTCTTGACTACATAATGTAGATAGACCTGGAGCAGTAGCAGCAGTCTTGACTACATAATGTAGATAGACCTGGAGCAGCAGTCTTGACTACATAATGTAGATAGACCTGGAGCAGTATCAACAGTCTTGACTACAAAATGTAGATAGACCTGGAGCAGTAGCAGCAGTCTTGACTACATAATGTAGATAGAGCAGCAGTAGCAACAGTCTTGACTACATAATATAGATAGACCTGGAGCAGTAGCAGCAGTCTTGACTACATAATGTAGATAGACCTGGAGCAGTAGCAACAGTCTTGACTACATAATGAAGATAGACCTGGAGCAGTAGGAGCAGTCTTGACTACATAATGTAGATAGACCTGGAGCAGTAGCAACAGTCTTGACTACAAAATGTAGATAGACCTGGAGCAGTAGCAGCAGTCTTGACTACATAATGTAGATAGAGCAGCAGTAGCAACAGTCTTGACTACATAATATAGATAGACCTGGAGCAGTAGCAGCAGTCTTGACTACATTATGTAGATAGACCTGGAGCAGTAGCAACAGTCTTGACTACATAATGAAGATAGACCTGGAGCAGTAGCAGCAGTCTTGACTACATAATGTAGATAGAGCTGCAGTAGCAACAGTCTTGACTACATAATGTAGATAGACATGGAGCAGTAGCAGCAGTCTTGACTATATAATGTAGATAGACCTGGAGCAGTAGCAGTCTTGACTACATAATATAGATAGACCTGGAGGAGTAGCAGCAGTCTTGACTACATAATGTAGATAGACCTGGAGCAGTAGCAGCAGTCTTGACTACATAATGTAGATAGACCTGGAGCAGTAGCAACAGTCTTGACTACATAATGAAGATAGACCTGGAGCAGTAGGAGCAGTCTTGACTACCTAACGTAGATAGACCTGGAGCAGTAGCAGCAGTCTTTACTACATAATGTAGATAGACCTGGAGCAGTAGCAGCAGTCTTGACTACCTAACGTAGATAGACCTGGAGCAGTAGCAGCAGTCTTGACTACATAATGTAGATAGATCTGGAGCAGTAGCAGCAGTCTTGACTACATAATGTAGATAGACCTGGAGCAGTAGCAGCAGTCTTGACTACCTAACGTAGATAGACCTGGAGCAGTAGCAGCAGCCTTGACTATATAATGTAGATAGACCTGGAGCAGTAGCAGCAGTCTTGACTACATAATGTAGATAGACCTGGAGCAGTAGCAACAGTCTTGACTACATAATGTAGATAGACCTGGAGCAGTAGAAGCAGTCTTGACTACATAATGTAGATAGACCTGGAGCAGTAGCAGCAGTCTTGACTACATAATGTCGATAGACCTGGAGCAGTAGCAGCAGTCTTGACTACCTAATGTAGATAGACCTGGAGCAGTAGAAGCAGTCTTGACTACATAATGTAGATAGACCTGGAGCAGTAGCAGCAGTCTTGACTGCCTAATGTAGATAGACCTGGAGCAGTAGCAGCAGTCTTGACTACATAATGTAGATAGACCTGGAGCAGTAGCAGCAGTCTTGACTACATAATGTCGATAGACCTGGAGCAGTAGCAGCAGTCTTGACTACATAATGTAGATAGAGCAGCAGTAGCAACAGTCTTGACTACATAATATAGATAGACCTGGAGCAGTAGCAGCAGTCTTGACTACATAATGAAGATAGACCTGGAGCAGTAGCAGCAGTCTTGACTACATAATGTAGATAGAGCAGCAGTAGCAACAGTCTTGACTAAATAATGTAGATAGACATGGAGCAGTAGCAGCAGTCTTGACTATATAATGTAGATAGACCTGGAGCAGTAGCAGTCTTGACTACATAATATAGATAGACCTGGAGGAGTAGCAGCAGTCTTGACTACATAATGTAGATAGAGCAGCAGTAGCAGCAGTCTTGACTACATAATGTAGATAGACCTGGAGCAGTAGCAGCAGTCATGACTACATAATGTAGATAGACCTGGAGCAGTAGCAGCAGTCTTGACTACCTAACGTAGATAGACCTGGAGAAGTAGCAGCAGCCTTGACTATATAATGTAGATAGACCTGGAGCAGTAGCAGCAGTCTTGACTACATAATGTAGATAGACCTGGAGCAGTAGCAACAGTCTTGACTACATAATGTAGATAGACCTGGAGCAGTAGAAGCAGTCTTGACTACATAATGTAGATAGACCTGGAGCAGTAGCAGCAGTCTTGACTACATAATGTAGATAGACCTGGAGCAGTAGCAACAGTCTTGACTACATAATGAAGATAGACCTGGAGCAGTAGCAGCAGTCTTGACTACATAATGTAGATAGAGCAGCAGTAGCAACAGTCTTGACTAAATAATGTAGATAGACATGGAGCAGTAGCAGCAGTCTTGACTATATAATGTAGATAGACCTGGAGCAGTAGCAGTCTTGACTACATAATATAGATAGACCTGGAGGAGTAGCAGCAGTCTTGACTACATAATGTAGATAGAGCAGCAGTAGCAGCAGTCTTGACTACATAATGTAGATAGACCTGGAGCAGTAGCAGCAGTCATGACTACATAATGTAGATAGACCTGGAGCAGTAGCAGCAGTCTTGACTACCTAACGTAGATAGACCTGGAGAAGTAGCAGCAGCCTTGACTATATAATGTAGATAGACCTGGAGCAGTAGCAGCAGTCTTGACTACATAATGTAGATAGACCTGGAGCAGTAGCAACAGTCTTGACTACATAATGTAGATAGACCTGGAGCAGTAGAAGCAGTCTTGACTACATAATGTAGATAGACCTGGAGCAGTAGCAGCAGTCTTGACTACATAATGTAGATAGAGCAGCAGTAGCAACAGTCTTGACTACATAATATAGATAGACCTGGAGCAGTAGCAGCAGTCTTGACTACATAATGTAGATAGACCTGGAGCAGTAGCAACAGTCTTGACTACATAATGAAGATAGACCTGGAGCAGTAGCAGCAGTCTTGACTACATAATGTAGATAGAGCAGCAGTAGCAACAGTCTTGACTAAATAATGTAGATAGACATGGAGCAGTAGCAGCAGTCTTGACTATATAATGTAGATAGACCTGGAGCAGTAGCAGTCTTGACTACATAATATAGATAGACCTGGAGGAGTAGCAGCAGTCTTGACTACATAATGTAGATAGAGCAGCAGTAGCAGCAGTCTTGACTACATAATGTAGATAGACCTGGAGCAGTAGCAGCAGTCATGACTACATAATGTAGATAGACCTGGAGCAGTAGCAGCAGTCTTGACTACCTAACGTAGATAGACCTGGAGAAGTAGCAGCAGCCTTGACTATATAATGTAGATAGACCTGGAGCAGTAGCAGCAGTCTTGACTACATAATGTAGATAGACCTGGAGCAGTAGCAACAGTCTTGACTACATAATGTAGATAGACCTGGAGCAGTAGCAGCAGTCTTGACTACATAATGTAGATAGACCTGGAGCAGTAGCAGCAGTCTTGACTACATAATGCAGATAGACCTGGAGCAGTAGCAACAGTCTTGACTACATAATGAAGATAGACCTGGAGCAGTAGCAGCAGTCTTGACTACATAATGTAGATAGAGCAGCAGTAGCAACAGTCTTGACTAAATAATGTAGATAGACATGGAGCAGTAGCAGCAGTCTTGACTATATAATGTATATAGACCTGGAGCAGTAGCAGTCTTGACTACATAATATAGATAGACCTGGAGGAGTAGCAGCAGTCTTGACTACATAATGTAGATAGAGCAGCAGTAGCAGCAGTCTTGACTACATAATGTAGATAGACCTGAGCAGTAGCAGCAGTCCTGACTACATAATGTAGATAGACCTGGAGCAGTAGCAGCAGTCTTGACTACCTAACGTAGATAGACCTGGAGAAGTAGCAGCAGCCTTGACTATATAATGTAGATAGACCTGGAGCAGTAGTAGCAGTCTTGAATACATAATGTAGATAGACCTGGAGCAGTAGTAACAGTCTTGACTACATAATGTAGATAGACCTGGAGCAGTAGTAGCAGTCTTGACTACATAATGTAGATAGACCTGGAGCAGTAGCAGCAGTCTTGACTACATAATGTAGATAGACCTGGAGCAGTAGTAACAGTCTTGACTACATAATGTAGATAGACCTGGAGCAGTAGTAACAGTCTTGACTACATAATGTAGATCGACCTGGAGCAGTAGCAGCAGTCTTGAATACATAATGTAGATAGACCTGGAGCAGTAGCAGCAGTCTTGACTACATAATGTAGATAGACCTGGAGCAGTAGAAGCAGTCTTGACTACATAATGTAGATAGACCTGGAGCAGTAGCAGCAGTCTTGACTACATAATGTAGATAGACCTGGAGCAGTAGCAGCAGTCTTGACTACATAATGTAGATAGACCTGGAGCAGTAGCAACAGTCTTGACTACATAATGTAGATAGACCTGGAGCAGTAGCAACAGTCTTGACTACATAATGTAGATAGACCTGGAGCAGTAGCAACAGTCTTGACTACATAATGTAGATAGACCTGGAGCAGTAGCAGCAGTCTTGACTACATAATGTAGATAGACCTGGAGCAGTAGCAGTCTTGACTACATAATGTAGATAGAGCAGCAGGAGCAACAGTCTTGACTACATAATGTAGATAGAGCAGCAGTAGCAACAGTCTTGACTACATAAGGTAGATAGACCTGGAGCAGTAGCAGTCTTGACTACATAATGTAGATAGAGCGGCAGTAGCAACAGTCTTGACTACATAAGGTAGATAGACCTGGAGCAGTAGCAGCAGTCTTGACTACATAATGTAGATAGAGCAGCAGTAGCACCAGTCTTGACTATATAATGTAGATAGACCTGGAGCAGTAGCAGTCTTGACTACATAATGTAGATAGAGCAGCAGGAGCAACAGTCTTGACTACATAATGTAGATAGAGCAGCAGTAGCAACAGTCTTGACTACATAATGTAGATAGACCTGGAGCAGTAGCAACAGTCTTGACTACATAATGTAGATAGAGCAGCAGTAGCAACAGTCTTGACAACATAATGTAGATAGAGCAGCAGTAGCAACAGTCTTGACTACATAATGTAGATAGACCTGGAGCAGTAGCAACAGTCTTGACTACATAATGTAGGTAGAGCAGCAGTAGCAACAGTCTTGACAACATAATGTAGATAGAGCAGCAGTAGCAACAGTCTTGACTATATAATGTAGATAGACATGGAGCAGTAGAAGCAGTCTTGACTACATAATGTAGATAGACCTGGAGCAGTAGCAGCAGTCTTGACTACATAATGTCGATAGACCTGGAGCAGTAGCAGCAGTCTTGACTACATAATGTAGATAGAGCAGCAGTAGCAACAGTCTTGACTACATAATATAGATAGACCTGGAGCAGTAGCAGCAGTCTTGACTACATAATGTAGATAGACCTGGAGCAGTAGCAACAGTCTTGACTACATAATGAAGATAGACCTGGAGCAGTAGCAGCAGTCTTGACTACATAATGTAGATAGAGCAGCAGTAGCAACAGTCTTGACTAAATAATGTAGATAGACATGGAGCAGTAGCAGCAGTCTTGACTATATAATGTAGATAGACCTGGAGCAGTAGCAGTCTTGACTACATAATATAGATAGACCTGGAGGAGTAGCAGCAGTCTTGACTACATAATGTAGATAGAGCAGCAGTAGCAGCAGTCTTGACTACATAATGTAGATAGACCTGGAGCAGTAGCAGCAGTCATGACTACATAATGTAGATAGACCTGGAGCAGTAGCAGCAGTCTTGACTACCTAACGTAGATAGACCTGGAGAAGTAGCAGCAGCCTTGACTATATAATGTAGATAGACCTGGAGCAGTAGCAGCAGTCTTGACTACATAATGTAGATAGACCTGGAGCAGTAGCAACAGTCTTGACTACATAATGTAGATAGACCTGGAGCAGTAGAAGCAGTCTTGACTACATAATGTAGATAGACCTGGAGCAGTAGCAGCAGTCTTGACTACATAATGTAGATAGACCTGGAGCAGTAGCAGCAGTCTTGACTACATAATGTAGATAGAGCAGCAGTAGCAACAGTCTTGACTAAATAATGTAGATAGACATGGAGCAGTAGCAGCAGTCTTGACTATATAATGTAGATAGACCTGGAGCAGTAGCAGTCTTGACTACATAATATAGATAGACCTGGAGGAGTAGCAGCAGTCTTGACTACATAATGTAGATAGAGCAGCAGTAGCAGCAGTCTTGACTACATAATGTAGATAGACCTGGAGCAGTAGCAGCAGTCATGACTACATAATGTAGATAGACCTGGAGCAGTAGCAGCAGTCTTGACTACCTAACATAGATAGACCTGGAGAAGTAGCAGCAGCCTTGACTATATAATGTAGATAGACCTGGAGCAGTAGCAGCAGTCTTGACTACATAATGTAGATAGACCTGGAGCAGTAGCAACAGCCTTGACTACATAATGTAGATAGACCTGGAGCAGTAGAAGCAGTCTTGACTACATAATGTAGATAGACCTGGAGCAGTAGCAGCAGTCTTGACTACATAATGTCGATAGACCTGGAGCAGTAGCAGCAGTCTTGACTACCTAATGTAGATAGACCTGGAGCAGTAGAAGCAGTCTTGACTACATAATGTAGATAGACCTGGAGCAGTAGCAGCAGTCTTGACTACCTAATGTAGATAGACCTGGAGCAGTAGCAGCAGTCTTGACTACATAATGTAGATAGACCTGGAGCAGTAGCAACAGTCTTGACTACATAATGTAGATAGACCTGGAGCAGTAGCAGCAGTCTTGACTACATAATGTAGATAGACCTGGAGCAGTAGCAGCAGTCTTGACTACATAATGTAGATAGACCTGGAGCAGTAGCAGCAGTCTTGACTACATAATGTCGATAGACCTGGAGCAGTAGCAACAGTCTTGACTGCATAATGTAGATAGAGCAGCAGTAGCAACAGTCTTGACTACATAATGTAGATAGAGCAGCAGTAGCAACAGTCTTGACTACATAAGGTAGATAGACCTGGAGCAGTAGCAGCAGTCTTGACTATATAATGTAGATAGAGCAGCAGTAGCAACAGTCTTGACTACATAATGTAGATAGAGCAGCAGTAGCACCAGTCTTGACTACATAATGTAGATAGAGCAGCAGTAGCAACAGTCTTGACTACATAATGTAGATAGACCTGGAGCAGTAGCAGTCTTGACTACATAATGTAGATAGAGCAGCAGTAGCAACAGTCTTGACTACATAATGTAGATAGACCTGGAGCAGTAGCAACAGTCTTGACTACATAATGTAGGTAGAGCAGCAGTAGCAACAGTCTTGACTACATAATGTAGATAGAGCAGCAGTAGCAACAGTCTTGACTACATAATGTAGATAGAGCAGCAGTAGCAACAGTCTTGACTACATAATGTAGATAGAGCAGCAGTAGCAACAGTCTTGACTACATAATGTAGATAGAGCAGCAGTAGCAACAGTCTTGACTACATAATGTAGATAGAGCAGCAGTAGCAACAGTCTTGACTACATAATGTAGATAGAGCAGCAGTAGCAACAGTCTTGACTACATAATGTAGATAGAGCAGCAGTAGCAGTAGCAACAGTCTTGACAACACAATGAAGAAAAAGCTGGAGCAGCAGCAGCATAGCAGCAGTCTTGGCTCCAGTATAGTGAACAGATAAATAAAGACAGAGCCAAGCTGGGAGATTAAAACACAAGGAATTCGACATCCAGCCATGGGTGTGTGTACAGTGTGTGTACAGTGTGTGTACAGTGTGTGCCCTCGGGTCCCTGGAGTAATTAGAGCAGATGCAAAAGTCCAACTGAATATCCAACAGCGCAACCTGCCTCCTTTGCAATTAACATGAACAATAGCTCCCTTTTTGTTGCTATGTTTTCATGGATCTACTGTTCATATTATTGCCTGTAATTTCCTTTAATACAACGGGGGAGATGTGGGAAAAACAGACGTCGCATCACACATGTGTAACTTGATTTGTTGTCTTTGCTAGTACCGTGGACACCCAGTAGTATCATGCAAAACGCATAAACACATAAACACACATCAAGGGGTATTCTGACCCCTTGACTTTTTCCACATTTTGTTACATTACAGCTTTATTTTAAAATTGAATAAATAGTTTTTTTCCCTCATCAATCTATGCACAATACCCCCTAATGACAAAGAAAAAAATGGTTTTTATAATGTATTAAAAATAAAAAACTGAAACATCCCATTTACATAAGTATTGAGACCCTATACTCAGTACTTTGTTGAAGCACCTTAGGCAGCGATTACAGCCTCGAGTCTTCTTGGCTATGACGCTACAAGCGTGGCACACCTGTATTTGGGGAGATTCTCCTATTATTCTCTGCAGATCCTCTCAAGCTCTGTCAGGTTGGATGGGAAGCTTCACTACACAACTATTTTCTGGTCTCTCCAGAGATGTTCGATCAGGTTCAAGTCCGGGTTCTGGCTGGGTCACTCAAGGACATTCAGGGACTTGTCCCGAAGCCACTCCTGCGTTGTCTTGGCTGTGTGCTTAGGGTTCTTGTCCTGTCGGAAGGTGAACCTTCGCCCCAGTCTGAGTTCCTGAGCGCTCTGGAGCAGGTTTTCATCATAGACCTCTCTGTACTTTACTCTGTTAATTTTTCCCTCGATCCTGACTAATCATCCCGTGAACCTTGGCATTCAGGCCAAAGAGTTCTGTCTCGAGTTTCCTCAGACCAGAGAATATTTGCCTTTTGGCAAACTCCAAGCGGGCTGTCATGTGCCTTTTTACTGAGGAGTGGCTTCCGTCTGGCCACTTTACCATAAAGGCCTGATTGGTGGAGTGCTGCAGAGATAGTTGTCCTTCTGGAAGGTTCTCCCATCTCCACATGCAAAGCTGTCATCAAGGCAAAGGGTGGCTACTTTGAAGAATCTAAAATACAGTGCCTTGCGAAAGTATTCGGCCCCCTTGAACTTTGCGACCTTTTGCCACATTTCAGGCTTCAAACATAAAGATATAAAACTGTATTTTTTGAGAAGAATCAACAACAAGTGGGACACAATCATGAAGTGGAACGACATTTATTGGATATTTCAAACTTTTTAACAAATCAAAAACTGAAAAATTGGGCATGCAAAATTATTCAGCCCCCTTAAGTTAATACTTTGTAGCGCCACCTTTTGCTGCGATTACAGCTGTAAGTCGCTTGGGGTATGTCTCTATCAGTTTTGCACATCGAGAGACTGAAATTTTTCCCATTCCTCTTTGCAAAACAGCTCGAGCTCAGTGAGGTTGGATGGAGAGCATTTGTGAACAGCAGTTTTCAGTTCTTTCCACAGATTCTCGATTGGATTCAGGTCTGGACTTTGACTTGGCCATTCTAACACCTGGATATGTTTATTTTTGAACCATTCCATTGTAGATTTTGCTTTATGTTTTGGATCATTGTCTTGTTGGAAGACAAATCTCCGTCCCAGTCTCAGGTCTTTTGCAGACTCCATCAGGTTTTCTTCCAGAATGGTCCTGTATTTGGCTCCATCCATCTTCCCATCAATTTTAACCATCTTCCCTGTCCCTGCTGAAGAAAAGCAGGCCCAAACCATGATGCTGCCACCACCATGTTTGACAGTGGGGATGGTGTGTTCAGGGTGATAAGCTGTGTTGCTTTTACGCCAAACATAACGTTTTGCATTGTTGCCAAAAAGTTCAATTTTGGTTTCATCTGACCAGAGCACCTTCTTCCACATGTTTGGTGTGTCTCCCAGGTGGCTTGTGGCAAACTTTAAACAACACTTTTTATGGATATCTTTAAGAAATGGCTTTCTTCTTGCCACTCTTCCATAAAGGCCAGATTTGTGCAATATACGACTGATTGTTGTCCTATGGACAGAGTCTCCCACCTCAGCTGTAGATCTCTGCAGTTCATCCAGAGTGATCATGGGCCTCTTGGCTGCATCTCTGATCAGTCTTCTCCTTGTATGAGCTGAAAGTTTAGAGGGACGGCCAGGTCTTGGTAGATTTGCAGTGGTCTGATACTCCTTCCATTTCAATATTATCGCTTGCACAGTGCTCCTTGGGATGTTTAAAGCTTGGGAAATCTTTTTGTATCCAAATCTGGCTTTAAACTACTTCACAACAGTATCTCGGACCTGCCTGGTGTGTTCCTTGTTCTTCATGATGCTCTCTGCGCTTTTAACGGACCTCTGAGACTATCACAGTGCAGGTGCATTTATACAGAGACTTGATTACACACAGGTGGATTGTATTTATCATCATTAGTCATTTAGGTCAACATTGGATCATTCAGAGATCCTCACTGAACTTCTGGAGAGAGTTTGCTGCACTGAAAGTAAAGGGGCTGAATAATTTTGCACGCCCAATTTTTCAGTTTTTGATTTGTTAAAAAGTTTGAAATATCCAATAAATGTCGTTCCACTTCATGATTGTGTCCCACTTGTTGTTGATTCTTCACAAAAATACAGTTTTATATCTTTATGTTTGAAGCCTGACATGTGGCAAAAGGTCGCAAAGTTCAAGGGGGCCGAATACTTTCGCAAGGCACTGTATATTTTGATTTGTTTATAACGTTTTTGTTACGACATGATTCCATTTGTTTTCTATTTCATAGTTTTGTTGTCTTCACTATTATTGTACAATGTAGAAAATAGTAAAAAATAAAGAAAAACCCTTGAATGAGTAGGCGTGTCCATACTTTTGACAGGTACTATATATACCCTTGCTATTGTTATTTTATTGTGTTGCTTTTTTTAAACTTATGTTCATTTAGTAATTATTTTCTGAACTCTTTTTTTCCCTTAAAACTGCATTATTGGTTAGGGTTTGTAAGTAAGCATTTCATGGTAAGGTCTACAGGGACCTTACCGTGAAATTGTATTCAGCGGATGTGACAAATACAATTTGATTGGATTTGATCACAATGTTCTCTACTCTTCTCTCATATAGTATGCAGTATGATTCCCTATGACACTAGTAAATAGGACAGAGCAGCACTGCTCAGCACTATATGGAACAAACAAAACAATAGAGGACGGACATGAAAAATACATAACAATGAATAAATCATCACCTCCCATTGGATGAGCTCTGTTTTGGTTGAAAGTAGGACTTCCGAAACCCATGCTGTGTCGTTGATGTGACCTGTCAAATGAAGCTCAATCCAAATCGCTCTCTCTGTTTGAGCACCGCGCAGGGGGTCCGGGTCAGTTTGTCACAGGAGAACGCGACAAAATCATAAATCCGCTAAATTTAGATGCTTGGTCTAGATTTACAGTGCCTTCAGAGAGTATTCACCCCCCATGAGTTCATCCACATTTTGTTGTGCTACAGCCTGAATTCAAAATGAATCAAATTGCTTTTTTCCCTCTCACCGATCTACAATACCCTGTAATGACAAATTGAAAACATGTTTTTAGATATTTTTCTTAATTTATTGAAAATGAAATACAGAAATGTCTTATTTACATAAGTATTCACAACCCTGAGTCAATACTTTGTAGAAGCACCTTTACAAGCGATTACATACACTTTTGGCAGTGATTACAGCTGTGAGTCTTTCTGGGTAAGTCTCTAAGAGATTTCCACACCTGGATTGTGCAATACTTGCCGTTCTTATTTTCAAAATTCTTCAAGCTCTCTCAAAATTGGTTGTTGAACATTGCTAGACAAACATTTCAGGTCTTGCTGTAGAATTGAAAGCAGATTTAAGACAAAACTGTAACCAGGCCACTCAGGAACATTCACTGTCTCCTTGGTAAGCAACTGAGTGTAGATTTGGCCTTGTGTTTTAGATTATTGTCATGCTGAAAGGTTAATTCATCTCTCAGTGTCTGGTTGAAAGTAGACCAAACCAGGTTTTCCTCTAGGATTTGCCTGTGCTTAGCTCCATTCCATTTATTTTTTATCCTGAAAAACTCCCCAGCCCTTAACGTTTACAAGCATACCCATAACATGATGCAGCACTATGCTTGAAAATATGGAGAATGATACTCAGTAATGTGTTGTATTGGATTTGCCCTAAACACAACACTTTGTAGTCAGGTGTCATGTCTTTGGCTATGCCGGATTAATTGATAAGACATGCTATTCTATAAAATAATTTCTCCGTAATTAATATCACCTGATTGAGCTAATCATGTAAATGTAATTAACTAGAGAGTCGGGCACCACAAAATAATATTTATAGAGCTGTTATCTTCCGAATAAACTCTTAAAGAACTAGTAATATTTTTCATCAATAGCAGTCAACATTAATCTTCATCTTACTTCAATCTCATAATCTGAAAGTTGGAAATTCTTTTATCTGCAAGAACCCTGGCTAACAATTTGAATCAGCAATACAAAATTGGGATTAATTATTTATTTACCAAATACCTAACTAATCACACAGAATTCACATACACACAATTAATCATAACTTGATTACAAATGACGTCATAAAGGAAAACGTCCCTGGCGGGCAGAACAGATATGACTGCTTGTTATACAAAGGAAAAGGGTCAGGGTTGGGTGAAAGAGCGGGAAGACAGGAACAAAGGCGAAGCTGTGCTATCATAAATACAGTATCTTATGTTATTCTAAATTACTGCCCATTTGGAAAAGGAAAATGCAACAAATATTTACTCTGAGCTGCGCTTCAGTAGGTTGGTGGTAGATGGAAGGCCGTGTTGCCAAACCGAGTCCTCTGTCCTTTGAAGAATGTCTCTGGTTGTCAATTGGATACATTGTACTAACGTCGTTGTGTGATAGATGGTATACTCTGTCTGTTCCTTCCTAACCTGCGTTTGCAGCTGCGGTCGCTAACTCAACAGCTAGGAGGTATCACTTCTGTAGTGAATAAGAGTTCAAAGTTCATACCATTCGCAACCAAAGCTCATGCTGATGTTGGCTTCGTTCTGAACCATTCTGACATAGGACCGTCATCCTACCTCATCGGAACAGGAAGTTATGTTGTCGTCAAGGACTTATATAGGAAGGGAAAAGAGGGCGTGTTTGAAAAGTTTTATAGCCCATTTCCCTTCACAGAGGCGGGCCACTGAGTGAGCAGCCCTAACTTATGAAAACCCACATCTCACATTTTAGAAGCTAAAATCACATTTCATCCCATCACAAATAATTTCATATTCAAAGATTTAAATTGAACAACAATTCCATGTGAATCCGATAACTCTGATGTGTAGACTTCCCACTGAAGAGTTTGTCATCTTATCATTGATGAGAACGTCTCAGATGACAACCGAACTGACATATTCATTAAGCACCACCGCATATGTTCAATTGTTCAGATTACCAGAATATAGTTAATTTCCCCCCACATTCTGATGTTCCCAGAATCTCTATGCTCTAACTTCCGGCGCCGACAGAGATGGCCGCCTCGCTTCGCGTTCCTAGGAAACTATGCAGTTTTTTGTTTTTTTACGTGTTATTTCTTACATTAGTTCCCCAGGTCATCTTAGGTTTCATTACATACAGTCGAGAAGAACTACTGAATATAAGATCAGCGTCAACTCACCATCAGTACGACCAAGAATGTTTTTCGCGACGCGGATCCTGTGTTCTGCCTTACAAACAGGACAACGGAGTGGATTCCATGCAGCGACCCAAAAAAACGACTCCGAAAAAGAGGGAAACGAGGCGGTCTTCTGGTCAGACTCCGGAGACGGGCACATCGTGCACCACGCCCTAGCATTCTTCTTGCCAATGTCCAGTCTCTTGACAACAAGGTTGATGAAATCCGAGCAAGGGTAGCATTCCAGAGGGACATCAGAGACTGTAACGTTCTTTGCTTCACGGAAACATGGCTCACTGGAGAGACGCTATCCGAGGCGGTGCAGCCAGCGGGTTTCTCCACGCATCGCGCCGACAGAAACAAACATCTTTCTGGTAAGAAGAGGGGCGGGGGCGTATGCCTTATGACTAACGTGACATGGTGTGATGAAAGAAACATACAGGAACTCAAATCCTTCTGTTCACCTGATTTAGAATTCCTCACAATCAAATGTAGACCGCATTATCTACCAAGAGAATTCTCTTCGATTATAATCACAGCCGTATATATCCCCCAAGCAGACACATCGATGGCTCTGAACGAATTTTATTTAACTCTCTGCAAACTGGAAACGATTTATCCGGAGGCTGCATTCATTGTAGCTGGGGATTTTAACAAGGCTAATCTGAAAACAAGACTCCCTAAATTTTATCAGCATATCGATTGCGCAACCAGGGGTGGAAAGACCTTGGATCATTGTTACTCTAACTTCCGCAACGCATATAAAGCCCTGCCCCGCCCCCCTTTCGGAAAAGCTGACCACGACTCCATTTTGTTGATCCCTGCCTACAGACAGAAACTAAAACAAGAGGCTCCCACTCTGAGGTCTGTCCAACGCTGGTCCGACCAAGCTGACTCCACACTCCAAGACTGCTTCCATCACGTGGACTGGGAGATGTTTCGTATTGCGTCAGATAACAATATTGACGAATACGCTGATTCGGTGTGCGAGTTCATTAGAACGTGCGTTGAAGATGTCGTTCCCATAGCAACGATTAAAACATTCCCTAACCAGAAACCGTGGATTGATGGCAGCATTCGTGTGAAACTGAAAGCGCGAACCACTGCTTTTAATCAGGGCAAGGTGTCTGGTAACATGACTGAATACAAACAGTGCAGCTATTCCCTCCGCAAGGCTATCAAACAAGCTAAGCGTCAGTACAGAGACAAAGTAGAATCTCAATTCAACGGCTCAGACACAAGAGGCATGTGGCAGGGTCTACAGTCAATCACGGACTACAGGAAGAAATCCAGCCCAGTCACGGACCAGGATGTCTTGCTCCCAGGCAGACTAAATAACTTTTTTGCCCGCTTTGAGGACAATACAGTGCCACTGACACGGCCTGCAATGAAAACATGCGGTCTCTCCTTCACTGCAGCCGAGGTGAGTAAGACATTTAAACGTGTTAACCCTCGCAAGGCTGCAGGCCCAGACGGCATCCCCAGCCGCGCCCTCAGAGCATGCGCAGACCAGCTGGCCGGTGTGTTTACGGACATATTCAATCAATCCCTATACCAGTCTGCTGTTCCCACATGCTTCAAGAGGGCCACCATTGTTCCTGTTCCCAAGAAAGCTAAGGTAACTGAGCTAAACGACTACCGCCCCGTAGCACTCACATCCGTCATCATGAAGTGCTTTGAGAGACTAGTCAAGGACCATATCACCTCCACCCTACCTGACACCCTAGACCCACTCCAATTTGCTTACCGCCCAAATAGGTCCACAGACGATGCAATCTCAACCACACTGCACACTGCCCTAACCCATCTGGACAAGAGGAATATCTATGTGAGAATGCTGTTCATCAACTACAGCTCGGCATTCAACACCATAGTACCCTCCAAGCTCGTCATCAAGCTCGAGACCCTGGGTCTCGACCCCGCCCTGGTGGAACTGGGTACTGGACTTCCTGACGGGCCGCCCCCAGGTGGTGAGGGTAGGCAACAACATCTCCTCCCCGCTGATCCTCAACACTGGGGCCCCACAAGGGTGCGTTCTGAGCCCTCTCCTGTACTCCCTGTTCACCCACGACTGCGTGGCCACGCACGCCTCCAACTCAATCATCAAGTTTGCGGACGACACAACAGTGGTAGGCTTGATTACCAACAATGACGAGACGTCCTACAGGGAGGAGGTGAGGGCCCCCGGAGTGTGGTGTCAGGAAAATAACCTCACACTCAACGTCAACAAAACTAAGGAGATGATTGTGGACTTCAGGAAACAGCAGAGGGAACACCCCCTTATCCACATCGATGGAACAGTAGTGGAGAGGGTAGCAAGTTTTAAGTTCCTCGGCATACACATCACAGACAAACTGAATTGGTCCACTCACACAGACAGCATCGTGAAGAAGGCGCAGCAGCGCCTCTTCAACCTCAGGAGGCTGAAGAAATTTGGCTTGTCACCAAAAGCACTCACAAACTTCTACAGATGCACAATCGAGAGCATCCTGGCGGGCTGTATCACCGCCTGGTACGGCAACTGCTCCGCCCTCAACCGTAAGGCTCTCCAGAGGGTAGTGAGGTATGCACAACGCATCACGGGGGCAAACTACCTGCCCTCCAGGACACCTACACCACCCGATGTTACAGGAAGGCCATAAAGATCATCAAGGACATCAACCACCCGAGCCACTGCCTGTTCACCCTGCTATCATCCAGAAGGCGAGGTCAGTACAGGTGCATCAAAGCTGGGACCGAGAGACTGAAAAACAGCTTCTATCTCAAGGCCATCAGACTGTTAAACAGCCACCACTAACATTGAGTGGCTGCTGCCAACACACTGACAATGACACTGACTCAACTCCAGCCACTTTAATAATGGGAATTGATGGGAAATGATGTAAATATATAAACAATGCTACCTTATATAATGTTACTTACCCTACATTATTCATCTCATATGCATACGTATATACTGTACTCTATATCATCGACTGCATCCTTATGTAATACATGTATCACTAGCCACTTTAACTATGCCACTTTGTTTACATACTCATCTCACTCATATGTATATACTGTGCTCGATATCAGCTACTGTATCTTGCCTATGCTGCTCTGTACCATCACTCATTCATATATCCTTATGTACATATTCTTTATCCCCTTACACTGTGTATAAGACAGTAGTTTTGGAATTGTTAGTTAGATTACTTGTTGGTTATTACTGCATTGTCGGAACTAGAAGCACAAGCATTTCGCTACACTCGCATTAACATCTGCTAACCATGTGTATGTGACAAATAAAATTTGATTTGATTTGATTTAACCAAGGCTTTTTAAAAATGTAACCTCAGTAGGGTAGAGAGAGGAAAAAGGGGGGAAGAGGTATTTATGACTGTCATAAACCTATCCCCCAGGCCAACGTCATGACACAGGACAAAGAGTTAATTACTTTGCCACATATTTTGCAGTATTACTTTAGTGCCTTGTTGCAAACAAGATGCATGTTTTGGAATATCTTTTCATTCTTTCATGTGGGATAGTACTGTGGAGTAAATACAATGTTGTGGATCCATCTTCAGTTTTCTCCTATCACAACCATTCAACTCTGTAAGTCACAATTGGCCTCATGGTGAAATTCCTGGGTGGTTTCCTTCCTCTCCGGCAACTGAGTTAGGAAGGACTGTATCTTTGTAGTGACTGGGTGTATTGATACACCATCTGAAAAGTTATTAATAACTTCACCATGTTCAAAGGGATATTGAATGTCTTCTTTTTTTTACCCATCTACCAACAGGTGTCCTTCTTTGCGAGGCATTGGAAAACCTGCCGGGTCTTTGTGGTTGAATCTGTGTTTGAAATTCTCTACTCGACTGAGGGACCTTACAGATAATTGTATGTGTGGGGTACAGAGATGAGGTAGTCAATCCAAAAATTATGTTAAACACTATTATTGCACACAGAGTGAGTCCATGCAACTTATTTTGTGAATTGTTAAGCACATGTTTTCTCCTGAACTTATTTAGGCTTGCCATAACAAAGGAGTTGATTACTTATTGACTCAAGACATTTCAGCTCTTCTTTCCTAATTAATTTGTTTAAAAAAATGTAAAGCATCATTTCACTTTGACATTATATTGTGTGTAGGCCAGTGACAAAAACTCTCAATTTAAACCATTTTAAATTCAGGCTGTAACACAACAAAATGTGGAAAAATTCAAGGGGTGTTGAATAAATTCTGAAGGCACTACAGGTGGTGTGTCATGCCAAGTGCATTGAATATGCCCAAATACACCATCCACGTCTACTGTCCAGTGCCCAGAAAGCAGCTTCCAGATCAAAGGTGAGAGATAGTCCCCGTAATCAACATCTGATCTGTCCGTCTAATGACATTGTTGGGGTTTGCCTGTGTACATACCAATAGTGACTAAATATACAGTATCCACACTCTGCAGGATGTCATTTAGAAAGAGATAACAGTCTCAAGTACACATACTATAAGAAAAGTACAGGATGCCAGGTTTATGAGTGAAACCAAAAAACAATGGTAGAGGGATTAGGAAATATGGACCCGGGAAAGCATCAACCCTCAGCAACAACCCTCTGTTCTCTCCTCAGCGTCTACTTCGACCACTGACATCATCTCTTCAGTAACATATCTCATTTCACCTAGATAACGGACCAAAATTCACTTAGCTGACAGCTTGCTAATGGGGGACAATAAATTGCTCACAACCACAAAATACATGTAGCGATACCCTGCTAGGCTAGCTAACTCAAGACCTTTCAAAATCACCTGCCACTGTTGACGGTAAGTGGGCTGTCAGCGTGAGGCACACACACACACACACACACACACACACACACACACACACACACACACACACACACACACACACACACTTGGAATGTGTCTGATGGAATGTCAATAACTGTATAATACGTACACACACGAGAGAATTACTAACAATGCCCAATATCTTATATCGTCTGGAAGGCACTACATAGGTTTTATTTCTCATACCAAGGGTATATTGGCAAGGGTTAATTCCACAAATTCAAATCTAATTCAATACCCTTTCACTGTAAATAACATTTAATTTAACTCATATTCCAGGCCAGTCATTGGATTCAGATAATTCAATTCCTCTCAATTTCAATGTTAGCTAAATTCCAATAATTCAATTCCCAATTTATTATATTTTCCCCAACAATTTCATGAATTCCAATTCCAATGCATTAGTTACATTAACTGGGAAATGTACAAATAGAGAATTCCCAATTCAATTAAATTCCAAATATGTTTTTTAAATTTCAATTCACACAGTTCAAACTGTCTAGTTACAATTCATTTCCAATTTCATAACTTAAAGATTGTTGAAATTCAAATTGAATTCAAAGTAAATTCTCGACTTCATGAGTGAATTCCTTAATTGAATTTAAATGTCCAATTAAATTTGAATTGACCCCAACCCTGATATTGGCATTGCCTATATGGCAAATCCAGATGCATACCTCTATTCCGCTTGGTTGCTTTCTTTCACACACAAGACTGCTCTTGCTTTTTAAATCTCTCAGCTCAACATCTTTAATTTAGCATTGATTCCAAAACAAAGGGCTGTCAGTCACTATAATTACAGGTTAAATATAACGATTAAACCCCCCACTATTGGACAATTGCATGTTCTGTCTGCGTGAATTACACACACACACACACACACACACACACACACACACACACACACACACACACACACACACACACACACACACACACACACACACACACACACACACTTCCCTGTGTGTGGCCTCCAGTCTCTTATTCTCTTCCGTTGACTGGCTATTACAATGGCTGCGTGAATCCGCCTGGCCAGATGTTTGATATATTGCTGTAAAGTTGACATGCATATGGCGATGACTTGGGATTGATGGACCCAACGAGACCTTTGTGTAAACACTTTTTTTGATCCCCTTGAGGCTTGATTACTTCTTGAATCCAAACCGCCCATTTTGACCCATGTCATTTTGACCCCTAACAGCATTAGTCACTGATCAGGTTGCTTAGGGGAGTTATTGGATGGTAGTACTGTAGATTGGAAGGGCAGGGCCAAGCACACACGTAATCCTCACACACCCTGAGAGCCTCCAACTCTGCAATACATCTTCACACACCCTGAGAGCCTCCAACTCTGCAATACATCTTCACACACCCTGAGAGCCTCCAACTCTGCAATACATCTTCACAAATGCACATGTAACATAAGTGATTCCTTCAAGTCATGCAGTCTTGGCTGAGACCTGAAGACTTGTGTTAGTTTCCCCATTGAATTCCTTGGCTTTAGCTCAACAGGCTCAGGCTAAAACCAGTCGGGCACACACTCAAATATAGCCACGCAAGCCCTCCCAACCTATCACAAACACTCACACACACTTAATTTAATCCATTTACTTAATGCTTCCATATCTGTCTGAAATATATCTGTTTGCACAATGGACCTATTGGGTGTGTGTGTGTGTGTGTTTGACTGGGGCTCCACAACATCAATACCAACCTCAGCCAGTCTAGCGATCAATCCACCAGCTAGGACTGATGGGCTCCCTGGGACATCGATATAGAGCACGACTCTGCCATCATATCTCTGACAATTTAATATCCTCTTCTACAGCACGTTAGCTTCACATCAACCATCTGAGGCAGAAAACACAGATCTAATCATACCAGGGCTAAAGACAAACATAGACTAGAGTCCATTGCCTTGGTACTGTGACAAGTCTTCCGTTGGGCTGTTTGGTGATGCGAGAGCGATAGAGAGGCAGAGAGGTAGAGAGAAAGAGAGAGAGAATCTCTTCAGATGTACTGTATCGAGTGAATTCGAGTGAAATGTCCATGATGTCTGATGTCAGAAAGATCTTTCCTAGTGAGAAAGAGAGTGAGGGGGACATGTGTTGCATGCTGTCTCTACTGTAGTCCCTCTCTTAGTGGATGGTTTCTCCCTGATCTGGCTTCTTCAGAACACAGCAGGTAATACAAGACGGCAGTTAATAAAAGGCTGTGTATGTCTAACCTCCCACATGAAAAAATACTACAGTTTACTATAGAATACTACAGTACTACTAGTATACTGTAGAATACTATACTGCACATTGTAGTATCCCTCAATCATGTGTAGTACTTACTATAGCATATTCTAGTATACTGTAGAATACTATGGTAAAGACTACAGTATTATCCACCAAAACAACAGTGTAGCAAATACTACAGTTATGTCAGCAAAAACATTAATGTTTTTTTAAACTATAGTAAATACTACAGTATTTAACTAGCATATACCCTACCCATCCCCTCTCCCATGTCCCAATGTGTGCCACACAAGAGTGAGAAATATATTGTGTTCCCTACAGGTTATAGAAAAGAGCAGAAGCTCTGAACTATCCATTCAGACCAGGCTTCCAGTGTACGATCTGGAGTGTGAAGTCACGAGCTCTGCTGGTCGGCTACTGTGTAGCAACCTAGCAGGGCCAAAAGTCCGGGTCTGTCCTAGAAAGCATGTGTAAATTACGATCGCCAGAACTGCCAAACAATATTTTTTAGACAGTCGTTTTGTGCTCTAAAATGTGTTTATTTTTGATCAAGTTCGATTATTTTAAAGTTTGATTTATTTTTAAGTTTGATTTATTTTTAAGTTTGCTACATGTCGAGATATTTAATTAAATTGCGATCCATTCTGATTACTACATTTGTCATCACACGGGCCCCCCCCCCACTGCACGCTCTTTGCATTTTGTATCTTAGGCTGGATAAAAACGACTATATCGACCGTGATCCTTTGCTAGTTATAGCCACTTTGGTGCCATTCAGCCCCATTCAACAATATGGCACGCTTCAAATTTAAATATTTAATGTTCCATCAGGAGTTTTCCATATGAATACATGGATGACGTCAGCGCTATCACTAAATCAATCAATTGTTTTTATATGTCACATCAGCCGAATACAACAGATGTAGACCTTACAGTGAAATGCTTACTTACAAGCCCTTAACCAACCATGCTTTAAGAAGAACAAAAAAATCAATAATAATAATTTAACAGCTGCAGTAAAATAACAAGCGAGGCTATATACAGGGGGTACCGGTACAGGGTCAATGTGGAGGCTATATACAGGGGGTACCGGTACAGGGTCAATGTGGAGGCTATATACAGGGGGTACCGGTACAGGGTCAATGTGGAGGCTATATACAGGGGGTACCGGTACAGGGTCAATGTGGAGGCTATATACAGGGGGTACCGGTACAGGGTCAATGTGGAGGCTATATACAGGGGGTACCGGTACAGGGTCAATGTGGAGGCTATATACAGGGGGTACCGGTACAGGGTCAATGTGGAGGCTATATACAGGGGTACCGGTACAGGGTCAATGTGGAGGCTATATACAGGGGGTACCGGTACAGGGTCAATGTGGAGGCTATATACAGGGGTACCGGTACAGGGTCAATGTGGAGGCTATATACAGGGGTACCGGTACAGGGTCAATGTGGAGGCTATATACAGGGGGTACTGGTACAGGGTCAATGTGGAGGCTATATACAGGGGGTACCGGTACAGGGTCAATGTGGAGGCTATATACAGGGGGTACCGGTACAGGGTCAATGTGGTTCGTAGAGGTAATTGAGGTAATATGTACATGTAGGTAGCTGTTCAGGAGTCTTATGGCTTGGGAAGCTGTTAAGAAGCCTTTTGGACCTCGACTTGGCGCTCCGGTACCGCTTTCCGTGCGGTAGCAGAGAGAACAGTCTATGACTTGGGTGGCTGGAGTCTATTTGTAGGGCCTTCCTCTGATACCACCTGGTGTAGAGGTCCTGGATGGCAGGAAGCTTGGCTTCAGTGATGCACTACCCTCTGTAGTGCCTTGCGTTTGGAGGCCGAGCAGTTGCCGTACCAGGCGGTGATGCAACCAGTCAGGATGCTCTCGTTTGTGCAGCTGTAGAACCTTTTGAGGACCTGAGGACCCATGCCCAATCTTTTCAGTCTCCTGAGGAGGAATAGGTTTTGTTGTGCCCTCTTCACGACTGTCTTGGTGTATTTGGACCATGATAGTTTGTTGGTGATGTGGACACCAAGGAACTTGAAGCGCTCAACCTGTTTCACTACAGCCCTGTCGATGAGAATGGGGCGTGCTCGGTCCTCCTTTTCCTGTAGTTCAAAATCATCTCCTTTGTCTTGATCATGTTGAGGGAGAGGTTGTTGTCCTGTCACCACACGACCAGGTCTCTGACCTCCTCCCTATAGGCTGGCTCATCATTGTTGTGTCATCGGAAATCTTGATGATGGTGTTGGAGTCGTGCCTGGCCATGCAGTCATGAGTGAACAGGGAGTACAGGAGGTGACTGAGCACAAACCCCTAAGGGGCCCCCATGTTGAGGATCAGCGTGGCGGATGTGTCGTTACCTACCCTTACCACCTGGGGACAGTCCAGGATCCAGTTGCAGAGGGAGATATTTAGTTTAGTGCTTAGCTTAGTGATGAACTTTGAGGGCACTATGTCCTGGTAATCCGGCTGGCCCTGCGGCCTTGTGAATGTTGACCTGTTTAAAGGTCTTTTTCATATCAGCTACGGGGAGCGTGATCACACAGTCATCCGGAATGGCTGGTGCTCTCATGCATGTTTCCGTGTTACTTGCCTCGAAACGAGCATAGAAGTAATTTAGGTCGTCTGGTAGGTTTGTGTCACTGGGCAGCTCGTGGCTGTGCTTCCCTTTGTAGTCTGTAATAGTTAGCAAGCCCTGCCACATCCAACGAGCGCCAGAGCTGGTGTAGTACGATTCAATCTTAGTCCTGTATTGATGCTTTGCCTGTTTGATGATTAGTCGGAGGGCATAGCGAGATTTCTTATAAGCTTCCGGCTTAGAGTCCTGCTCCTTGAAAGCGGCATCTCTACCCTTTAGCTTAGTGCGAATGTTGCCTGTAATCCATGGCTTCTGGTTAGGGTATGTATATATGGTTACTGTGGGGACGACGTCATCGATGCACTTATTGATGAAGCCAGTGACTGATGTGGTGTACTCAATGCCATCAGAAGAATCCCAGAACATGTTCCAGACTGTGCTAGCAAAACAGTCATGCGAATGACGGGGATGCAGGCCTTGTCAGGTGTCTGGAGTAAATCCTTCCCATCCGACTCGAAGAAGAATTCCTCCAGTACGGGGTGATTAATCAATGCCCTGATATCAAGAAGCTCATTTCGGTCAGATGATACGTTGGTCGAAAACATTATGTACAAAATAAGTTACAAATAACCTCAGACCTCAGACCTACCTAACTACAAGTTATGGAAAATGTGTATTTTGTCCAGTAAGTTTCCTCAAAGAGAAAGACCAAAGAAGATAAAACACTACAGTAATTACTAATATATACTACAGTGTTTCTCCTACAATATTTCAACTACAGTATACTTAATACAGTATACTACAGTAAAGTCTACAAAAAGATGACAGTGAATACTACAGTAAAGTCAGCAAAAACACTACAGTGAATACTCTAGTATTTATACCATAGTATACTGTAGTATTTTTTTCCATGTGGGCTGGTAGCGATTTAAGGTCTTTCATCTCTGTCTTTGTTTACACCCTAGAGGGGGGAATTGACTTCAGCTGTGTACTTTTGAGCGGATTTGAGCGCCTTCCAACAAGTGCTAGACTATGATGACTTATAATAGTGTAGTTACAATACATCTATTAGGGCATGACTTTTTGTGTAGCTTATGCCAAATTATTTGCAAATGGTGTATTTTCAAGGGGTCATTACGAAACGATATCTATCACAAACCAACAAAGTGAAGAAGTAGAAGTTGTTATTAATATTGAAACGTAAACACCATCACTGTGTAGCTCGAGGACCCCAAAGAGCAACAACTGCAGTATAATGCATTTATGTTGACAAAAACTCACAATAATTACTTGAGTCACCTTAATTTGTGCATTGAAAACTTTCACGTCAATATCTCTCTCTGTGAGTTTATTTACTTTCAGAGTCAACCCACAAGATGAGCAGTTTGTCTCAGAAATGACCCACAGCTACTGATTCATTTCTTTCGTAAACATAAAGCCACAAGAATACAAACCACCCCCCTAGTCTTATTGCCATAGCGATGCTCTAGTCTCTCTAGCCTAGTGATACACAGTCAAAAAAATGATTCCTTGTGAAGTCTAATTGCTATAAGGTATATTTAAAGCCTCCCTCCAGATCCTTGCTTCCTTCTCATCCGCCTGCATATGAAGCAGGCTCACACTAAACTCCTCTTGGGCTTTACCCACCTGGTTTTCAGTGCCTATCAAATGCACAGCGCGATTCACCATTACGATATATAACGCCAGTTTGACTGCCGCCTTACCACCGAAGAAGAAGCCATTCAGATCTGCTCCAGTGGGGTATGTTACATATTATGGTGGGAAAAAGATTTGGGATTATGTGATAATTGTTTCTATATATCTAAGACTTCTTATATGCAGAAAAAAAAGCTTGCTGTTCATATCATTCAGCCGGCCAAAGAGATATCCAGTCTGAGAGACAAATAGTATTTGACGTCGTATTGTGGTCGTAAAATACTGCCTTCTCTTTCCCTTAGCGCCAGCCAGGCCTCTCCCTTGTCTGATTAGAATGACTAGTGACAAAACAGCGGGCCTTCGCTGGCGTTTCTCATCTTCTGCGACGTGTTCTCCTCTCCGGAGTGTCAGTTTGTACTCTTGTTCCCACAAGGACATTACAATGAGGGTCATGCCTGTCACACACACACGCACAAAGACACACATACAATAAGATGCACACGCTGAGTGGACACTAGGCTGACACTGGGCCAACCCTCCAACCCCTCAGGCAACATGCCAGCATGGACAGCGGTGCCCGCTGACCTCTTGACCTTGCACCATTCCCCCTTGCCCCTTGTGTCACCCCTGCGTGTCACGGAGGGTTACGGACGAAGGGGATGACAACTCATGGGGGGTGACACCGGAATGGCCTGCCTCACAAGAGAACGTGACAGGCTGCAGCCCAGCTGTTTGGGATTCGTTCAAATGGCAGAGTCACAGGCACAGCCATGGGTAAAGAGATGGCTGCGGAGTGGCACGACATGATTATTTTGGGCTAACCGCCTGGCCCTTTCGCTTGCTTGCTCACTCGCTCATTGACCCTACCTCCTCGGGTCATGCAGTTGTACGGAAGTAAGTAAAGAAGAAAAACTACCCAGGTTGGGTTAGATTCCATTGTTTTCTAGTATCTTTGTAGAACTCATATAACAAGCTGTCGGGAGAAATGCTTCAGTGTCCAGTTCACTCGATTTCTAAAAGCTAAAGGGTGAAATAAAGGTCTGTTTGGGAATCTTTTGGCAGTGTGCCATATGACAAAGCCCAGTGTGTGTGAATGCGTGTGTGTGTGCATGTATCTATGTGTGTGTGTTCAGTGCAGCCATGCCTGACCCTGACTAACTCTTGATGTGTTCACTCAGTTAACTCAGTAGGCCACTGAACACTGGGCTATACACTCTACCACTTGGTTATCTATAGAACACAGAGGGGTTGAATCACTGTCAACACAAAAACATATCCTCTGTCAAAAGAGGGTCTTTCTTCGACTTAATATTAACATTGTTCCTGTATTTGTCTACACATTCTACACGGGTGAGTTGGGTTTAAATGAGCTAAGGCGTTATTAACCTCTTTATGTCAAAACCATCATGAATCCTGTTATCTTAAGAACATAATGTTTATTGCATGAAAATAATGTTTCATCATAATTCAAGAAGAAAACACTATTTTCATGCAATAAACATTATGTTCTTAAGATAATAGGATTAATATATATATATATAGATAATAGGATTATAAATCCTATTATCTATATATACATATATATATATAACTTTTTCCATATTTTGTTATGTTTTACAGCCTTATTCTAAAATGGAATAATGACAAACCAAAAACAGGTTTTTAGAAACTGAAATATCAAATTTACACAAGTATTCAGACCATTTACTCAGTACTTTGTTGAAGCACCTTTGGCAGCGATTACAGCCTCAAGTCTTCTTGGGTAGGACGCTACAAGCTTGGCACACCTGTATTTGGGGAGTTTCTTCCATTCTTCTCTGCAGATCCTCTCAAGCTCTGTCAGGTTGGATGGGGAGCTTCCCTCCACAGCTATTTTCAGGTCTCTCCAGAGAAGTTCGATCAGGTTCATGTCCAGGTTCTGGCTGGGCCACTCAAGAACATTCAGAGACTTGTCCCGAAGCTACTCCAGCATTTTCTTGGCTGGGTGCTTAGGGTCATTGTCCAGGTGGAAGGTGAACCTTCGCCCCAGTTTGAGGTCCTGTGTGCTCTGAAGCAGGTTTTCATCAAGGATCTGTCTGTACTTTTCTCCGTTCATCTTTTCCTCGATCCTAACTAGTCACCCATTCCCTGCAGTTGAAAAACATACCCACAGCAGGATGCTGCCACCACCATGCTTCACCGTAGAGATGGTGCCAGGTTTCTTCCAGATGTGACCCTGACCAAGGCCCTTCTCCCCCGACTTCTCAGTGTGGCCAGGTGACCAGCTCTAGGAAGAGTCTTGGTGGTTCCAAACGTCTTACATTTAAGAATGATGGAGGTCACTGTGTTCTTGGGGACCTTCAATGCTGCAGACATTTTTTGGTACACTTCCCCAGGTCTGAGTCTCAAAGCAATCCTGTCTCGGAGCTCGACGGACAATTATTTCAACCTCATGGCCTGGTTTTTGCTGTGACATGCACTGTCACCTGTGGGACTTTATATAGACAGGTGTGTGCCTTTCCAAATCATGTCCAATCAATTGAATGTACCACAGGTGGTCTCCAATCAAGTCGTAGAAACATCTCAAGGATGATCAATGGAAACAGGAAGCACCTTGAGCTCAATTTTGAGTCTCATAGAAAAGTGTTTGAATAATTATGTAAATAAGGTATTTCTGTATATAAAAAATATATAAAAATCTGATTTTGCTTTGTCATTATGGGGAACTGTGTGTAGATTGATGATTTCCCCCCCCCCATTTTAGAATAAGGCTGTAAAGTAACAAAAAGTGGAAAAAGTCAAGGGGTCTGAATACTTTCCAAATGCACTGTGTGTGTGTGTGTGTGTGTGTGTGTGTAGCATTTCGCTACACTCGCATTAACATCTGCTAACCATGTGTATGTGACAAATAAAATTTGATTTGATTTTTTGTGTGTGTGTGTGTGTGTGTGTGTGTGTGTGTGTGTGTGTGTGTGTGTATATATATATATATATATATATATATATATATATATATAATGTGTGTGTGTGCATGCAAAGCATTAGCATTAAGCTAGTGCTGCCATGCAGTGAAATCAGGCCTGAATGTTTCTGCTCCAGATCCTCCATAGCTCTGAGATAACTTAAATAAACATAGTTTTAAGCAGCTTACTAGGCCAGCTAGCTGCTTCTGCTTTGCTCTGAAGATTTTCACCCAGCGAAAAGACAGAGAAAGGGAGAGACAGGGAGAGAGAGGGAAGAGAAAGACAGAGAGAGGGCGGGGGACAGAGTGCCCATTCAGAGAGAGGGGGGAGAAAGAGAGAGAAAATAACTTCAAGAAAGAAAAGAGCGTTGGGGCAACGAGCGAAGCATCCGGCAAACGTCATCAATAACTCAACGCTTCCCCTCCTTAATCTATCTGTTAAAATACAAGCCAGTGACACAAGGCCGACGGAGGGGGGAAGAAGGAAGCGCATCGAGTTAAAGACCCCCAGATTCTCCTCTATCTCTCTTCGCAGAGAGAGTTCTTACCGAGAGTCAGAGAGCCAGCGGCGTCAAGCGTACAGCTTCTATGTGCTAATGTAGTCAATGGTAAAACATAATGGATGTGTCCCTAAGCAGGGCAAATCAGACAGTGAAAAACATAGAATGGAATCGTCCCAAAGCACACATTCAAGTAGAGTTAGAATGGCAGAGCCACTGCTGGAGCATAGAAACTGTGAGTTAGAGGGGAGACATAAAAATATGTTATAGAATTGTCCCAAAGCACACCTGGAAGTATAGTTACAGTATAATGGAGCAGAGGAACTATGGCTGGGCCCTGGTCAAAATAAGTGCACTGTATATAGGGAATAGACCAAGACTATAAATGAGCAGCTATCTGTGCCCCGGCGGGTAGTGTAGATGCCCGCCTCATGCCCCTTGCCCTGCACCCGGAACATTCCGCTCCAACGAGCAGCCAGTGAGTCGCCCTATCTGGAGAGAGAGGGCACAGATGTGGTTTCACATCTGCCCTAGCATCATGTAGGGGGGGGGTGAGAAGACGTTTATATTGTCGTATTCACTCAAACATCAAGTACCATGCAGATGTATATTTACTTAGCTATCTGTATATCTCAGAGTTAAAGCTCAAGTAGGAAGAGGGAAATGTCCAATTGACTCAGACAGGCAGGCTCAAGGGAATGTACAGTAGCTAGCTGGTGTAGATATTCAACAAGGCAAAAATCCATAGTGCCTCTTGTAAACGATCTCATGTTAATACAGGCCAAGTCAGTGAAACGAGCCATCAAGCAGACAGCTCTTTTTCCTTTTATATTCAGAACCTTACATCACAGTCACATGTATCTCAAAGAAAGCCATCCAGCTGCATACCAGTACTTTAGATTAGAGCATCCACTGGGACACCAGCCAGACAATGTTAAAAGTGTTGTTAGTTCGATGGCAGCAGGCGGATATCTACCAGAGCTTAGATCATAACCACACCTTCGAACCTCCTTAAAGCTTTATAACAGTGCTTTAGAAGAGCCACTATCAGGCTTTGTGAGTGTTGGTAGTTCTAGCAGGCAGATATCTATCTTCAAGGGCTTATCTCCTGGGACATGGTTGATAGTTCTAGCAGGCAGATATCTATCTTCAAGGGCTTATCTCCTGGGACATGGTTGATAGTTCTAGCAGGCAGATATCTATCTTCCAGGGCTTATCTCCTGGCACATGGTTGATAGTTCTAGCAGGCAGATATCTATCTTCCAGAGCGTATCTCCTGGGACATGGTTGGTAGTTCTAGCAGGCAGATATATATCTTCCAGGGCTTACCTCCTGGGACATGGTTGATAGTTCTAGCAGGCAGATATCTATCTTCCAGAGCGTATCTCATGGGACATGTTTGGTAGTTCTAGCAGGCAGATATCTATCTTCCAGGGCTTATCTCCTGGGACCTCCATGTCAGAGCACAGTAACCATGTGAGCTGCTATGACATATTTTAAAACGGGTTGTATGGACCCCGGAAGCCGATTGGTTGATAGCAGGGAGTAACAGCACCACAATCCCCAAACTATCCAGGTAATGCCTGTTAACAGTTCCATTAGATTGATCAATGCGCATCCACTTTCCCACAGCCCCGGCAGTCAATTTATAAGCTTAATCTCCTGTGGAAAAAAGCGTCTAGACAATATTTCACCATGCTACCAGGCTAGCATTTGGTTTGCAACAGTTGGGATTTGTCTAAACCTTGCTGTGACCTCTGGAACAATGTTGCACGTTTTTGTGATCTCCACTGTGCCAGGCATATGAACGTGATGAGACTTCTCTGATCCACGGCAATTAATTTATCAGGATCGTTAATGGATATATGCAAAGAATTGGCAATGTAAACGAAGGTAAAACAAATGAAAGTGCACATAGTTGGCTGTCATTTGAGCGGCTTGGTGTGATTTAGTGAGCTAGCTAGCAAAGGAGAAGTAGCAAGCATGCGTAGATAATGTGGTTGTTTAGCAACAAAACCGACACGTAGCGCAACTATGGGGCAAAACAGACGGGTTGGTTTAGATTGTTTTATTTGATTTATTACATTTTTGCATTGTGTATATGCACACACACAGGACCCTACACACTCACTGACACTCCAACACACACATAACATGCTCACACATTTATGCTGACTCTATACACACACACACACACACACACACACACACACACACACACACACACACACACACACACACACACACACACACACACACACACACACACACACACACACACACACTCATATATCCTGATGCCTGGTCACCTTACCACTACACGTACAGTATCTACCTCTTTCACTCCAGTATCCCTGCACATTGTAAATATGGTATTGGAACTGACCCTGGATATAGCTTCATACTTTCTCGTGTCCTTATGTCTTCTTATTATTTCTCGTGTGTTTTTGTTCTACCTTGTTCTTTTTAGTGCTACATTAATATTGATTACTGCATTGTTGGGTTTGGAGTTTGCAATAAAGGGATGTAACTCCCATCTAAGGGCTGTAACTACCATCTAAGGGCTGTAACTACCATCTAAGGGCTGTAACTCCCTCCTAAGGGCTGTAACTCCCATCTAAGGGCTGTAACTACCATCTAAGGGCTGTAACTACCATCTAAGGAATGTAACTCCCATCTAAGGGCTGTAACTCCCATCTAAGGGATGTAACTCCCATCTAAGGGCTGTAACTACCATCTAAGGGCTGTAACTCCCATCTAAGGGCTGTAACTACCATCTAAGGGCTGTAACTACCATCTAAGGGCTGTAACTCCCATCTAAGGGCTGTAACTACCATCTAAGGGCTGTAACACCCATCTAAGGGATGTAACTCCCATCTAAGGGCTGTAACTACCATCTAAGGGCTGTAACTCCCATCTAAGGGCTGTGACTCCCTCCTAAGGGCTGTAACTCCCATCTAAGGGCTGTGACTACCATCTAAGCGCTGTAACTCCCATCTAAGGGCTGTAACTCCCATCTAAGGGCTGTAACTACCATCTAAGGCCTGTAACTCCCTCCTTAGGGCTGTAACTCCCATCTAAGGGCTGTAACTCCCATCTTAGGGCTGTAACTCCCTCCTAAGGGCTGTAACTCCCATCTAAGGGCTGTAACTCCCATCTTAGGGCTGTAACTCCCTCCTAAGGGCTGTAACTCCCATCTAAGGGCTGTAACTACCATCTAAGGGCTGTAACTCCCATCTAAGGGCTGTAACTACCATCTAAGGGCTGTAACTCCCATCTAAGGGCTGTAACTCCCATCTAAGGGCTGTAACTACCATCTAAGGCCTGTAACTCCCTCCTTAGGGCTGTAACTCCCATCTAAGGGCTGTAACTCCCATCTTAGGGCTGTAACTCCCTCCTAAGGGCTGTAACTCCCATCTAAGGGCTGTAACTCCCATCTTAGGGCTGTAACTCCCTCCTAAGGGCTGTAACTCCCATCTAAGGGCTGTAACTCCCATCTAAGGGCTGTAACTCCCATCTAAGGGCTGTAACTACCATCTAAGGGCTGTAACTCCCATCTAAGGGCTGTAACTCCCATCTAAGGGCTGTAACTACCATCTAAGGGCTGTAACTCCCATCTAAGGGCTGTGACTCCCTCCTAAGGGCTGTAACTCCCTCCTAAGGGCTGTAACTCCCATCTAAGGGCTGTAACTACCATCTAAGGGCTGTGACTCCCTCCTAAGGGCTGTAACTCCCATCTAAGGGCTGTGACTCCCATCTAAGGGCTGTAACTCCCATCTAAGGGCTGTGACTACCATCTAAGGGCTGTAACTCCCTTCTATGGGCTTCGCCTCGGGAGTTACCGTATGACAATCCCCAGGTTCTTGTGCCTTATTTCTTACTGGAGACCCTGTCAGGCCTGTCCAGCACCTTGTCACAGGCCACTCACTCAATCGCCCTGATACAGAGGGTTGAGTCACTCTGTGTGTGAGTGTGTGTATGTGTTTGTGTGTGTAAGACACAACCAGGGTTGTATGAGTCAGCAAGCCAGTGTGGCCACATTCATGACAACCAATAAAGTGCAGGGGCCAGAGAGACAGCAGGCACCCACACGACCAACTCAGACACACACAATCGCACACGAGCGCACACCATTCAAAACCAATTTCAATCCTTAGTGCTCATCACTTTTCCCCAAAACATAGATTGCCTGTCACAACATCCAGCTTTTATTGTCACATCTTGTATTCTTCCACAATGGATTGATACACGCCTGTAAATACACTAGAGGAAAAAGCCTACGTCCCAAATGACACCCTATTCGCTATATGGTGAACTACTTTTGACATAGGGCTCTGATCAAAAGTTGTTCACTATAGTGAAAAGGTTGCCATTTGGGATGTAGGCTAATACACTAAGGCTGTTTTTACAGAGACAGCCCAATTCTGATATTTTTTTCCAGCTATTGGTCTTTCGACCAATCTCTTCTGATCTTTCCACATCAGATCTTTTTCAGAGCTGATCGGATTGGTCAAAAAGACCAAATGAAATCAAATCACATTTGATTTAACATGTGCTTCATAAACAACAGGTGTGGACTAACAGTAAAATGCTTACTTACGGGCCCATCCTAACAATGCAGAGAGAAAGATTTAGAACATAATAGAACAAATAATAGAGACAGAGACAGAGAGAGAGCGAGCGAGAGACAGAGAGAGACAGTGAGAGAGAGAGAGAGAGAGAGAGAGAGAGAGAGTGAGTGAGAGAGAGAGAGAGAGAGAGAGAGTTCCGCACTACAGAAACCTGACTTCTCAAAACACCCCCACCACTAACAGCAGCACAATCCCCCTCTCGACACAGGACCTTAACTGTCAGTGCTGAATAGTACAAGGAGAGAGATGAAGTTGAGTGACAGCAGTCAAGAAGGTGCTTCTTAGTGACCTCAGTATGTTTGGCTGAGCATGGTGTTCGTTTGCACTACCATAGCTGGGATTTGGTTTGATTTCCTGCATGGGACACTAAACATAATTACATGTTCAACTGTTAATCACTTTTGCGCAACAACGTCTGCTAAACGACCATATTATATGATATTATCAGATTACAGATTGAACTGCCTCTAGTGTGCTCTCCCTACGATGTCTGATTCCTGCATTGGACACATGTATAAATATTACTAGGTGTTGAACTGTAAATCGTTTAGGATGAATGAGCATATCATCATTACCATATATGACAGTTTAAATAGGTTTCCTCCAGCGTGCTCTCTCTGCGTGGTGTGGCCCGCCTGCGTGTGTCGCCCGCTGGTTGGCACGGTAATGCCCGGTGGGGCGTAGGAACACTCGCTGTTTACCTCGAAGATCATTTAGTAATCCCCACAGGGCAGGCATGTACAGAACGGCAGCGCACGTAAAACAGCGCATGTTAAACTAAACCCAGGGGGATGGATTGGAGGACACTAACAAACGTGTGTGTGTGTGTGTGTGTCCCAGTGAGGGCGGATAGACACACAGTAGATGCACACACCACATGGGTTCTGGTGACATTCATGTCAGATTGTCCGACAGAGGATTTGGAGATTTAGACTCTTTGTTCTATGTTAATGACTCACGAGGCTTGGCTGAAGAAGCCTAGCTGTTTGCGTTTATCAGTGATTTAGACTCTTTGTTCTAAGTTAATGACTCACTGGGCTGGGCTGAAAAAGCCTATCAGTGTTTATCAGTGTTCCCCAAACCTCTCCTCGGGAACACACAGCCATTTAGCTATACTTATTTGATGTGCTTCAGCACTGGTAGCACTTGATTAGTTGAATAAGGTTCCAGTTGTGGAATAAATGAAATAAGTGGAATGGGCTGGGAGTAGGCTGACTCCAGGAGAGGTTTGGGAAAGCCTGGTGTACATGAGTTACTCGCCAAAATATAGTGACTGCCTGCCTAAACGTCCGCAGGGGGACACGAATGAGTCCAAGCATGAAATCTACAGTGAAATATTAAAAGCTCTGCTTTCTAAAAATCCAACTCCCAAAACTCCAGTCTGCCTGTAACATCCTTTCCCTCAGACTGCCATTTTGTAAGCAGTCCAGCAACGACATGGATTTTTTAAAAACCAGATCCTATAAAGAGCCCAAATGGAGGTCATTCAATTTTGAGAAGCAGGACAAAAGTCTTACAAGGCGAACTTCCAGCAGAGCAGAATGATATGTAAGATGCTTTCCAAACATCCCTTTCTTGTCGAATTGTCAGGAATCCCGCGAAAGTACAATAGTGTATATAGCCTCGTTGTTATTTTATTGTGTTACATTTTTTAAAACTTTTGTTTAGTATATATTTTCTTCAACTCTATTTTCTTCAAACTGCATTGTTGGTTAAGGGCTTGTAAGTGAGCATTTCACAGTAAGGTCCACACCTGTTGTATTTGGCGCATGTGACAAATACAATTTTATTTTATTTTATTTGAGTGCTAAAAATGGAATCGACTACATCTCCTAACTTCTCCTACATCTCCTGGCAGTCACCTCTCTCTCCTCTCCCAACCCTGGTATGACAGAGAGCTTTATAGTGGAATACTGCCTCTAAAATGGTGCCTACCAGGGCTTACCCCTACCCTCTTCACCATGCCCTTTGCCACCAACTCTACAAACCTGTCTGATGCCGCTTCAATGGTTTCTGACCGTTTGCTCATGTTGCTCCACATTGCCATAGTACAGGACAATGGTCTGCTCTAGAGGGAAGCTAGCACCCCTCGCAGACCACAATGCCCAGCACAGTGCAAGCTTTGCAAACAGTGGGCTAGGTACCCAAGTGAAATGTCTCCCTTGATGAAGATCTATCTGGCCAGCAAAATATAGACAGACTTTCCCATAAATGTTTCATTTGCAAGTACATAGCTTTCCCTACACAGTGTGCAAAGAGTCCCTTTCACCATTCAAGTGAAGTGACAAACCCACAGGGGAAAGTAAAGTGCTCCAACATGGAATGGCTGCTATGCAGGCCTAGAGTAATGAAGATGAGGGAGAACAGTGTTTAAAGCCTAGACCCCTCAACCAAGAATAAGCATCTGACCTATATATCCTCGGGATTCTAATTACACATATAATCTGAGTCCCAAATGGCACCCTATTCCCTAAATAGTGCACTACCAGGGCCCAAAAGTAGTGTACAATGTAAGGAATAGGGTGCCATCTGGGACTCAGATTATATGTGTAATTAGAATCCAGATGTTTATTCTTGGTTGAGGGGTCTAGGCTTTAAACACCATAAACCCTATAGAAAACTTTCCAGTCTCCTTGGACTCTGAGCTGACACTAAACCAATACACATTGCAGTGTGTGCCAGTCAGGGACATGGCAACAGGCATGGCCTGCATCCCAAATGGTACCCGATAGCCTAAATAGTGTACCACTTTTGACCGCTTACGGTGCCGTTCGGGACACAGCCATGATATCAATAATTCAATACAGGGGGATGCCAGCGGAGGACCATTACTATCACAGACACATCACACGAGAATAATGCGTTGCGTTGTTAAATAATGGAGGATGATGATCGACAGTGCATGTACTGGGCCTTTGAATGAGAAGACTTGTGTTGGTGGTTGGTGTTGCACGGCTTGAGTGGGATTAGACTTTGCAGCAATTGCATTACCTCTGTGGAGTTGTACTGTGCTTAGTTGAGAAGGACTCGGGGAAGGAATGAGAGCCGGAGAGAGTATTGAAGTGGGAAGAGAGTATTGAAGTGGGCGGGCTAGAGATATCCTTAGAGAGAGAGAGAGAGTAGCTATTGAAAGGGGAGTCCAGCCCGCTTACCACGAATAAGATATTGCAATATGCCGTGTGTTTTGTAGCGATGAATGGTCCCGACGGTTTGCTCTGTAGCATAGCTGTTTGTCAAGCCTGACATAATGTCAATTAACATGGCCCTATGAGGTGGGTAGACTGTCAAACTTGTTACACATGAACCAAACTGACATCTGAACACTGCACTTGGCTTGAGCAAACATATGTGGATCAGACATGTGTAACCTGCTCTCTAGATGGTAAGTAGACTTGGGTATGTGCTTGAGTTGTATCAACATGAGAAAGGCTTCTGTTGTATCTATCAATGTTTCATATCATGTTTCGTGGACACACGTGTATGTATCAGAGTGAGAGTGAGAGAGAGAGAGGGACAGAGAGAGAGAGAGACAGAGAGAGAGAGAGAGAGAGAGGGACAGAGAGAGAGAGAGAGAGAGAGAGAGAGAGAGAGAGAGAGAGAGAGAGAGAGAAGCTTTAATATTAAAGCCCTAATATTTGACCAAATCCAACACACCAGCCTCTCCAGCATGTTGTATTACATAACAAATGACAGTGGCTGGCTGGGACCATAATTGCACTATAAAGATTGTTTCTATGTGAGAAAGCTTATGTTATAACTTGATCTAGAAATACCTTCACTTTCACATCCAATAGCCCTTAGTGTTTAAGCGTTAATAACTGTCAATCATATAAGGTGTTACATATATATATATATATATATATAGAGAGAGAGAGAGAGAGAGAGAATTCTGCTCATTCGGATTGCATGCAAATATACAATTTATTTTGATAATTCAAGCGGCGTTTTCTTTGATCTCGGCCCAGAAATTCCATGAGATTTCTCGATTACGGCACCTGTTACTGAAAGAGAGAAGAGAAATCCTTGTCAGGATCAGATCAGCACACTGAGCATAACGATCGAATTCCTGGGAAACGGGGATTTGAGAAATACGCAGTCAGTTTACAGGGTCTACATTTAATACAGACAGAAATTGAATTCACTTATCACGAATACTAAACGGCGCGTGCATCATGATCGTACCGTTTCTGACTGATTTGTTGAGCAATGGCCAAAATCCCTCGCGGAAGGATCACCACATGTATGTTTGTCGAGATAAAACATCATGAATAGATGACTCTCTTAGAGGCTTTTGTACTTAATATGATTCTTATATCTATGTGCCTGTAGCCCAATCCCAGAATGTGAGAGGAAAATCCACTCCGTATTGAACGCTTCCAGTGTTTTAGGGTCATATAGCCTATTTGCGAACCACTCAAATCATTGGCGCACTCAAAGCACCTAACATTAATCAAACAGTTCGGGAACTTCAACAATCAGTGTGAGTAAATCAAGCCGCGTAATGTTGGCTGCTGCCGAACTCCCTTACCTTAGCAACACAGCTATTTCCCACGCGAAGAATCCCCATACAGCTACAAAGTGCAGCCTTTTCCGCGTCATCTCAAGATTTGAGTTGCATATACATGTACCCGGGAACGCCTCAACTGCCTCTGTTCGCCACTTATGGTAAGACTCTTGACTTTCAGCACCGTGGACAGTGCTCCAACTGATGTCGACACAATCCAACACGCGGCAGGCTCGTGGCGCACGGTAAACGCAAACGCATAACAGTTTCGGAATCCCACATAATACTAATCTACTTCACTACTCATAACTGGACAGGTTTTACCGACCTAGCAACGACACCAACAAGAGAGCATAGTATATTCTGAAATACGACTCTAAAGTAGGAATACCAGTCATTTGGGGTAGCGCTCGGAGGCTGAACAGATTCTTGACACATTCACAACATCTCAGCGGTCTTGAAGAGCGGGGACATAGAGAGCCCGCCCCAGACGCGCGCGGCACCGGTGACTGACAGCGCATTATTCCACTCGCTCCTATAAATGTTCCAGCAGAGCCACGCTAAAGCTTCAATTAGACAAGCACTGATGTGGAACGTCATTACTGCATGAGCATCCCCATCATCTCTCTCTCTCTCTCTCTCTCTCTCTCGCTCTGTTTCATTGACATATTACAGCACGAATTTGTTGTCATTTATTAGATGTTACTTGTCGAGTTGCTGTCCAGATCAGCCTCATGTGTAAGCTATAGCAGCCATAGCTTACACATTTGTTTAACATTTTTATTTAACCTTTATTTAACCAGGTAGGCTAGTTGAGAACAAGTTCTCATTTGCAACTGCCACCTGGCCAAGATAAAGCATAGCAATGCGACATACAACAACACAGAGTTACACATGGAATACAATACAATACAGTAGAACAAAAGAAAACAAAAAGTCTATATACAGTGAGTGCAAATGAGGTAAGATAAGGGAGTTAAGGCAATACATAGGCCATGGTGGCGAAGTAATTACAATATAGCAATTAAACACGGAAATGGTAGATGTGCAGAAGATGAATGTGTAAGTAGAGATACTGGGGTGCAAAGGAGCAGGTGGCAATGTAATTACAATATAGCAATTAAACACTGAAATGGTAGATGTGCAGAAGATGAATGTGCAAGTAGAGATACTGGGGTGCAAAGGAGCAAGATAAATAAATACTGTATGGGGATGAGGTAGGTAGATAGATGGGCTATGTACAGGTGCAGTGATCTGTGAGCTGCTCTGACAGCTGGTGCTTAAAGCTAGTGAGGGAGATATGAGTCTCCCTGCTGGAGCGCGTGCTACGAGTGGGTGCTGCTATGGTGACCAGAGAGCTGAGATAAGGTGGGGCTTTACCTAGCAGAGACTTGTAGATAACCTGTAGCCAGTGGGTTTGGCAACGCGTATGAAGCGAGGGCCAACCAACGAAAGCGTACAGGTCGCAATGGTGGGTAGTGTATGGGGCTTTGGTGACAAAACGGATGGCACTGTGATAGACTGCATCCAGTTTGTTGAGTAGAGTGTTGGAGGCTATTTTATAGATGACATCACCGAAGTTGAGAATCGGTAGGATGGTCAGTTTTACAAGGGTATGTTGGCAGCATGAGTGAAGGATGCTTTGTTGCGATATAGGAAGCCAATTCTAGATTTGATTTTGGATTGGAGATGGTTAATGTGAGTCTGGAAGGAGAGTTTACAGTCTAACCAGACACCTAGGTATTTGTAGTTGTCCATGTATTCTAAGTCAGAGCCGTCCAGAGTAGTGATGCTGGACAGGTGAGCAGCTGCGGGCAGTGATCGGTTGAATAGCATGCATTTAGTTTCCCCTGCTTTTAAGAGCAGTTGGAGGCCACAGAAGGAGAGTTGTATGGCATTGACACTCGTCTGGAGGTTAGTTAACACAGTGTCCAAAGAGGGGCCAGAAGAATACAGAATGGTGTCATCTGTGTAGAGGTGTACCAGAGAATCACCAGCATCAAGAGCAACATCATTGATGTATACAGAGAAGAGAGTTGGCCCGATGATTGAACCCTGTGGCACCCCCATAGAGACAGCCAGAGGTCCGGACAACAGGCCCTCCGATTTGACACACTGGACTCTATTAGAGAAGTAGTCGGTAAACCAGGCGAGGCAATCATTTGCGAAACCAAGGCTGTCGAGTCTGCCAATAAGAATGTGGTGATTGACAGAGTCGAAAGCCTTGGCCAGGTCGATGAATACGGCTGCACAGTAATGTCTCTTATCGATGGCGGTTATGATGTCGTTTAGGACCTTGAGCGTGGCTAAGGTGCACCCATGACCAGCTCTGAAACCAGATTGCATAGCGGAGAAGGTACGGTGGGATTCGAAATGGTCGGTAATCTGTTTGTTAACTTGGCTTTCGAAGACCTTAGAAAGACAGGGTAAGATAGATATAGGTCTGTAGCAGTTTGGGTCTAGAGTGTCACCCCCTTTGAAGAGGGGGATGACCGCGGCAGCTTTCCAATCTTTGGGAATCTCAGACTATATGAAAGAGAGGTTGAACAGGCTGGTAACAGGAGTTCGAACAATTTCGGCAGATCATTTTTAGAAAGAGAGGATCCAGATTGTCTAGCCCGGGTGATTTGTAGGGGTCCAAATTTTGCAGCTCTTTCAGAACATCAACTTTCTGGATTTGGGTAAAATAGAAATGGTGGGGGCTTTAGCGGGTTGCTGTGGAGGGTGCCGGGCAGTTGACCAGGGTAGGGGTAGCCAGGTGGAAAGCATGGCCAGCCGTAGAGAAATGCTTATTGAAATTCTCAATTATATTGGATTTATCGGTGGTGACAGTGTTTCCTAGCCTCAGAGCAGTGGGCAGCTGGGAGGAGGTGCTCTTATTCTCCATGGACTTTACAGTGTCCCAGAACCTTTTTGAGTTAGTACTACAGGATGCAAATTTCTGTTTGAAAAAGCTAGCCTTAGCTTTCCTAACTGTCTGTGTATATTTGTTCCTAACCTCCCTGAAAAGTTGCATATGATGGGGGCTATTCGATGCTAATGCAGAACGCTACAGGATGTTTTTGTGCTGGTCAAGGGCAGACAGGTCTGGAGTGAACAAGGACTATATCTATTCCTAGTTCAATTTTTTTTGAATGGGGCATGCTTATTTAAGATGGTGAGGAAGGCACTTTTAAAGAATAGCCAGGCATCATCTACTGACGGGATGAGGTCAATGTCATTCCAGGATACCCCGGCCAGGTCAATTAGAAAGGCCTGCTCGCAGAAGTGTTTTAAGGAGCGTTTGACAGTGACGAGTGGAGGCTGTTTGACCGCTGACCCATTACAGATGCAGGCAATGAGGCAGTGATCGCTGAGATCTTGATTGAAAACAGCAGAGGTGTATTTGGATGGGGAGTTAGTTAGGACTACATCTATGAGGGTGCCTGTGTTTATTTGGAGTTGTACCTGGTAGGTTCATTTATAATTTGTGTGAGATTGAGGGCATCAAGCTTGGATTGTAGGATAGCCGGGGTGTTAAGCATGTCCCAGTTTAGGTCACCTAGTAGCACGAGCTCAGAAGATAGATGGGGGGGCAATCAATTCACATATGGTATCGAGGGCACAGCTGGGGGCAGAGGGAGGTCTATAGCAAGCAGCAACAGTGAGAGACTTGTTTCTGGAAAGCTGCATTTTTAGAAGTAGAAGCTCAAATTGTTTGGGTACAGACTTAGATAGTAATACAGAACTCTGCAGGCTACCTTTGCAGTAGATTGCAACACTGCCCGCTTTGGCAGTTCTATCTTGACGGAAAATGTTATAGTTAGTGATCGAGATTTCAAGGTTTTTGGTGGTTTTCCTAAGCCAGGATTCAGACACAGCTAAGACATCCGGGTTGGCAGCGTGTGCCAAAGCAGTGAGTAAAACAAATTTAGGGAGGAGGCTTCTAATGTTAACATGCATGAAACCAAGGCTTTTACAGTTACAGAAGTCAACAAATGAGAGCACCTGGGGAGTAGGAGTGGTGCTAGTGGTGCAGGTCCTGGATTAACCTCTACCTCACCAGAGGAACAGAGGAGAAGTAGGATAAGGGTACGGCTAAAGGTATAAGAACTGGCCGTCTAGCACGTTCGGAACAGAGAGTAAAGGGAGCAGGTTTCTGGGCACGATAGCATAAATTCAAGCCATAATGTACAGACAAAGGTATGGTAGGATGTGAGTACATTGGAGGTAAACCTAGGCATTGAGTAATGATGAGAGAGATATAGTCTCTAGAGACGTTTAAACCAGGTGATGTCATCGCATATATAGGAGGTGGAACAACATGGTTGGTTAAGGCATATTGAGCAGGGCTAGAGGCTCTACAGTGAAATAAGACAGTAATCACTAACCAGGACAGTAATGGACAAGGCATATTGATATTAGAGAGAGGCATGTGTAGCCAAGTGAACATATGGGTCCAGTGAGTGGTTGGGCTGTCTGGGGACACACGTGACTATTTACTATTTTACACAGAATATTACAAAACAACAAGATTGAATGTTATTCATGATTGATTTCAAGTATCATTATCCACTACTATGACTATGAACAAAGTGGCCAGGAAAGCTTAATAAATAAATAAATAGTACATTCATGGATTTTAGAACATGGACAATTAGGATAGAGTTACTGCTATGGAATGTGACGTTTCAACCAAAGCTTACCTTCATATGAGTAATATGTCCGTTCATGTATACAATATTGAGAACATCAGTATGCATATGATATTATGGATAAGGACAAGTCGGATCTGCACGCACACACACGGGATGACGAGTAAGATCGTGAGTAAAAAAGGGGGTGTATGATGCCAAGCTGATGGGGACTGGCAGTGTGGTGCCATGGGCAGGGTGTTCAGCACAGCTGGGTGGAGGTGGTTGCATCTGTGTGTGCTGCACTGTAGACACACACACACACACACACACACATTCACAATCAAATGTCCTGTGCCATGTTTTTGTCAAACCGATCTGGATTCAGATGATAAGCAGGCATAGGGCAGCAGGCATGCACTCCAAGTTTAGCCTGCCAAACAGAGCACTCATGCACTCAGACTATTTGGCCTGTCCCTGTCAGTTTGACAGGCTTTACTGATGCTATCAGAAATCCAGTCTCTACACATGTGAAAATTGCTGTTGAACTCGGTCGAACCCTGATGTCCATAGAATGGTCTGTAATGATTTATTGATGTTGCCAAGGTGATGGGGTAATGGTGTTGAAGTGTAGTGTGGTCTAGTGCTGGTTCCTCAACAGCTGTGATGACTACACCACAGACCAGGACAGGTCTGTAATGCCTTTGGGCTGCTAGTGATAGCTTGCTGAAGGTGTGAGGAACATAGCCCTCTCCAATGTCACTGTGATAAATAAAATTTGAAATTTGATTTGATGTGATGATGGTGTGAGAGGGAGGTGTGTGTATTTAAGAGAGAAAGAGAAAGGAGGATTGTCCTGTTAAATTATACGCTGTCAAAATATTCTCAAAACACTATGATTGTGTAATGAAACCATGAAAGATAGTGTACCTAGCCTGAGATATGGTGTTTGGAGGGTGTTTGAATATAAACCTAATGCAAGTGTTATGATACACAGAAAGTGGTTTAAAACAGTTGAAGTACTCTGAAACACCCAAATTGTTTCTTAAATCTGAATATTGGTGTTTTTAAGAGAATGTCGTGAAAACACTTTTTGGGGTTTCAGTGCATGTAAAAGGTAGCATCAAAACACTAAACAATATTTTTGCAGACTGTGCCTCTCATACAATCAAATGGTAAAGAAATGAAAATGGTTTATAGCCTAAATATTGATTGATGATAAGGGAATATGGAGTTTTTGTTGTTGTCGAATTCCACCTTCATTTTTTCAATGCTTTGTTTAGACAGATTATTAACAGGAGACAGAGAAGGTGTGACAGTGGGACAGGCGGAAGCAGGAATTGAACCCCCGACTTCTGGGGTATTAAGATGGTACATTTCATTGGAATTTAATTAGCATGTTATACACTTAACCACACAGCCACACAGTAAAAAAAAGTATGATTTGACAAAAAATGAATGCCAGTCGTTTCAATGATCTGTTAATTTCATTTTACCCCAACATGTTATAATAAATGTAATATGTTGCTCAAAAGATGGAGAAAATTGAGTGATTGAACTCATTGGAAGTCTGGTTTAAATCCCTTTGCACTTCTTATCTTGACATGTGGCTCTGTTCCCAGAGGACTGTGAGTAATTCAAACATTTTAGACCTATCCAAATCAAATCAAATCAAATCAAAATCAAATCCATTATTTTACACAATGTTGTATGCATGCTTGAAGAAAGAAAAGTACCACCTATATTACTATTAGGCAGCTTGTTCTGCCACGAGGTGTAGTCTAATGTATTATGATGAAAGGATATCAAAACCATCTGGCAAAATCACATTGAATGATGAGATGAGCCATTCCCACGTTTCCCACTTGTAATAGCAGAGGCAAATACAGTATCCTGCCCTGTTTACCATAAAAACCTCTACCCACTGCTGCTGGTTTGGGTTAAACTGGCAAATGATCACATACATAAACATTAAACTACTTCAGAAGGTATATAATTATGCACTAGACTCGAAACAGCGTCATAGTGTTTAGAGGGTATAGAGCAGAAACAACACCTAAAGAGAAAGGTACTAAGGTTCTGCACCAAAATGGTGTTTTCAGCCTTTTCTGTTAGTGCTCCCGGCCCTTGGCAAAGGTGTTGCACAACATGCGATTAGATGGTGTTACAACACGCCATGTAATGTTTCGGAACATCTCAGGACCATGTTTCAAATCAAATCAAATCAAAATCAAATCAAATTTTATTTGTCACATACACATGGTTAGCAGATGTTAATGCGAGTGTAGCGAAATGCTTGTGCTTCTAGTTCCGACAATGCAGTAATAACGAACAAGTAATCTAACTAACAATTCCAAAAAAAACTACTGTCTTATACACAGTGTAAGGGGATAAAGAATATGTACATAAGGATATATGAATGAGTGATGGTACAGAGCAGCATAGGCAAGATACAGTAGATGATATCGAGTACAGTATATACATATGAGATGAGTATGTAAACCAAGTGGCATAGTTAAAGTGGCTAGTGATACATGTATTACATAAGGATGCAGTCGATGATATAGAGTACAGTATCTACGTATGCATATGAGATGAATAATGTAGGGTAAGTAACATTATATAAGGTAGCATTGTTTAAAGTGGCTAGTGATATATTTACATCATTTCCCATCAATTCCCATGATTAAAGTGGCTGGAGTAGAGTCAGTGTCATTGACAGTGTGTTGGCAGTAGCCACTCAATGTTAGTGGTGGCTGTTTAACAGTCTGATGGCCTTGAGATAGAAGCTGTTTTTCAGTCTCTCGGTCCCAGCTTTGATGCACCTGTACTGACCTTGCCTTCTGGATGACAGCGGGGTGAACAGGCAGTGGCTCGGGTGGTTGATGTCCTTGATGATCTTTATGGCCTTCCTGTAGCATCGGGTGGTGTAGGTGTCCTGGAGGGCAGGTAGTTTGCCCCCGGTGATGCGTTGTGCAGACCTCACTACCCTCTGGAGAGCCTTACGGTTGAGGGCGGTGCAGTTGCCATACCAGGCGGTGATACAGCCCGCCAGGATGCTCTCGATTGTGCATCTGTAGAAGTTTGTGAGTGCTTTTGGTGACAAGCCGAATTTCTTCAGCCTCCTGAGGTTGAAGAGGCGCTGCTGCGCCTTCCTCACGATGCTGTCTGTGTGAGTGGACCAATTCAGTTTGTCTGTGATGTGTATGCCGAGGAACTTAAAACTTGCTACCCTCTCCACTACTGTTCCATCGATGTGGATGGGGGTGTTCCCTCTGCTGTTTCCTGAAGTCCACAATCATCTCCTTAGTTTTGTTGACGTTGAGTGTGAGGTTATTTTCCTGACACCACACTCCGAGGGCCCTCACCTCCTCCCTGTAGGCCGTCTCGTCGTTGTTGGTAATCAAGCCTACCACTGTTGTGTCGTCTGCAAACTTGATGATTGAGTTGGAGGCGTGCGTGGCCACGCAGTCGTGGGTGAACAGGGAGTACAGGAGAGGGCTCAGAACGCACCCTTGTGGGGCCCCAGTGTTGAGGATCAGCGGGGAGGAGATGTTGTTGCCTACCCTCACCACCTGGGGGCGGCCCGTCAGGAAGTCCAGTACCCAGTTGCACAGGGCGGGGTCGAGACCCAGGGTCTCGAGCTTGATGACGAGCTTGGAGGGTACTATGGTGTTGAATGCCGAGCTGTAGTCGATGAACAGCATTCTCACATAGGTATTCCTCTTGTCCAGATGGGTTAGGGCAGTGTGCAGTGTGGTTGAGATTGCATCGTCTGTGGACCTATTTGGGCGGTAAGCAAATTGGAGTGGGTCAAGGGTGTCAGGTAGGGTGGAGGTGATATGGTCCTTGACTAGTCTCTCAAAGCACTTCATGATGACGGATGTGAGTGCTACGGGGCGGTAGTCGTTTAGCTCAGTTACCTTAGCTTTCTTGGGAACAGGAACAATGGTGGCCCTCTTGAAGCATGTGGGAACAGCAGACTGGTATAGGGATTGGTTGAATATGTCCGTAAACACACCGGCCAGCTGGTCTGCGCATGTTCTGAGGGCGCGGCTGGGGATGCCGTCTGGGCCTGCAGCCTTGCGAGGGTTAACACGTTTAAATGTCTTACTCACTTCGGCTGCAGTGAAGGAGAGACCGCATGTTTTCGTTGCAGGCCGTGTCAGTGGCACTGTATTGTCCTCAAAGCGGGCAAAAAGTTATTTAGTCTGCCTGGGAGCAAGACATCCTGGTCCGTGACTGGGCTGGGTTTCTTCCTGTAGTCCGTGATTGACTGTAGACCCTGCCACATGCCTCTTGTGTCTGAGCCGTTGAATTGAGATTCTACTTTGTCTCTGTACTGGCGCTTAGCTTGTTTGATAGCCTTGCGGAGGGAATAGCTGCACTGTTTGTATTCAGTCATGTTACCAGACACCTTGCCCTGATTAAAAGCAGTGGTTCGCGCCTTCAGTTCCACACGAATGCTGCCATCAATCCACGGTTTCTGGTTAGGGAATGTTTTAATCGTTTCTATGGGAACGACATCTTCAACGCACGTTCTAATGAACTCGCACACCGAATCAGCGTATTCGTCAATGTTGTTGTCTGACGCAATACGAAACATCTCCCAGTCCACGTGATGGAAGCAGTCTTGGAGTGTGGAGTCAGCTTGGTCGGACCAGCGTTGGACAGACCTCAGCGTGGGAGCTTCTTGTTTTAGTTTCTGTCTGTAGGCAGGGATCAACAAAATGGAGTCGTGGTCAGCTTTTCCGAAAGGGGGCGGGGCAGGGCCTTATATGCGTTGCGGAAGTTAGAGTAACAATGATCCAGGGTCTTTCCACCCCTGGTTGCGCAATCGATATGCTGATAAAATTTAGGGAGTCTTGTTTTCAGATTAGCCTTGTTAAAATCCCCAGCTACAATGAATGCAGCCTCCGGATAAATCGTTTCCAGTTTGCAGAGAGTTAAATAAAGTTCGTTCAGAGCCATCGATGTGTCTGCTTGGGGGGATATATACGGCTGTGATTATAATCGAAGAGAATTCTCTTGGTAGATAATGCGGTCTACATTTGATTGTGAGGAATTCTAAATCAGGTGAACAGAAGGATTTGAGTTCCTGTATGTTTCTTTCATCACACCATGTCACGTTGGCCATAAGGCATACGCCCCCGCCCCTCTTCTTACCAGAAAGATGTTCGTTTCTGTCGGCGCGATGCGTGGAGAAACCCGCTGGCTGCACCGCTTCGGATTGCGTCTCTCCAGTTAGCCATGTTTCCGTGAAGCAAAGAACGTTACAGTCTCTGATGTCCCTCTGGAATGCTACCCTTGCTCGGATTTCATCAACCTTGTTGTCAAGAGACTGGACATTGGCAAGAAGAATGCTAGGGAGTGGTGCACGATGTGCCCGTCTCCGGAGTCTGACCAGAAGACCGCTTCGTTTCCCTCTTTTTCTGAGTCGTTTTTTTTGGGTCGCTGCATGTAATCCACTCCGTTACACTGGTTGTAAGGCAGAACACAGGATCCGCATCGCGAAAAACATATTCTTGGTCGTACTGATGGTGAGTTGACGCTGATCTTATATTCAGTAGTTCTTCTCGACTGTATGTAATGAAACCTAAGATGACCTGGGGTACTAGTGTAAGAAATAACACGTAAAAAAACAAAAAACTGCATAGTTTCCTAGGAACGCGAAGCGAGGCGGCCATCTCTGTCGGCGCCGGAAGTACCACCAATACTGAAGTGCAATAAATACCAATAAATTTCAATACTCCAGCAAAGGTTTTGTCTCCTTCATGTTGGTGGCAGCTCAGTTGCCAGTAGTTCTGGTGTTACAAAGCACTTCATTTTAACAGTGTATGAACAGTAAAAGAGCAAAGACATATTTGAAAAAAGGATGTCGGCTTTCAGGCAGCTCATTTCTTATAAAAATGTATAAAAAAGTGACACCTGACATGCCACTTCTTCCAGCTGGCTCCGTAATTGCTTGCTGTATGCCATCTAGCGCTAAAGCACTGGCCTTGCTCTCCTGATAGTTCTTTCTATCCTGTTAAGGAATGATTCTCAAACTTCTCTATAATTTCAGCCAGTAGTTTTGAAAGTGGTGCTCACAAGCCAAAACGGTTTGCCATTATTTGTGTACTAAGTCATCCATTTTGTGTTTTAACTTCCGAATTTTACAATTCGTATGATGTTGTCAGAATTTTGCAATGTTTGTGAAATGTTTACAGATCCAATTCTCGCAATCTGTTACGAATTTGGTCTTAAGATCCCGGAGTGCATTTTTAAGGGAAAACGCGAAGCTCCTCTTTGGAGGAGGTTGATTTATTTACCCTAATAAACTCAGTTTCACAGGTTTCGACATTCCCTTTAACCACTTGCCTCCCTAGAGTGCCTGGTGACTCAAACTGGCATATGCCACGTAGTTTCAGAACTCAAAACGCCCCCTGGTTGGAAGTTTACAGTCTAATTACAAAATATCCTGGTGAGTGTGAAGTCGATGCCGGTATCTGCAAATGTTCTTCTGACCCACAGTGAGAAAGAGAGAGCTCTTATGGATGCTAAGTTCATCGCAAGGCCATGTCTGCCACTGTCAACATTCTCAGTCAGACTCAGAGCTTGGGGTGAGAGAACGAGAGAGGGTGAGAAGTTTGAAAGTCTGCGTGGGTGGGTGAGAGGGTATGACAGATGAAGAAGGTGAGAGAGAGGGTGGTTGGGATGTTATGGATGCTGTGGATAGGTGGAGAGGAGGGGGGTGGTCTGGTATCTAAGGGCTTTTATTATCCATACTCATCTACAGCCGCTTGTCAATTTGCCCTTGATAATTTCCATCTCCTTCCTCGGTGAGAGAGAGAGAGAGAGATGTCCAGCAAGGCCAGTGATCCATGACTGATCAGTCCCTGTCACTGTACCTGTCACTGTCCCTGTCTCTGTCCCTGTAATAGGTTCATATCAGGGACTATGTTCCCATATTCACACTAGAATGCATGACATAAACAGTGCTTCATTTGAATTGGTTTGCTCGTGTGGATTTAGGAATAGAGCTCGGAACTCATGCATCTTTGGACAACTCTTATGGCCTTGCTGGTAAAATGTAATTTAGGAGAGCCAGGATAAGGAGGACATATCAGACCTAAGTGGCATCAGGGAGACTAGAGGGACTAGAGAGGAGCGCGAGAGTGATAGTCTGTAAGCCCTGGATGATGATTGAAGAGTGTGGTCAGAGTGGAGTACCCACAAAACCCACAAAACTCAAAATAGGGAAATTGCAGGAGTAATAACAAGTAGCTTCAAAGTCTTAAGGACGTATTTCAATCTACCATTTTAAGTGCAAATGAACACATCATTTTGAATAGAATGACACTGTGAGGCTATCCAGACATCTAGTTCAATTACCTTTGAACGAGGCACCCGTATTATAACTCGACAAATGTATCTACAGAAACCCTTTCTACAGAGCAGCGTCCATATCTTTGATCGTGCATATTAACCAACAATCATCTCTCAGGCATCCCTCCCTGGGATGATGGTGCTTCCGTTTGCTTAACCAATAGGATTAATCTGGTGTATGACACCTCATTATGTTGAGTCCGGCCTCGTCGCTAAGACGATATGCATGTGCATGGATTAACAGACACTCCCATCAACGTGACTAGAGGTTGTTAGGCAGGTGATGAACGATATCCTACACACAGGCAGCCAAACGACTTCCCCCATTCACATCCACCATTAAACAAAATACAGTGTATATCTCAGCTTCACAGTTAACAGGCAAGCTGCTGATCGTATTATTACAAATATTTCTGGGATCATAGGATCATAATTTGATCACTCTTTTGTTGCTGAGAAATTTCCTGCACTTCAGGAAATACAAACTTGTAGTGCATTCAAGGTTTTAAAATGCTTCTAAAGTTTGTAATTTGCACTATAAAATGTCAGACTTGATTTGCCCTATCGAAAAATGTACCAACCCTACACAAACGTCCATTAATTATAATCCACATAATAATTCACATTTCCTGTTGCGCCATGATTATTTTCCTGCTGCAGTAAACTGACTCAAATTAAGATCCTACATTTGTGTATGTTGTCTATAGCACAGATATACACTACATGGCCAAAAGTATGTGGACACCTGCTCGTCGAACATCTCATTCCAAAATAATGGGCATTAATATGGAGTTGATTCCCCCTTTGCTGCTATAAACAGCCACCACTCTTCTTGGGCTTTCCACTAGATTTTGGAACACTGCTGTGGGGACTTGCTTCCATTCAGCCACAAGAGCATTAGTGAGGCTGGTTACTGATGTTGGCTCGCAGTCGGTGTTCCAATTCATCCCAAAGGTGTTTGATGGGGTTGAAGTCAGGGCTCTGTGCAGGTTCTTCGACAGCGATCTCAACAAACCGTTTCTGCATGGACCTCACTTCGTGCATGGGGGCATTGTCATGCTGAAACAGTTAAGGGCCTTCCCAAACTGTTGCCACAAAGTTGCAAGCACAGAATAATCCAGAATGTTATTGTATGCTGTAGCATTAAGATTTCCCTTCACAGAACTAAGGGGCCAAGCCCGAACCATGAAAACCAGCCCCAGACCATTATTGCTCATCCACCAAACTTTACAGTTGGCACTATGAATTTGGGTAGGTAGCATTCTCCTGGCATCCGCCAAACCCAGATTTCATTGGACTGTCAGATGGTGAAGCATGATTCATCACTCCAGAGAACACGCTTCTACTGCTCCAGAGTCCAATGGAGGTGAGCTTTACACCACTCCAGCTGACGCTTAGCATTGTGCATGGTGATCTTAGGCTTGTGTGCGGACGTTGCTTCCAGAGGCAGTTTGGAACTCGGTAGTGAGTTTTTACTCGCTACACTCTTCATGCCCTCGACAGTCCTGTTCTGTGAGCTTGTGTGGCCTACCACTTTGCGTCTGAGCCGTTGTTGCTCCTAGACGTTTCCACTTCACAATAGCAACACTTACAGTTGCATACAACATTGTGTAAAATAATGAATAAGTCTAAAATGTTTGAATTTACCCACAGTCCTCTGAAAACAGAGCCACATGTCAAGATAAGAAGTGCAAAGAGATTTAAAACTGACTTCCAATGAGTTCTATAACTCAATTTTCTCCATCTTTTGAGCAACATATTACATTTATTTTAAAATGTTGGGGAAAAATGAAATGAACAAATCATTTACAGTGTGGTTGTGTGGTTGAGTGTATAACATGCTAATTAAATTCCAATTAAATGTACCATCTTACTACCCCAGAAGTCGGGGGTTCAATTCCCGCTTCCGCCTGTCCCACTGTCACACCTTCTCTGTCTCCTGTTAATAATCTGTCTAAAAAAAGCATTTAAAAAATTACGGTGGAATTCCACCAAAAAAACTCCATATTCCCTTATCATCAATCAATATTTAGGCTATAAACATTTTCATTTCTTTACCATTTGATTGTATGAGAGGCACAGTCTGCAAAAATATTGTTTAGTGTTTTGATGCTACCTTTTACATGCACTGAAACCCCAAAAAGTGTTTTCACGACATTCTCTTAAAAACACCAATATTCAGATTTAAGAAACACTTTGGGTGTTTCTGAGTACTTCAACTGTTTTAAACCACTTTCTGTGTATCATAACACTTGCATTAGGTTTATATTCAAACACCCTCCAAACACCATATCTCAGGCTAGGTACACTACCTTTCATGGTTTCATTACACAATCATATATATATATATCATACATATATCATCAATATTTTGACAGCGTATCATTTAACAGGATAATCCTCCTTCCTCTTTCTCTCTTAAATACACACACCTCCCTCTCACACCATCATCACAGTGACATTGGAGAGGGCTATGTTCCTCACACCTTCAGCAAGCTATCACTAGCAGCCCTTGGCATTACAGACCTGTCCTGACCTGTGGTGTAGTCATCACAGCTGTTGAGGAACCAGCACTAGACCACACTACACTTCAACACCATCACCTTGGCAATGAACTGACTTGTTGGAAAGGTGGCATCCTATGAAGATGCCACGTTAAAAGTCACTGAGCTCTTCAGTTCGGGCCATTCTACTGACAATGTTTGTCTATGGAGATTGCATGGCGGTGTGCTTGATTGTATACACCTGTCAGCGACGGGTGTGGCTGAAGTAGCCGAATCCACTAATTTGAAGGGGTGTCCACATACATTTGTGTGCTAGTGTCCATTGTATTGTATTTGACGTAAGACAATAGAAGAATAGCCATAACATAACAGCTCTTTCTGTTGAAATCAACACCGATCTCTCTGTCCTGCACAGCCGTGATCACAACATGGCCCCTGATTCACACTCCAACAGAACTCACTTTATCACATAGCGTACCCTGGAACAAGGACAAAAGTCTTCCCTTTCATACACGGTTTTATGCCATCTTTAGCACTCTGGAGGTATACTAATTCCAGGAGCTTTGCAGTCGTTAATGATTTACTAACAAGCTGCGAAAGGGAGGCTTGTACTGTAGCAGCACAAACCAAATGGGTCACACCAGTGCTAAATAACCCTCTAGCTAGTGCCTATACGGACCTCCCTTAAGAGGACTGTAGGCCCAATGTTGATGACTCGATGGAGGGATAGCTCTCCCTCTCTCTCCCCCAAATTGCCTTTTCTGTTTGGATCCATCCATGGGGCTAGCTGTCCAGGCTAGCTCGCAATCTCACAGTACTCTCAGGACCAAAGCCCTCTATTTTCTTTTTACATTTATTTTAAAATGTAACCTTTATTTAACTAGGCAAGTCAGTGTGCTAGCCTACTATAACCATCTTGAAAGGACTATAAAATGTTTACTTTATTTTTGATCTAACCTTTTTTTAACCAGGCGAGTAAGTGAAGAAAAACATCTTATTTTCAAGTAGCTGCCTGTATTCAGAATAACCACAGTCTTACTGTTGTCAAACAGATGTAGGATGTTAATTTGATCCAGTTTGCTAAAGCAGAGAAATAACCCTGCAGCAACAGGAAATGTAAATTATCATGTGAATTATAATTAATGGACATTTTTCTAGGGGTTGATACATTTTTATGAAAGGGAAAATCAAGTCTGAAATTTCAAAGTGAAAATTACAAACTTCAGAAGCCTTTTTAAACCACAAATACACTACAGATTTGACATTTTCTACAACAGGGTGATCAAATTAATATATTACATCTGTAGCTGCACAAAGACTTCTGAAATATGCAGATGTACCTAAAGCCACATAATTTGTCTGCAAGAACTGAGTATTCAGTCAAACATAAAAAATGATGTAACACAAACATTATGACAAAAAAGAAGGGATGAATGAATGATGGAAGAAGAGACGCCAATGAAAACATATCAACTCAAAACCTTGATCCAAGGCTATATTGTGTTTGTCGTTATCAAGAAAACAGGGTCACCATTTGTCCCCAAACTGTGATCACACCATTCTACAGAAACATGAAATTGAACCATTACTAATGTAAATCTCCCATGGGTTCGATCATTCCAACCAATCATCAATTGTTGCTATACATAATTTACCCGAAAGGTGTCTGCCTACAGGGAAGAAATTACCCCGGGAGCGATGCAGTATCATCACCACGCCAACCCAGCCAACACTCATATCCCAGTGTTCCACTAACTACACTGCCACTGCCCACTCTTTTAGCGACAGATGTAGGATCTTAATTTGAGCCAGTATGTGAATTGTGAATTGTCATGTGAATTATAATCAAACTTTTTTGTAGGGGCTGAATAAAAAAAGAAAAACTCAAATACACTACAAGTTTGTATTTCCTGCTGTGCAGGAAAATTCTCTGCAACAGAAATGTGTGATTGAATTAAGATCCTACATCTGTATTGTACCCCAGAGGAAATACTAATGAAACAATCAAAATATAGACCGATAATGAGGATAAAACACACATAATATCCAAAAAGACGCTCATATCCCAGTATCATAATATCCTCACAGCCACTGCCCACTCCTTTAGATATACTACTTCCAAACAGGACTGGATAGGTTTCTTTAAATAGTTACGTGTCCAAAATTTGTAATCAGTAATTTTAGGTAAAAAATATATATTTCCAATGCTGAATTGAATGTCATTGAGAAAACAGAAAGGCGTCATAATGTTTTTTTTTAAAACGACACCATTTTCTCTACACCCCATGGCAAAATGTGCAGCAATACTACACGAACCCAATCAAAGTGGCCCATCCCTGATATAAATTATACAATCAAAAATGGACCAAAAAAAATACTTTCAGAAAAAAAACTTGATAATATCACTCTCACCCACCCACACAACTGCGACCCCCAATCACACACACACACACCATAGTATCCCTCTCTCCCATAATGTCACTGAGTCGTCTGAGTTGGGAATGCCCCAATTCAATGAGATGGGAGACCGAGCCAAAGAGCCTGCATAGTGAGGGCTTTCCAATTGAATCGTGCACATGTGCGGCCTCTCTAATCCCCCTCAAAGCGCTCCAGATCTGACAAGATCGGGATCTGGATCTGTCAGACCGACTGGAATGACAACAAGACCAGAATGAGTTGTCAGAAATGCCCGTGGCGAGGACGTGAAATGCAAACACAACATGCTTCCTTCACCACTTAGCGTGCGATGTGGGATTACTACACAAACAATCAACCTAGTAGTTGATGTTGTTCATTGTGGAGGACATGGTAACGTATCAGGTACCAGGGATGTTAATGGGCATGGGGGTTTAGAATGTAGCTGTATGTGATGGTGAGGCCATATGTACATAATGTATATGAATAGAAGGAGTCTCAAATTTCCTTAAAATAAATATCTTCCTTCAGAATTGAGTTGAATAATCTGTCGTTAGAGGACGATTAAATAGCTGTTCTTGAGGATCATAGATGCTATTTTCCGGGTTAGTTCTCCCTCCTACGCAGTTTTCTTAAAGAGAAGGAATTGGGTGGAGTCATGATAAGGCCTCGACTCTAAAGCGAACAGACCAAGACCATCACGTTGTCAAATGGTTGTTAGACAGAGAGAGAGAAAGAGAGAGAGATGGGGGAAGAGAGAGAGAAATTGGAGAAGAGAGAGAGCGAGAGACATGGGGAAAGAGAAAGAGAGAGAGTGTGTGTGTGGGAGAGAGACCTATAAAGAGCGAGAGATTGAGAGAGACAGAGACATAGACACACAGAGAGAGAGAGAGTGAGAGAGAGAGAGAGAGAGAGAAAAATGACCAAACTAAAATGCTATTTGGTCCTAAACAGAGAGTACACAGTGGCAGAATACCTGACCACTGTGACTGACCCAAACTTAAGGAAAGCTTTGACTTTGTACAGATTCATACAGATTCATGAGCATAGCCTTGCTATTGAGAAAGGTCCCCATCAAGAGAAGACAGGCTATGTGCACACTGCCCAAAAACTTCCTAACCTCCTGCCAAATATATTATCATATTAGAGACACATATTTCCCTCAGATTACACAGACCCACAAAGAATTCGAAAACAAATCATATTTTGATAAACTCCCATATCTATTGGATGAAATACCACAGTGTGCCATCACAACAGCAATATTTGTGACCTTTTGCCACGAAAAAAGGGCAATCAGTGAAGAACAAACACCATTGTAAACACAAGGTAGGCCCTAAAAATTGTCAAAGACTCCAGCCACTCTATTAATAAACTGTTATCTCTGCTACCGCACGGCAAGCGGTACCGGTGCGCCAGGTCTAGGTCCAAGAGGCAGAGACGCAGAGAGAGAGACAGAATGAGAGAGAGAGAGAGAGAGAGAGAGAGAGAGGGCGGGAGAGGGAAAAATCGGTTAATAAATGTTCCGTTTACAACCACTTAAATAACAAGTAAATATTCATAGAGTCCCATAATGAATAAATATCAACTATTCACAAATTCATATTTTGATTCGACTGAACTGATTGTAATGCTAATGTTCTAGTGCAGACAAAAGACTAAATAGACCGTCCTGTCTTCTCAGTGGAGGTAGATGGTAGTCTATCTACAGTACAGTGGGGGGTTGGGGATGAACCCATACACATCTTCCATCAGCCTAAATCAAACTGACATCTCACTAGTAAAAATCAAAGGAGAGTCATTTATTGAACAGGCTTCAGTGAAATGCAATCATATCAATCAGTCAAACATACCCGACTTTCAGGGCTATATAGCTATAGGTCTAGTTCACCTGAATGGCTTGCTTGAGTTGCTCACATCTGGTATTCTCCTGATGCTTCAGCTGGTCATTTGAGATTAATATACTTAATTAATGTACACCCACAAAATTACAGGTTTTACTTTTGAATTATTTACCCCTGTTTTCAACAGAAAAAAATCCCAATTAGCTAGAAATAACAGACTGTGCTAATTTTATCTGTAGGTTTGAATAATTCCACACAGCTTTATGCCTCACAGTGTGTAATAATATTGCTATCATACTGCTGTTAGCCATTATGATAATTTACATGACACTGATGATGGAAGGCAGATGAGCAGCAGTAGCTGAAGCCAGCAGCCAGGGGTCAGTGGCTAGGTGACTAGGGTAGAGGTAGATAATATAATGCACCAGGTAAGGTCAGAGGTCAGTGGCTATGTGACTAGGGCACAGGTAGATAATATAATGCATGAGGTAAGGTCAGAGGTCAGTGGCTAGGTGACTAGGGCACAGGTAGATAATATAATGTACTAGGTAAGGTCAGAGGTCAGTGGCTAGGTGACTAGGGCACAGGTAGATAATATAATGCACTAGGTAAGGTCAGAGGTCAGTGGCTAGGTGACTAGGGCACAGGTAGATAATATAATGCATCAGGTAAGGTCAGAGGTCAGTGGCTAGGTGACTAGGGCAGAGGTAGATAATATAATGCACTAGGTAAGGACAGAGGTCAGTGGCTAGGTGACTAGGGCACAGGTAGATAATATAATGCATCAGGTAAGGTCAGAGGTCAGTGGCTAGGTGACTAGGGCAGAGGTAGATAATATAATGAACCAGGTAAGGTCAGAGTTCAGTGGCTAGGTGACGAGGGCAGAGGTAGAAATAGATATTGTACTAGGTAAGGTCAGAGGTCAGTGGCTAGGTGATTAGGGCAGAGGTAGATAATAGAATACACCAGGTAAGGTCAGAGGCTAGGTGACTGGGGCAGAGGTAGATAATATAAAGAACTAGCTAAGGTCAGAGGTCAGTGGATTGGTACAGTGACTTGCAAAAGTATTCATCCCCCTTGGTGTTTTTCCTATTTTTGTTGCATTACAACCTGTAATTGAAATGGATTTTTATTTGGATGTCATGTAATGGACATACACAAAATAGTCCAAATTGGTGAGGTGAAATGAAAAAAAATACTTAAAATGGAAAAGTGGTGGGTGCATATGTATTCACCTCTTTGCTATGAAGCCCCTAAGTAAGATCTGGTGCAGCCAATTACCTTCAGAAGTCACATTATTAGTTAAATAAAGTCCACCTGTGTGCAATCTAAGTGTCACATGATCTCAGTATATATACACCTGTTCTGAAAGGCCCCAGAGTCTGCAACACCACTAAGCATGGGGCACCACCAAGCAAGTGGCACCACCAAGCAAGTGGCACCATGAAGACCAAGGAGCTCTTCAAACAGGTCAGTGACAAAGCTGTGGAAAAGTACAGATCAGGGTTGGGTTATAAAAAAATATCTGAAACTTTGAACATCCCACGGAGCACGAGCGGAACCCATCCAACTTGAAGGAACTGGAGCAGTTTTGCCTTGAAGAATCCCAGTGGCTAGATGTGCCAAGCTTCTAGAGACATACCCCAAGAGACTTGCAGATGTAATTGCTGCAAAAGGTGACTCTACAAAGTATTGACTTGGGGTGGTGAATAGTTGTGCATGCTCAAGTTCAGTTTTTGTCTTATTTCTTGTTTGTTTCACAATAAAACATCTATTTTAATTCCAGGTTGTAAGGCAACAAAATAGGAAAAATGCCAAGGAGGCTGAATACTTTCGCAATGGATGTTGCCACCAAGAGGCTACACATCCTAACAATAGGATGCTTTGCACACACATTGAATCTGGCAGCGCAGAAAATCTACAAAATTACTTCCATTGATAAATGGTCAGCCCGAATCAGAGCAGTGGTCGTGTGGTTCAAGAGATCATCGATGTCCAAAACAGTCTTTAAGGAAAATCAGCAGCTCCTTGGTGAGAATCCAGTTCAATCTATTAAAGTATTATTTTGAAATAATTCAATATTATAATTCAATATATTTAATTCAATATTTAACACTCATCCTTGATGTGAAGACCAGATGAAACTCGTTCTATCTAATGACCGAGAGATTCATGGAGCAGTATCCAGCGATCCAAGCAGTAGCCTTGGACCCACGACCCTGAAAAGCAATGACATGAAGTACAACCTGGAACGTCTGAAGGACGAGGACTTCCATAAGGCTGAGGAGTTTGTCCAGTTCATGAGAATCCTCTATACATCCACACTGTGTGTCATGTGAAAAGAATGCCACCTGTGGACAGATCAAACCCATCCTCCACAAACTGGAAGAGCACTTCACTGTGAAGCATGAAGACACAACGTTTGTGCCAACCATCAACGATGAGGACATTCAAGCCTTCCTGCAAGAGGCCAGAGCAATGGACCCCAGATTTAAAGGGAGGCCGGTGAGTGACGTCACCTGGGACAGGTTGAGGAAAGCAACTGTTGAGGCCAATGTGACAGGAGCAACACAAGGGCCGTCAGAGGAGCCGGAGCAGACAGACACAGAGCACCAGCAACAGGAGGAGGAGTCTGTCGGAGGAGGAGAGGAAATGGAGGAGACAGTCCCTCCATTGTACACAACAAGGAGTGCCTTGGAGGAGCTGTTCTCAGAGGAGGACAGGGAGTTGAGGTTGACGATCCAACAGGACACCTCGTCCCTCACCCTCAGCGAGAGTGTTGAACTAGAGGTGGAGCTCTACAAAGGCCTGCCTCCTGTCCCCATGGCTGAAGATCCTGTGATGTGGTGGTGGGAGAAGAGAGCTACTCTGCCCCTCCTCACAAACATTGCAACAAGCTACCTCTGTGCTCAAGCCTCCTCCATCCCTAGCGAGAGGTTATTTTCTTCTGCAGGGAACACAATAAGTCAGGACAGGTCCCGACTTCTGCCAGAGAAGGCAAATATGTTGATCTTTCTCCAGAAGAACTGCTAAGAACTGTTAGTCCTTTTACAGCCTACCTGCATGCCCCACCCGTGTTGCTCTATACCACTGTATTGTCTTCTGCAGCCTACCTGCATGCCCCACCCGTGTTGCTCTATACCACTGTATTGTCTTCTGCAGCCTACCTGCATGCCCCACCCGTGTTGCTCTATACCACTGTATTGTCTTCTGCAGCCTACCTGCATGCCCCACCCGTGTTGCTCTATACCACTGTATTGTCTTCTGCAGCCTACCTGCATGCCCCACCCGTGTTGCTCTATACCACTGTATTGTCTTCTGCAGCCTACCTGCATGCCCCACCCGTGTTGTCCTATACCACTGTATTGTCTTCTGCAGCCTACCTGCATGCCCCACTCGTGTTGCTCTATACCACTGTATTGTCTTCTGCAGCCTACCTGCATGCCCCACCCGTGTTGCTCTATACCACTGTATTGTCTTCTGCAGCCCACCTGCATGCCCCACCCGTGTTGCTCTATACCACTGTATTGTCTTCTGCAGCCCACCCGTGTTGTTCTATACCACTGTATTGTCTTCTGCAGCCTACCTGCATGCCCCACCCGTGTTGTTCTATACCACTGTATTGTCTTCTCCAGCCTACCTGCATGCCCCACCCGTGTTGCTCTATACCACTGTATTGTCTTCTGCAGCCCACCCGTGTTGCTCTATACCACTGTATTGTCTTCTGCAGCCCACCCGTGTTGTTCTATACCACTGTATTGTCTTCTCCAGCCTACCTGCATGCCCCACCCGTGTTCTATACCACTGTATTGTCTTCTGCTGCAGCCCACCTGCATGCCCCACCCGTGTTGCTCTATACCACTGTATTGTCTTCTGCAGCCTACCTGCATGCCCCACCCGTGTTGCTCTATACCACTGTATTGTCTTTTGCAGGAAAATATAGTTTTTAATTTGCTTTACATTTACATCATCACAAAATTAGTCTATAATACTGATTTTTCAAAACATTGCTGTTTCTTTTGCTGTAAATTGTTTATTTAATTTATTTTACGTTTCAGAAAATAAAGCAATGCTAATTCTGTTTTGTTTCATTTTTTTGTTGTAAAAAATAACAAAAAGACCTGATAAGAATACCGTTAAAGTATCGGATCGATAAGCAGTATCGGTAAGAGTAGTAATACAGTTAAAATCTTAACTATACCCAGAGGTGGCGGCTGGGCGCATCATGGCTCAAATCTGGAGCCAGAGTGGGATCAGTGCACCCTAGTGTGTCAGGATTACCACCGCTGGGGCGTGGAGGGAACTGGAGGGGAGCTAGGAGAGTCAGAACATCCCATCAGTTCAAACCGGATGACCTTGAGCAACAACTAAAGCTGTGGTCTAAGCATAATGGTTCCCCCCTACCCCCTCCTCAAGTCTCCTTGACTTAAAGTTTTCCTGAGGAAGCCAAGCATACTTGGCTTCTCTTAAGCTGCATTCAACACTCAAGCCAGCCCTTACTTTACTATACTGGCAAAATGATGCGCAAACGTTACCAATGTAGCCAAGCCTGGGAACTACAAAATGTTAAACTTTTTATTGTTGTTGCAAAACGATATTCCTCTTGTGTAACAAACTAGTGACGGCCTGTTACACAATTTGTTGCCGTGTCCTGAAGTCTAATTTAAAGGTCTTGATATTCATCATTCATGTTGTTCCACATCCATATCTCTAATGAATCACGCATCAAATATGCAACACCCCTCCCATGTAATTGTCGCTCCCGCATAGAATGCACTCGCTTTTTCAAAAGTGTGTTTAAGGCTCAGTGCAAAGTTAGTTTTTCCTGTGTTTTGTGTTATCTGCTGATGAATAAATTGGATCAGTGTTATTTCCTGATAGTTGCTGGTTGAAAACAATCTACACAGGACCTTATAATCAGTTTGTTTTGATGAGTTTTGGTTTGTCTGGTGACATGACAAACTGGTTATTAATAGACCAATAACAAAGAGAGTTCCAGACCTCTCTGCCAATAACTGCTAGTTTTAAGTTTTCCCCTCCCCACTCAGACCACGCCCAGACAGTCCTAGCAACATTTTTCTTGAGAAATAATCTCCGGCTAAAAGGTTTTTTATTTTTTTAACAATTTATTGGAACACTATTACAGTGAGGCACTTAATGATTTGAGATTGATATAAATATGGCTGCATTGGGCCTTTAAGGGTGATTGCATTCTACACCACATTAAAAACACAGACACGCACACACATTATGAAATCTGGAAAGGGGAATTTTCTAATCTGTATTCAGTCAATTAAAACTAAACCACAGGCTATCAAATGGTAAAACAGTATGTGAGATTAATAGCTACTTCACGTGTTCCTCGCCTCCTGTGTGGGGGTAACTTCCACGAAGGATGGGGGATGTTTACTCCCCCCCCCCCCCACACACACATTTTGAAAGGAGGGCCCACGGGAAGCTCTGCCACTCACATCTCAAATCAAAGTTCCGTCTCTTGTCCTTCTGCTTCCTAATAAATCTTCCAAATCCTATCTATATATGGTCATCGAAAAGGGATTATTTTATCAAACAAAGTTTAATGAGTCATAAAGACATGTTTATCTGTTGATGTGAAAGAACTTCACTCCAGAAATGTCTTTGCTAAATGAATGATTAAAAGTTTATAACTAGTGTAGAGGAACACGAAGGTGATTCAGATTCTAGATAAATAATGCATGGATCCATTTTATTGTTGCATCTGTATCCCTTAATAACGCCTTTATGAGATTGCTTATCGGAGTTACAAAAATATGAATACCTATAAATAATTGATGTGTCGAGGCGTTTGATTTTGTTGCAGTTTAATTTACTTGGTAAAGATGAATATGAATAAGATGAATTTCAAATCAATTATTCAGGAGCAAATTAATAAAAACAAAATATGGAAATAAATCAGATCTTCCATAACTTCATCATGGGCCAATGGTTTGGGGGAGGGGGGCACCCTAGAGAGGCCAGAACCAAGGAAGAAACCTAGAGAGGAACCAGGCTATGAGGGGTGGCCAGTCCTCTTCTGGCTGTGCCGGGTGGAGATTATAATAGTACATGGCCAAGATGTTCAAATGTTCATAGATGACCGGCAGGGTCAGGTAATAATAATCACAATGGTTGTCGAGGATGCAACAGGTCAGCACCTCAGGAGTAAATGTCAGTTGGCTTTTCAGTGGGTACATCATAGTTGGTTAACATATTTCTCTCCCCTGTCCAGGGGTTCCTGTCTGGGTTGGCATCCCCCCCTTGGGTTGTGCCATGGCGAAGATCTTTGTGGGCTATACTCAGCCTTGTCTCAGGATGGTAAGTTGGTGGTTGAAGATATCCCTCTAGTGGTGTGGGGGCTGTGCTTTGGCAAAGTGGGTGGGGTTATATCATTCCTGTTTGGCCCTGTCCAGGGGTATCATCAGATGGGGCCACAGTGTCTCCTGACCACTCCTGTCTCAGCCTCCAGTATTTATGCTGCAGTAGTTTGTGTCAGGGGGCTAGGGTCAGTTTGTTATATCTGGAGTACTTCTCCTGTCTTATCTGGTGTCCTGTGTGAATATAAGTTTGCTTTCTCTCTTTCTCTCTTTCTTTCTCTCTCTCGGAGGACCTGAGCCCTAGGACCATGCCTCAGGACTACCTGGCATGAGGACTCCTTGCTGTCCCCAGTCCACCTGGCCGTGCTGCTGCTCCAGTTTCAACTGTTCTGCCTGCGGCTATGGAATCCTGACCTGTTCGCCGGACATGCTGTTTTCAACTCTCTAGAGATAGCAGGAGTGGTAGAGATACTCTTAATGATCGGCTATGAAAAGCCAACTGACATTTACTCCTGAGGTGCTGACTTGCTGCACCCTCAACAACTACTGTGATTATTATTATTTGACCATGCTGGTCATTTATGAACATTTGAACATCTTGGCCATGTTCTGTTATAATCTCCACCCGGCACAACCAGAAGAGGACTGGCCACCCCTCATAGCCTGGTTCTTCTGTAGGTTTCTTCCTAGGTTTTGGCCTTTCTAGGGAGTTTTTCCTAGCCACCGTGCTTCTACACCTGCATTGCTTGCTGTTTGGGGTTTTATGCTGGGTTTCTGTACAGCACTTTGAGATATCAGCTGATGTACGAAGGGCTATATAAATACATTTGATTTGATTTTGATTTGAATAGTCTAGCCTAGCGACGGTATAAACTTTCATCAGATGAAATAAATACCGTAGTGCAGTTTAATCAAGGTTGCACAGGTAACCTATAAGCCTATGACAGTGACAGGCTCAAGAGATATCAACAACATCTGACAATAAAGGGACCTCAAAGCACAACAAAACCCAGACCACCCCATCACACCGTCTCTCCATCCCTCCATCCCGAGAATGGAATGCATGCCAGTCAGGAACGCTGAGAGATAGGGTTCAGGGATTCATGCTCAGGTATACATCTGATCATCCCTTTGTTCTGTCAATCATCTGAAAAGCGAAACGGGATGACCTTGCTCCTGGGGTTCCTGACCTTTCTCATTGAAGGCATTCTGCTATTGACAGTGACATGCTCTTTATAGGCTGTTTGAACCTTCAGTCCCGTGTGTGACGGCGTGAGAGAGGCATGTGTAGTGGGAAGTCAGATGTGCCCTCAGCGAAGTGAGTGAGTTAACGAACGTGCTCCTATATTGTCGAGGCAGAATCATTTCAGCTTTGTCACGAAAACAATACTCCACAGGAGAAATCATAGAAATAGAATCATTAGTTTATATTGCCATGGGAGATATATCAAGAGAAATATCATTGTGTGGATGGAAGCAGGGAATTTACATTTAGACCTGTGATACTGTGTAAGACTGAATAAATTCAGTGATCTCTGCTGTACTTTTTACTCCTCACCTCTCCCGTCCGGCTTGCTCATCTCAAAATTGAATCCAATTTTCTGGGGCTTTTCAACATGACTGCATCTTGCTTCTTTCTCGATGGCCATGTCTGTGGGAGTGTGACTCTGAAATGAAGCAGATGAAATAACACTGGATACGGGGGTTGGACTCGACTGAGACTTCTAATAGATAGGATAGAGACAGACGGGAATGTGGAGTCGACTAAGAGGGGAGTTTTATTGAACAGCCATTTCGTAGGAGAATAAAAAAGCAGTTGTGTTGACAATTGATCAATCTGAATGACTTTATGGGCCCCAATGGACAAGCAATAGGCCTATATCCACCTAGTTCAAATATAGCCACAGTTTTAAATACGGAATCCATTCAAATGTAATTCAGTGTCAACACTGGGTGTTTCAGTGAATCAGAAAATGTACTACTTTACCTGGAAATCAAAATGTGGTTTCAATATAATATGGACCCCAATTAGATATGAATACAATGTGGACAAATTCAAATGAAGGGTAAACACGTTATGTTGGTGTAAACTATGTGGAATATGGTATAGGAGTCAAATCAATCCATCACCCAATACAGTATAGCTTAGCCTTGTTCAAAGTTACAGTCTGGGAATCTGTCCAATGGTCATTTTCATTCTTGATATACACACATTACAAACACATGGCGGGGCTGTCGTTTTGTGGTTTTCCGAATGCCAGAGTGTAGCTTTAATAGGAGTATGTCCTAACTCTTACCTTTCCAAGAATAATCTTCAGATCAGGCTCATCCTTCCATCCTTGGACTCAGCAGATGTGAGGGGAAGAAGGGATGCAAAAGGAGGGAAGGCTCTAGGGAACAGGCAGGGACTGCATTAGAGTTATTGGTCATCCCATCCCTCTGCTCAGGCTCAGGAGGGCCAGCAAAACCCAACTGCATTAGAGATTCTAATTTAGGAATGGCTCAGCACTCAGTAATCACTCAGGAAGAGCTACACCATCTGATCACTGAGGGGAGGAGAGAGAGGAGATGCCTGAGAATGGTTTAATTTGCATATCTCCATGACGACCTCAGTGTGACTTGCTCTTTGGTTTAGCTTTTGCGGACGAGTGGCTTCACCAGCACATCGACAATGTTTAAGAAACAACAGACCTACACATTTTCGAATTTAACGTATAAAGGATTGTTGAATGTAAAAAGCCATTTGCAGTTTCATTTTCTATTTCAATTGTGACATGTTTGTGTGGTGGCCATCACCACTGACTAGCTCACTAACACAGGTGGAAGGAATTGGGTTGTTTGATTAAAGGCGACAGCAGTTCTTTAAAAAAAAGTTGCTTCGTAAAAAGTTGCGTCGTACTGCAGCACAGCCTCAGAATTCTATGGCACGTTATTTAAGTGTCAGCCATTGTTGCTAGTTAGTGCTAGTTTGACCACCAGAGGGCGTCTTTGAGAAGCATTTCACTGTCTTTAATATTGGCTGTACTAGAAAATGTAAAACCTTTATTGTAAGAACATAGTATATGGGATTGATTTTAAGAAATTGAGCTTAATTAACTGTATTAATATTATGGTGTTTCTATTCCAAGAAAAACGAAAAGACCAGTCCCCATGCTCTGTCATTCAGTAGTAATAATCATCGTTGGATAACAGATCGGCTCCCGGGACTCATTAAGAGGCGGCTTCTATCTTCAGTAGAGTAATTCATCCAGAAGGTTAAACCCATAGGTTTTAGGCCTGCAGTAGGTTATAATAAACAGAAAGTTGTGTGTTAATTCATAAACCATGTGCCATGGAATCGGTACATCAAAAATCTCTTCCCAACTATTTCGCAATCTATTTTTGCACAACTGTCAATGTTTTGGTCCATGAAACTTGCATATATTTTTATTTATCACAATTTTCTCTAACCAATTTTGGTCTTTAATGCAGGGCCGACTGTCACGCCCTGACCTTAGTTATCTTTGTTTTCTTTATTATTTTGGTTAGGTCAGGGTGTGACGAGGGTGGTTTGTGTAGTTTTTGTATTGTCTAGGGTTTTTTGTATGTCATGGGGTTGTTGTAAATCTAGGTGTTTATATGTCTATTGTTGCCTAGATTGGTTCCCAATCAGAGGCAGCTGTTTATCGTTGTCTCTGATTGAGGACCATATTTAGGTAGCCATATTCCTTGAGTTTTTCGTGGGTTATTGTCTATGTGGAGTTGCCTGTGTCAGCACTCGGTTTATCATAGCGTCAAGTTCGTTTTGATGTTTTGGTTAGTTTGTTTAAGTGTTCTTCGGTAATTAAAGAAGAATGTATTCTTATCACGCTGCACCTTGGTCTCATCATTACGACGAACGTGACACCGACAGACAAGTTCCTTACTTTTTTTGTTTTTTTTACATAAATTGAGTGAAATTAACTGAAACTAGCACTAACTGGCATTAATGGCAACAATGGCTGACACTTAAATAACATGCCATAGAATTCTGCGTCAGCCCGCAAGCTGTGCTGCAATTCGACACAACTTTTAAAGGAAGAACCACTATACATGCACGAATTGAATGTGAGATTGTGCACAACTTTTAGGTGGCTCATTTGGTAGAGCAGGGCACTTGCAACGCCAGAGGTGTGCGTTCTATTCCCACGGGGGACCAGTAGGAAAATGTCTGCACTCACTACTTACTGTCGCTCTGGATAACAATGTCTGCTAAAAGACTCAAATGTAAATGCATTCAAAATGTTGTGGAACGTCACTGACAGAAGTACAGTATCATCACTAGACCAGGGGTGTATTCATTCTGCCCATTGTGTTTATTAAACAGAAGCAAACGGAACAAAACGGGGAGGGACCTACCTGAATTTGTCCAATAGAAAGTTTTTCTCTGTTATAGCTTCCATTTGGTTAAATGACGTGATTCTTTTTTCTGGACAAAAACAAACAGTTTAAAAATAATTCCACTCAAAAACAAAATGTTGTTATTTGTTTCATTTGTCCACTGTTGATACAAAACACATCCTACGGTGACACTGTGTGTATTTTGAAAGTTCAATATCTTGAAAACTTCACTGCAGACAAGCAAAACATTTTGGGACTGTATCAACAGTGGCCTAATGAAGCAAATACCAAAATATGTTTTTTTGTGTGTGTGGTATTTTCCTTTAAAGCAGTTGAGCAGAATACAAAATTACCTAGTACTTCTTTAAAAAACTTCAAAGCCCAACAACCACTGTTGTAATTATAGCATTGGCATGATGATGCTTAATTATGTTGAGCGTAATGTGTTGATTCCTTGTATTTCCTCTAAAGTGTTTTTCGTTCCCCACATTGAAGTGTGAATGATACTGACAGGAATAGTGAGGCAAATTATCATCCTTCTCCAAAAGGCTTTTAAAATCATTGAGCACACCTGACCTGGAAATATGAGCTAACAAGGCAGAAGCACAATCCCTATTCTAACCAGAGAAAAGAGAGAAGAAAGACAAGAGAAAAGGAGAGAGAGAGAGAGAGAGAGAGAGAGTGAAGAAAGATAGGAGAGAGAGAGAGAGTGAAAGAGAAGATAGACAGAAGAGAAGAGAGAGCAAGAGAGAGAGAGAGAGAGTGAAAGAGAAGATAGACAGAAGAGAAGAGAGAGCAAGAGAGAGAGAGAGTGAAGAAAGATAGGAGAGAGAGAGAGAGTGAAAGAGAAGATAGACAGAAGAGAAGAGAGAGCAAGAGAGAGAGAGAGTGAAGAAAGATAGGAGAGAGAGAGAGAGTGAAAGAGAAGATAGACAGAAGAGAAGAGAGAGCAAGAGAGATAGGAGAGAGAGAGAGAGTGAAAGAGAAGATAGACAGAAGAGAAGAGAGAGCAAGAGAGAGAGAGAGTGAAGAAAGATGAGAGAGAGAGTGAAAGAGAAGATAGACAGAAGAGAAGAGAGAGCAAGAGAGAGAGAGAGAGAGAGAGTGAAGAAAGACAGGAGAGAGAGAGAGAGTGAAGAAAGACAGGAGAGAGAGAGAGAGAGAGAGAGTGAAGAAAGATAGGAGAGAGAGAGAGAGTGAAAGAGAAGATAGACAGAAGAGAAGAGAGAGCAAGAGAGAGAGAGAGAGAGAGAGTGAAGAAAGACAGAGAGAGAGAGAGAGTGAAGAAAGACAGGAGAGAGAGAGAGAGAGTGAAGAAAGATAGGAGAGAGAGAGAGAGAGAGAGAGAGAGAGTGAAGAAAGACAGGAGAGAGAGAGAGAGTGAAGAAAGACAGGAGAGAGAGAGAGAGTGAAGAAAGACAGGAGAGAGAGAGAGAGTGAAGAAAGACAGGAGAGAGAGAGAGAGAGAGAGAGTGAAGAAAGATAGGAGAGAGAGAGAGAGTGAAGAAAGATAGGAGAGAGAGAGAGAGTGAAGAAAGACAGGAGAGAGAGAGAGAGTGAAAGAGAAGATAGACAGAAGAGAAGAGAGAGCAGAGAGAGAGAGAGAGAGAGAGAGTGAAGAAAGATAGGAGAGAGAGAGAGAGTGAAAGAGAAGATAGACAGAAGAGAAGAGAGAGCAAGAGAGAGAGAGAGAGAGAGTGAAGAAAGACAGGAGAGAGAGAGAGAGTGAAGAAAGACAGAGAGAGAGAGAGAGAGAGAGTGAAGAAAGATAGGAGAGAGAGAGAGAGTGAAAGAGAAGATAGACAGAAGAGAAGAGAGAGCAAGAGAGAGAGAGAGAGAGAGAGTGAAGAAAGACAGGAGAGAGAGAGAGAGTGAAGAAAGACAGGAGAGAGAGAGCGAAAGAGAAGATAGACAGAAGAGAGTAGTGAGCAAGAGAGAGAGAAAGAGAGAGAGAGAAGAAAGACAGGAGAGAGAGAGAGAGTGAAGAAAGACAGGAGAGAGAGAGAGAGTGAAGAAAGACAGGAGAGAGAGAGAGAGAGTGAAGAAAGACAGGAGAGAGAGAGAGAAAGAGAAGATAGACAGAAGAGAGTAGTGAGCAAGAGAGAGAGAAAGAGAAAGAGAGAAGAAAGACAGGAGAGAGAGAGAGCAAGAGAGCGAAAGAAAAGATACACAGAAGAGAAGAGAGCGAGAGAAAGAGAGAAGATAGGCAGAAGAGAAGAGAGAGCGAGAGAGAGAGAGAAGAGAGCGAGGGAAAGAGAGAAAGAGAGAAGATAGGCAGAAGGGAAGAGAGAGAGAGGAAAGGTAGGAGAGAGAGAGAAAAAGAGAAGATAGGCAGAAGGGAAGAGAGAGAGAGAGGAAAGGTAGGAGAGAGAGAGAGAGAGAGAGGAAAGGTAGGAGAGAGAGAGAAAAAGAGAAGATAGGCAGAAGGGAAGAGAGAGACAGAGAGGAAAGGTAGGAGAGAGAGAGAGAAAGAGAGAAGATAGGCAGAAGGGAAGAGAGAGCGAGAGAGAGAGAGACAGAGGAAAGGTAGGAGAGAGAGAGAGAAAAAGAGAAGATAGGCAGAAGGGAAGAGAGACAGAGAGAAAAGGTAGCAGAGAGAGAAAGAGAGAAAATAGGCAGAAGGGAAGAGAGACAGAGAGTAAAGGTAGGAGAGAGAGAGAAAGAGAGAAAATAGGCAGAAGGAAAGAGAGAAAATAGGCAGAAGGGAAGAGAGAGACAGAGAGGAAAGGTAGGAGAGAGAGAGAGAGAGAGAAAGAGAGAAGATAGGCAGAAGGGAAGAGAGAGCGAGAGAGAGAGACAGAGGAAAGGTAGGAGAGAGAGAGATAATTCAAGTGTTTCTATGTGTGTGTGAGAGGTATATTACATGTTTAAGTAGTTTCATAGCTGCAACGCATAGTCAAAGCAAGAATAGCACACAACAGCACATCACATTTCAGCCACATTCACACAGGATCCAAATAACCCTAGCACATTATCCTTTGACATACATTGGTCACGCTAAAACTGTGGCATTAGCTGTCACGGCTGCTCTTTCAATGTTCACAACATGCCATGCCAACTTTGTCCTTGAACCATAGAAGCCCTTCTGAAGTAACTCAACAGACATGTTGATGTGGGCGGGCGGGTGTAAATATGTATGAAGGGGTGTGAATGTGCTCCGGGTCTTGTCAACACTAGAGGAGGGGCAGACCGAAGGAGAGGGCATATCATGTTATACAGGCCTTGTGACACAGCCCGTCTTGATTGACAGCTCAGCCCAACATTCAAGAGGAAGGGGCTGGAGAGTATTGAACAAATATGAATCATTTTCCGTGTCTCCTTTTACTCTCTGGGTTACATGGGTTCCAGATCTGCACTGCTTGCTGTTTGGGGTGTTAGGCTGCGTTTCTGCATACGCACTGTGTGACATCTGCTGATGTAAAAAGGGCTTTATAAATACATTTGATTTGATTTACACCGATCAGAGATCACAGAGAGTGACGCAGAGGAAGCCCTTTGAGAGTGTTGGGACTGAGCCATCATCTATATTGCGGTCTTATCGTCACAGCACGTTGAGTTTCAAACCGACACAGTGCTGATGAACCGCTTTACAATGAAATGGTAATGGTCTACTGATTAAAACATGTTGCACGGATTTCATTTGTTAACTCATGAATCATAATGACATGACATGTCATGATGGTAGAATACAACACACTTGACAGATGCTAGAAGCGTATACTGTGGGAAACACACCCCCACCCACACACACACACACACACACACACACACACACACACACACACACACACACACACACACACACACACACACACACACACACACACACACACACACACACACACACACACACACACACACACACACACTGTATTCATTAGTGGAGGTCCCTGTCAATCAATTAGCCATTCTACTGTTACCAGCTGCATTAAAACCAGTTAAATATAACTAAATGTAATTGAAAATGTAATCTACTTAACAACAAAAGTCATTATTTAACAATAACTAGTAATGCTGCATACTCCAAGAAAGGTTCAAATCTCACCTTTCTGGTCAAAAAAATAGTTTAAAATGTAGTCACATTTGAGGACACAAGCTTAAGTACACAGTACAAATATGAAGTAGAAACAGTAGAAATATTTTCCTATTCAACAACACTGTATGAAGGCTTGAAATGACTTATACGCTAAATATAGTATAATCAAATTATAACTCGACTAACTATAAGTTTTCACCTTCCTTATATGTGTAAAATACATATTTGGTCTCTCTTGATCAAAACATCTACCCCCATCGCTGTGAACGTCTCAGGGAGCTCTGGCTTGGCTTCTTGAACTCATTAGGAATTCGCCTTTCATTTCATATTATTCCTGTCAATCTATGACAAACAGAATGTTTCCTTTTGTTTAAAATCTATGAATTATTTTTGATTAATGGCTATAAATTGATCTCTGAATGTGCTCCAGTGACAAAACCAGCCCCTCCTGCTGCGCTGCGCTGCGATGTAAGGATTCCAGACATGTGCTTTGTCAGGGTTCACTGTGACATAGGGTTCAGCCAGGAGTTGATGGACAGTCAGATGAGCGAATGAAATGGTAGGAGGGACCTCCCATCTTCAAGTGGTTTCAGATTTCACATCCTATGTCACAAAGGCTCACAGATCGATTCATAAGCAGAAATATTGGTGGGAACCAGTACCAGAACCACGCAGGTCCCCTAAACAGGGGACTTTACATCTAAGAGGTTGATTAATTAGGAGCCGTAGTGCCCATACTCCATCTCTGCTCTCACATAACACTAAACCTCCAGAAGCTCTCTTCTCTTCCAAGATCACAGGCATGGAACATGTATTATAGATGAATGTCAAATAGACAGGGAGTATTATTCCCAAAGTCTCAGCGGGTGGATGGGGAGGGAAGCCAGCCAAGGCGTCAACAATAAGCCATTTTGGGGACAGGTCGGAGTTGGTGAGCTGCTCTTTCTGGCTTCTCAGCCAAGCTCTTTAACAGTGTGATACATTTCTGTGGCACCCCACCTTCCCCTCCCTGAACAGCTTGCACAATTCAGCACAGTGTGATGCGAGTGAGGGAGAAAGCAGGGGGAAGTGGCTGAGCGCATATGAGCATTAGTGTGAGAGAAACAAGGACTTTTGTCAGCCAGGAGAAATGGGATTATCAGACAATTGTATGGGGGGGAACAAGAGAGAGATGGTGTGTGTGTGTTTATCTGAGTGAGTGAGAGAGTGAGGAGTGTGTGCAAGACTCCCTATGCATAAATATAGGTCCGAGAGTGCCTATAAGAGATGGAGAGATTGTTTAGGATGATACAATATCATGGCATGCCAAGCAGTAGTCATATGCTTAATTATCCGGAGTGTAATTATGGTACTTAGCTTTAAAGCTGTTTACTTTGATATGACAGAAAACTGCAAAAATGAAAAGTGAGTGCCGAAACACAATATTTGAGCAATAAACTTCCATCACATTAACCCCAATGTGTCACAGTTTTTAAAGTCACATACTCAGGCTTAATCCCCCCTGAAAACGTGAGTCGGCTGACTGAGGTCGCCACGGTCATTTGAAGCTGTCAGAATGGGCTAGCAGTCACCACAGACTGGCAATCAATATACCACTGGGCCTAGATGGGCCCTGATCAACTGGGAGAGGAGGAGAAGAGAACGATAGTGGGGTAGGGGGAATGGAGAGAGATGGGGATGAGATGTAGGAGGAGAGGAAGTGAAGGAGAGGGAGAAAGAAAAACAGGGAGAGAGGGAATGGGGAAGAAAGTGAACACTGAGCGAGTGAGAGAAGTCCCAGTAGAAGGGATAGAATCAGAGAACCAGGGGGGAGAAATTGAAAATGCCTGGAGATTTCACTCAACCCTGGCACTCCCTAATATGATTCCACATGAGCTGACGTGTGCAGAGATGAGGAGGAGAAGAAGTGACCGGACTCCTGAAAAGCAGCAAACTCACTCACCCTCCACTGCTGACTAACACGTCTCGATCACTGAAAACAGACTAACACATACAAACAGACTAACACGTCCAGATCACTGAAAACAGACTAACACCTCCAGATCACTGAAAACAGACTAACACGTCCAGATCACTGAAAACAGACTAACACATACAAACAGACTAACACGTCCAGATCACTGAAAACAGACTAACACCTCCAGATCACTGAAAACAGACTAACACGTCCAGATCACTGAAAACAGACTAACACATACAAACAGACTAACACGTCCAGATCACTGAAAACAGACTAACACGTCCAGATCACTGAAAACAGACTAACACCTCCAGATCACTGAAAACAGACTAACACCTCCAGATCACTGAAAACAGACTAACACGTCCAGATCACTGTAAACAGACGAACACCTCCAGATCACTGAAAACAGACTAACACCTCCAGATCACTGAAAACAGACTAACACGTCTCGATCACTGAAAACAGACTAACACGTCCAGATCACTGAAAACAGACTAACATCTCCAGATCACTGAAAACAGACTAACACCTCCAGATCACTGAAAACAGACTAACACATCCAGATCACTGAAAACCGACTAACACCTCCAGATCACTGAAAACAGACTAACACCTCCAGATCACTGAAAACCGACTAACACGTCCAGATCACTGAAAACAGACTAACACCTCCAGATCACTGAAAACAGACTAACACGTCCAGATCACTGAAAACAGACTAACACATACAAACAGACTAACACGTCCAGATCACTGACAACAGACTAACACCTCCAGATCACTGAAAACAGACTAACACGTCCAGATCACTGAAAACAGACTAACACATACAAACAGACTAACACGTCCAGATCACTGAAAACAGACTAACACGTCCAGATCACTGAAAACAGACTAACACCTCCAGATCACTGAAAACAGACTAACACCTCCAGATCACTGAAAACAGACTAACACGTCCAGATCACTGTAAACAGACGAACACCTCCAGATCACTGAAAACAGACTAACACCTCCAGATCACTGAAAACAGACTAACACGTCTCGATCACTGAAAACAGACTAACACGTCCAGATCACTGAAAACAGACTAACATCTCCAGATCACTGAAAACAGACTAACACCTCCAGATCACTGAAAACAGACTAACACATCCAGATCACTGAAAACCGACTAACACCTCCAGATCACTGAAAACAGACTAACACCTCCAGATCACTGAAAACCGACTAACACGTCCAGATCACTGAAAACAGACTAACACCTCCAGATCACTGAAAACAGACTAACACGTCCAGATCACTGAAAACAGACTAACACATACAAACAGACTAACACGTCCAGATCACTGACAACAGACTAACACCTCCAGATCACTGAAAACAGACTAACACGTCCAGATCACTGAAAACAGACTAACACATACAAACAGACTAACATGTCCAGATCACTGAAAACAGACTAACACGTCCAGATCACTGAAAACAGACTAACACCTCCAGATCACTGAAAACAGACTAACACCTCCAGATCACTGAAAACAGACTAACACGTCCAGATCACTGTAAACAGACGAACACCTCCAGATCACTGAAAACAGACTAACACCTCCAGATCACTGAAAACAGACTAACACGTCTCGATCACTGAAAACAGACTAACACGTCCAGATCACTGAAAACAGACTAACATCTCCAGATCACTGAAAACAGACTAACACCTCCAGATCACTGAAAACAGACTAACACATCCAGATCACTGAAAACCGACTAACACCTCCAGATCACTGAAAACAGACTAACACCTCCAGATCACTGAAAACCGACTAACACGTCCAGATCACTGAAAACAGACTAACACCTCCAGATCACTGAAAACAGGCGTGTGTCTCATCCAATACAGTCTCAAGTCAATTTGTAAGTCTAATAAAGGTCTTTCTCTCTCTCTCTCTGAGTTGAGGGTGGCCTATTTTCAATGTCATTATTCAGGTTAATTCAATCTCCACACAAATATGTGTGTGTTAGCGTGGGAGAGAATGTGTGTGCGTGTGCATGCACCCTTTGCCATCCTTTCTCCTAGATAGCAGAGTGTCACATGGGCCTCAAGTTAATCTAATCAGCCAATAGGGGCACAGATGGAGCCGGGCACCAGCTAGAAATGAGAATGACTGCATCTTGGTTAGCAGAGCTGGGAGACATGAAGCGCTCATCATTACCACGGAGCTACAGCTCAGCAGCAGTTGGTAGCTAGCTTTCCACCGAAGCTATTCTTCATGGTGCATTTGATTTCCCCACAGTGCACAGCAATGCATTTCTCTCTGTCTCATCAGAGCATTACAAACAGTGCACATGCTCTTTCAACAATCCATCTGGGTATCAGCTCCAAAGCATACGGCAGTAGAAGAAGCCTATTGAAAACTGCTAATTTCTTGAGACTTTCTGAGAACTGGTTTTCTTAGAACTTTCCAATCACGTTCTCGCCCGAAAAAGGTCTTCAAACTCCAGCAGCCAATGTAATGTAAGATATATGGGACCCAAAGTTGACATAATCAATCGGACACACACACATTACAAGGCCAGTTAGATGAGTCTTCTTTAAAGTCCTGTGAGGAAAACCTTTGACCTTTCCCCAGCACCGATCAAACCTGACCATCCACGACCAACTGAGCCGTAACTGATCCCAAATGGAGACATTTTCCTCTTAACCCCACTGTGAAAGGCGTAATAGAGAGGTCACAGAGCCCAAACAGGGAGCTGATGACAGCTACCAACCAACCGGCTGACATTCTCAACAATGATATACTAGGGAAGACATTTACTCCACTCCAAATGGTGTGTGTGTGTGTGTGTTTGTGTGAGTGAGTTAGTGAATGAGTGTGTGTGTTTGTGTGTCTCACTTTAATATGATTATGACCCATTAATGACAGGGCAACGGAAATAACAGGGAAAACATTACGTATAATAGCAAATCTGAAGACCTGAAAAGGGAATTGAGTTGTAATTCTATGTATTTTTCATAAGCCGGGGCAAACTTCCCGATTTTGACAGGGAGGCATTCAACAACTGAGCCTTGTGTTATTTATAATAAATGATAGAATCATATTTATAGCTGCTCTCTCTCTCTCTCTCCCCCCCCCTTCTTTTTTCTTGGGTTATTCAAAGTGCTTGCATAATAAACGGCGTAGTCTTGATCTTTTAAAAAATTCAAATGGGCGATGTAAGATGCATTTCACAACCTCCGAAAACCACATGCGATTTGAAACAAGGCCTGCCAACGGAGAGACCGATGCCTTCACATCAAAGCAGTGAGAACAATCAGGGTGGGCCTCTCTGCCTTTTGCTCATTACCCATGCTCAAGAAAGCAACACGGACAGGATAGAGCTCTTGAAAGGGAGAAGCGGATGTTTTGAGAAAAGGAATTATAATAGATTCAACATGAAACATATTCACATTTGAGAGTGTTGTGTAATTCCCTTGTGACTAAGAAAATCAAATCTAGATTACATTACAATCAAGCCACATGTATCGAGACATGAGTAGGGGATAGTTGGAACTCACCAGGGATGCTGGGAAACGGCACCATTTTGTAAGTTCAATAGAGTTATCCGACTCAAATGTTTATGTTATATTTCACAGATCAATAGGATTGGAATGAGCTAATTTGTCTCTTCCGTTGATCTTGCCATTGTTCAACCTTTCACAATCCAAGGAGGAGATTGTAATGGAAGTGCCTTTAAACACACAACACTACCACCACCCACAAATGTATTTGATGCAATTTCTCGTGTGTGTTTGCCACATTAAATCAAATCAAGACGTAGAGAGGTGAAGTTGACGTTAGAGACAGCAAAGACGCAAGCAAAAGAACATTTCCCCCTCACTAGGGCCTCACGAACGGTTTCCATGGATATACCCTCACCTGCTCTGTTTATTAAAACAAATGATTCTGATTGAAACCGTTGTTACCACACCTGTCATATATCCTCTAGTAACAAACAGCAATTACTTCCAGAGGCTAGAATCGTTTACAAAACCTGTCAATAGGGAAAGGGGAAACTGACTGCATTTATCCGAAACGTGTCTTCCGTATTTAACCCAACCCCTCTACAATATGTTATGGTTAGAGATAACTGTTATTGGTTCCCTCCCTGATTACGAGAGGACGGGTAGGCTAAACTGGATTATATGCAGCAGCGCCCAGGTGGTCCCAGGTGTTAGCCTTATCAGGCTTGTCACCAAAGATTACTTTCCCTTTTCCTCATATTCGGGATGAGCACATATGTTTGGCCAAGCAGGAAGTGGCGATGGTGTACAATACGCGATGTGTCATAACAGGATATCTGTTTATTTATTTATTTGAAATTTTGCCGGATGAAATCTCTTGTTTTCAAGAGTGTAAATAAAAAATGTGAATCGAGAATGTTAACAAGAATAATAGGCTGATGGGTTTTGACCTATAAACGTCAAACATCCTCAATCATGTCGCAGAGGGAGAGAGAGAGAGGGAGGCAGGACCTGTAAATACTGCCAGAACATGATATTGTTCGACCTCAGGGACCCTATGGGGAGGAGTGAGGAATGTTGGGGTTGAGGTCAGGTCAGATGACGTGAGGAAGAACAGCTATCCCTAAAGTTCTGGATAGAGGTGGTGAGGTGTGTTGGCTGTTCAGATGTGTAAGGAGGGGCACAGCATAGGAGAAAGGGTTAAATACCAGTGCTTGTTTGAACATGTTCCTTGTCTTATGCAGCTGAATGACCCAGCGGGGTCTGAGCTTGGTTTGAGGTTTAATAAGCGTCCGTGAGTGTTTTACTCTTTTTATTTACAACCCAACAATGGTAACTACTATCTAATAATAATAATAATAATAATACAAATAAAAAACATGCATTAACAATATAAAAAACGACTTAGGCCTACAACTAGTACAAACCACTGCTGCAACTACTAATACAACTAATATAATTACTGCTAGATCTACGAATACAACTAATAAAAACTACTGCCACAGCTACTAATACAACTAATAAAATCTACTGCTACAACTACTTTAACTAATACAAAAAACAGCTACAACTAATAATATAACTAATACAAACTACAGCTGCAACTACTAATATAACTAATAAAAACTAATGCTACAACCATTAAAGTTGGAATTACAGAATAATCTAGAATGTCATTGTATGCTGTAGAGTAAAGATTTCTCTTCACTGGAACTAAGGGGCCGAGCCATGGAAAACAGCCCCAGACCATTATTCCTCCTCCACCAAACTTGACACCTGTCACTATGCATTGGGGCAGGTAGCGCTCACCTGGCATTCACCAAACCCAGATTCGTCCGTTGGACTGCCAGATGGTGAACCGTGATTGTTTCCACTGCTCCAGAGTCCAATTGAGGTGCATTACACCATTCCAGCCTATGCTTGGCATTGTGCATGGAGATCTTAGGCTTGTGTGCGGCCGCTCGGCCAATGGAAACCCATTTCATGAAGCTCCCGTAGAACAGTTATTGTGTTATTGTGCTGACATTCCTTCCTGAGGCAGTTTGGAACTCAGTAGTCAGGACAGCGGCCCTGTTCTATGAGCTTGTGTGGCCTACCACTTCTCGGCTGAGCTATTAGAACTCCTAGATGTTTTCATTTCACAATAACAGCACTTACAGTTGACCGGGGCATGTCTAGCAGGGCAGAAATTTGAGGAACTGTCTTGATGGAATATTGGCATCCTATGACGGTGTCACGTTGAAAGTCACTGAGCAGTCTTCCATCAAGGCATTTGCAGTTGGAGTCACACATGTTGTCCTCTGTCCGCTGCTCTGGCTGTGTGCTGCTGTTGTGGGTGTCTGGAGTGATCAGTGGTGACCTGTCATTCAGGTTACCTGTCATACGTGTCACATATCAGTTTGCAAACATGCAGGTATTTCAGACTAGCTCTGTGCTAGGGGTTGGTAATGTTCTCTAGTTGCACCGTAATTGGCTCAGTGTTCTGTCACTCATGGGGACACTACGCCACCAAAACAATCTTCAGGGAGAGCTCGAAAATTCAAACCTCTTGGGTGCTGCCATAGATTTACATTAGAAGTGCCCATCCAAGAAGGCTCAAGGTCATTGGCCACAGATAAAATGACGTCATATCTACTGTAGCTTTGATTTGACTGATCATGTCAACATCATACTTTCACATGCTTTGCTAGCAAGCTAGGCAAGCAGTCATCATCATGAATCAAGTCGACAATCTACCGGCAAATCCTTTTATCTTTAAAACGAGCTCCGACTGGGAAAATACGTTTTGAACGGTCATCCAACTGGGAATTCCAAGTCGGGAACTCGGGCCTCTTTCTAGAGCGCCGACCTGAAGATCACCGACGTCATGATACAACCTTGTTTTCTTCTGAGTTCCCAGTTGTATTGAAAGCACCATAAATCCAGAAAATGACAGACTTTAATGACAACGTTTCATGACAAAATTTGCCCACAAGAAGGACCGCCGCACCACCTTCCTGTTCAAGTGAGCACAGAACAACAAGGTGAGTCCAAAAGTGTATTGTATGCTGCTGCATAAATGATGTATTATACCAGAGAGATATTTATACTCTAACTAAGAAAGTAATACTAAGTGTATATTGTGTAGTAAGCTGTTAGTAGCCCATGTGCCTCACCCTAATAATTGGCTTCCCTTTCCCCCTTCATAACTGAGCCTACTGTTCTAACTTGGTGGTGATCATGTAGCCTATAGCCTGTTTTAGAGAAATGTAATCATTGAATACTGTAGGAGTTTTCATTGTCTGCTGTTCTGCCCCTTTTATTTATCCTACGGTTCTGACTTGATGTAGTGCTGAACAAATAGTTCAATTGACTATGTCCATCTTAATGTGCTCATTAATGTCTTAATCAAAATTACGGACTGCCTCTTATCCGCTCATCGTTCCCTTATGCGACAGTTTGTACATATCAATTGTTAGTAGAAACCACATTTGTTTAAGCAAGTCAGCCATATCAGCTATGTTTTTTTGAAAGGTAGTAAATGAGGCTGAATGAAGTGTTTCGCTGCCAAACAAGGCTCTGCCAGGTGTAGTGGTGGTAAGGATTCACTCCATGGTGCTGAAAATAAAGCTCTGCAGTTGGGACAGCTTTAAGTAGGCCCAATTTATGGGCCCGCTCACCGTTATAGTGCAATTAATGTATTGTTTAGTGTTGTGTAGTGTAGTGACTTTGCTGGCATGCATACACACTTTTTTTTGGGTGGGGGTGGGGGGATTTACATGCTAAAAATGTTCTCCATGTTCTCTATGTGTTAGTGCTGGGGATGTTGGGTGTGTGGTTGTCAATGCAGGGTGTTGAATATGTGTCAGTGGTATGTGTGATGTTTGTATGATTGTTAGTGTCAGGAATGGTGTGTGTGTGTTTTGGAGAGGTTGTTGGTTTGGGTGCCAGTGGTGTGTGTGTGGTATGTGTGGTGTGTGTGTGTGTGTGTGGATGTCTGTCTTCAGGGTGGAGAGGACGATGGTCCTCATCTCCTCCAGCTGTCTCTCAAGGGACTGGCTGTGCTGCTCTCTCATGATGAGTTCCTCCGTCATGCGTTTCAGCTCCATCCGCAGATCCTGGTTTGCCACTTTAACCTGCCTTACAGCACAGCACGACTGTTGTATCTGTGCTGTTAGCTGGATGCAGGTCAGTGGGTCAGGTTTGGTCTGTTTGCTGGAGACGCTGCAGAAGGCCTTTTCATTAAAGACGGTGTAGTCTCCCTGTTATATCTGTTCCTATGTCCATACTGGTGTAGCACTGAGAATGAACAAAGTATGGGCATGCATTCTAAGTGATATGCTGCTGCGGATTTTGGAATGATCGTGGACTACAGGAAAAGGCGGGCTGAACAGGCCCCCATTAACATCGACGGGGCTGTAGTGGAACAGGTCGAGAGTTTCAAGTTTCTTGGTGTCCATATCACCAACAAACTATCAGGGTCCAAACATACCAAGACAGTCATGAAGAGGGCACGACAAAACCTTTTCCCACTTGGGAGACTGAAAAGATTTGGCATGCGTCCCCAGATCCTCAAAAGGTTCTACAGCTGCACCGTCTTTAAATTTATTTATTCATTTTATTTTTTTATTTCTCCTTTATTTAACCAGGTAGGCCAGTTGAGAAAAAGTTCTCATTTACAACGGCGACCTGGCCAAGATAAAGCAAAGCAGTGCGACACAAACAACAACACAGAGTTACACATGGAATAAACAAACATACAGTCAATAACACAAAAAAAGTCTATATACAGTGTGTGCAAATGAGGTAAGATAAGGGAGATAAGGCAATAAATAGGTCATAGTGGCAAAATAATTACAATTTAGCAATTAAACACTGGGGTGATAGATGTGCAGAAGATGAATGTGCAAGTAGAGATACCGGGGTGATTTTTGAAATTTGTTCCAGTCATTGGCAGCAGAGAACTGGAAAGAAAGGTGGCCAAAGGAGGAATTGGCTTTGGGGGTGACCTGTGAAATATACCTGCTGGAGCGCGTGCTATGGGTGGGTGCTGCTATGGTGACCAGTGAGCTGAGATAGGACGGGGCTTTACTTAGCAAAGACTTATAGATGACCTGGAGCCAGTGGGTTTGGCGACGAATATGGAGCAAAGTCCAGCCAACGAGAGCATATAGGTCACAGTGGTGGGTAGTATTTGGGGCTTTGATCACAAAATGGATGGCACTGTGATAGACTGCATCCAATTTGACATCGCCGAAGTCAAGGATCGGCAGGATAGTCAGTTTTACGAGGGTAAAATCGAGAGCATCACCGCCTGGTATGGCAACTGCTCGGCATCTGACCGTAAGGCAGAACGGCCCAGTACATCACTGGGGCCAAGCTCCCTGCCATCCAGGTCCTATATACTGTAATAGGCGTGTCAGAGGAAGGCCCAAAAAAGTGTCAAAGACTCCAGTCACCCAAGTTATAGACTGTTTCCTCTGCTACCGCACGGCAAGTGGTACCGGAGCGCCAAGTCTAGGACCAAAAGGCTCTTCAACAGCTTCGACCCCCAAGCCATAAGACTGCTGAACAATCCATAAAATTGCCACCGGACAATTTCCCCTCCCTCTTGTACACTGCTGCTACTCGCTGTTTGTTTGTTACCTATGTACAGTCACTTCTCCCCCACCTACATGTACAGATTACCTCAACGAGCCTGTACCCCTGCACACTGACTCAGTACCAGTGCCCCCTGTACATAGCCTCGTTATTGTTATTCTTATTGTGTTACTTTTTATTATTACTTCTTACTTTAGTTTACTTGGTAAACATTTTCTTCTTCTTGAACTGCACTGTTGGTCAAGGGCTTGTAAAGTCAGCATTTCACGGTAAAGTCTATACTTGTATTCGGCGCATGTGACAAATGAAGTTTGATTTGATTTATAGTATATGTTTTATTTCCTAGTCAATTATTCAGCACCTGGGATTGAGAGAATCATTGCTGAGTGGCAAAGTTCAATAAAACGAGTGGTAATGAAAACAGTAGACCTGAAACCAATAACCAAAATATCCATACACCTGCAAGAATCCCCTTCCCCTACTTCCCCAGACTGAACGGTTGGATGGATTAATAAAAACATAGCCCTCAGGGTCGAAACACTGCACAATGGAACCGCCGGAACATTCAACAGTGTGTGGTTATCTTTCTTACTGTAATGAAAATATAAACCTTGGACCAAAGGGATGGTGATGGTCACTGCATTGTCTCTGATTTCCTCCTCTCCCATTGGTGAACGGACTTTGCTACCCCACAGCACAGCATCAGCGATATATCTAATGAATGGCAGTCTGTATGACAACATGGGAATTAGCCCAGACTGGTGTCCAACAATAGCTGACGAAATGGTCAATTGAGCCTAAATGGAGAGATGGACAGAAGCACGTGCACGCACTCACGCACATGCGCACACACACATACACTGATCCACATCAATTATTGGCCATTCCATTATGCCGCAGTATGGAGATGCACTGAGCCCGTTACGCCCATCTGGGAGTTTATCTAGCATCCTATTGGATGTCGTCCTAAGCATCTCAGCAAATGGAGGCGTACACATCACAGACAAACTGAATTGGTCCACCCACACAGACAGCATCGTGAAGAAGGTGCAGCAGCGCCTATTCAACCTCAGGAGGCTGAAGAAATTCGGCTTGTCACCAAAAGCACTCACAAACTTCTACAGATGCACAATCGAGAGCATCCTGTCGGGCTGTATCACCGCCTGGTACGGCAACTGCTCCGCCCACAACCGTAAGGCTCTCCAGAGGGTAGTGAGGTCTGCACAACGCATCACCGGGGGCAAACTACCTGCCCTCCAGGACATCTACACCACCTGATGTCACAGGAAGGCCATAAAGATCATCAAGGACAACAACCACCCGAGCCACTGCCTGTTCACCCCGCTATCATCCAGAAGGCGAGGTCAGTACAGGTGCATCAAAGCTAGGACCGAGAGACTGAAAAACAGCTTCTATCTCAAGGCCATCAGACTGTTAAACAGCCACCACTAACATTGAGTGGCTGCTGCCAACACACTGACTCAACTCCAGCCACTTTAATAATGGGAATTGATGGGAAATGATGTAAAATATATCACTAGCCACTTTAAACAATGCTACCTAATATAATGTTTACATACCCTACATTATTCATCTCATATGTATATGTATATACTGTACTCTATATCATCTAGCCACTTTAACTATGCCACTTTGTTTACATACTCATCTCATATGTATATACTGCACTCAATACCATCTACTGTATCTTGCCTATGCCGCTCTGTACCATCACTCATTCATACATCTTTATGTACATATTCTTTATCCCCTTACACTTGTGTCTATAAGGTAGTAGTTTTGGAATTGTTAGCTAGATTACTTGTTGGTTATTACTGCATTGTCGGAACTAGAAGCACAAGCATTTCGCTACACTCGCATTAACATCTGCTAACCATGTGTATGTGATTTGATTTGATTTTAGGGAGTAATAGGGCAGTGTGTTGGAGTGTGTTATAGTGGAGGACACAAGTGGTTTTTGGTCGGTAGACTGGACTGGAATTATCATATCCACTGCACTGTATACTGAAAGATTCTGTGGAATCGTGTAGACTAGATGGAATTAAGTCAATCAAGGGAATGAGGATACAAGGGAGGAGTGGGCTGACTCCCCACACATCTGATCTATGACTTATTATCATCCTCCAATTAGTCAAATGAAGGGTTATTCCATAACATGCTGACATTAAAAACGTTATTCTGCAATCGATAACAATTAAGTTTCTGTGTCTGTGTGTGTGTGTGTAAGTTTGTCTCTGTCTCAGTGTGTGTCTCAGTGTGTATGTGGTCCTAGGCAGGGTGTCATGTGTGCTTGTGATTCCTGACACGCACCTGCCGCGATGCCTTAAGTGTGGCTGAGAGATTCTTATCCCTAGAGCTACCTCTTCTCTTCATCCCTTCTTCTCTTTCCCTCTCTCACCTCTTTAGGTCTCATCACACTCTCCTCCTTTAGGGGAGAGAAGGAGAGAGGGAGATGAAGAGAGCAGCCTGGTAAAGATTGGATAGGATATACGGTATATCAGCAGGATAGGCCCATTTATGCCTTAGGAATGGTAAAATGAGACGTGGCAACACACTGCCTGTACAATGGGCCAGTAAACTGGTCTCTAACAGGTCCTTCTGGCCCAAAGCCAGATTCTCTGATCTTCCGATCCTACATCAGACTTGAATTTTTCATCGGTTGTCGAAGCCCAGAGAATAAAACAGAGAGTCGGCAATTTACGGCCTGATATTTCTGTTGTTAATCACTAACAAAGAGCTTGTTTCATGTCCAAATAGATGGATATTAGCAATGTAATGACCAGAAGCTAAATTCATCATGGCGGCTTTGCCTTTTTCTTTTTTAGCCTGTCTGGGTCAGCATGTTCCCTCTGTTAGCCTATAGGTTTAGCATTTCAATTAATCTGAGCTGCCTTTCTTCCCCTTTAGGGACTCTTGCCTGATTTATGAGTGGAAGGTAATAGTCTATCCGCTTCCTTAATGTGTTCCACTGTTAGACGGGTCATGGATTTAGCCTTGTGCCATTCTCCCTATAGCAATAACCTGATGTTATTATGGAGTCGGACAAAATGTCAGTTTCACCTTGATAAAATGTTGACATATAGCTAGCTACATTAGATTCTGTTCTGCGCTAGCATATGGTGATATTATATTGATAGTTCCCCCCCAAAAAAAAAAAATGTATGTACTAAACCTGCTGATTTCTAAAGGATGAAAACTATAAAATGTGGGAGATTTCAAATGCTTTGGGATACCTGGCTATACTAAACATGTAGGATTTAGCTGTGGGAGTCTGTCAATTCAATATGCATGACAGCATTATGTTCACGGTTACAGAGTGGGAACTATAGCCGTGAGTGGTGGTAGTGCCTCGCGTGTCTTTCTGACTATGGTATATGTACAGTATCGATGCATTAATATACAGTACAGCATACATGAGAGGTACTGTGATGTACCTTACCAGTGTTGCGGCTAAAAGCATTGTGGGAAGGAGGAAGAATACGTGGGATAGCAGGAAGCCAATATGGCATTAATAAGAAGTGGCATTTTGACTCTGTGATGTTCATCTCTCCTGTGTTTGACTCACGCACTTCGTGCAGGCAGGCAGCAGGAGAATCTAGGTCGCTTTAAAATACTATTTGTTTCAAATGCTTCGTTTCTCCCTCTGAAGATCAGAAGTGCGACTTGAAAAAGTTAGATGGAGAGCGCTCAGAGCTCGTCGGAACTTCTCAACCTAGATTCTTTCAGATCATTTTTTGGGGGGTGCTTTCAAATCCCAAGTATTTGATTATTAATTGAATCATCTACGGTAACGGGCATCTGCTGCTGTAAGGTCAATTTGAGGGGTGTTCTAGACAAAGTCCATGATTCTGAATACCAGCAGAGAACATAAGCAACTCATTACCGACTAACAGAAATAGTCCCAAATGTAAACTAACCTGCTAACAAGTCATGACAAAACATGAAACAAACAACCCAGTCATAAACTCAACATGAAACCGTACGGACTACACAGCTTAGCGACACAGGAACACAGCAGGAGAGGAGGATGCGAGACAAAGCTGAGGCAGTGCCACTGCAGACTAATGATCTGCTCAGGGCTTTTCATCTGCAGCTTCAACAGGCTCTGGGAGAAAGGGAAGAGAGGAGGAGATGATAGGAGGAATGGGAGGAGGGGACCTCCCATGGGACCAACCACCTCCACCCCTCCTCTCTTTCTAACCCCCTTCGTTTGCTGCTCACTCAAGCCTACTCGAGCACTGAGGTATGAGGAGAGAAGTGATAGAATATCCCCCTCTCTTGTAGAGGAGGGAGGGTTATTGAGAGTGCCATATAGAAAAGCTCTGGGATCATTTCATTATGGAAATTCATAAAGTTGTGAGAGAAAGGTAGAGAGATAGTGACAGGTGTATACAGAAAGTGCCTTCAGAAAGTGTTCATGCCCCTTGACTACATGTTGTTGCCTTACAGCCTGAATTCAAAATAGATTCAATATTTTTTTCCCCTCACCCATCTACACACATTACCCCATAACGACAAAGTGAGAACATGTTTTTAGAAGTGTTTGCAGATTTATTGGCAATGAAATATAGAAATATCTCATTTCTAAACAGTACCAGTCAAAACACAGGACACACCTACTCATCCAGGGTTTTTCTTTATTTGTACTATAAGACATCAAATTAACACATATGGAATCAAGTAGCAACCACATTACAGATGCAAGTATTTCTGGGTAAGTCTCCAAGAGCTTTGTACACCTGGACACTTGTACAATATTTACACAGTATTCTTTCTTCATTCTTCAAGTGCTGTCATTGGTTGTTGATCATTGCTGGACAAATGTTTTCAAGTCTGCTTTCCAACAGACACTGGGGGGACAAATTCAACTTCCAGCAGGACAGTAACCTAAAACACAACGTAATGGAGTTGCTAACCTAGATCAAATTGAATGAGTGACCTAGTAACAATTTTGACTTAAATCGGCTTTAAATTCTACGACAAGACTTGAAAATATTATTCAGAGCATAAAGTTCATTTCTTTGCCACATTTTTTGCAGTTTTACTGCAGTGCCTCACTGCAAACAGGATACATATTTTGAAATATTTTTTATTCTGTACAGCTTTCCATCTTTTCACTCTGTCATTTAGGTTAGTACTGTGGAGTAAATGCAATGTTATCGATCCATCTTCAGTTTTCTCCTATCACAACCATTCAACTCTTTAACTGTTTTCAAATCACCATTGGCCTCATAAGTGAAGTCCCTGAGCGTATTCCTTCCTCTCCGGGAACCGAGTTAGGAAGAACCCTTGTATCTTCATTGCGACTGGGTGTATTGATACACCATCCAGGGATATTGAATGTCTGCTTTTTTTTACCCATCTATCAATAGGTGCCCTTCTTTGCGAGGCATTGGAAAACCTCCCTGGTCTTTGTGGTTGAATCTGTGTTTGAAATGTACTGCTCAACTGAGGGACCTTACAAATAAATTGTATGTTTGGGGTACAGAGAATAAGTAGTCATTGAGTATTTTGACTCAAGACATTTCAGCTTTTCATTTTTGTATTAATTAGCACAAATTTCAAAAAACATAATCCCACTTTAACATTATGGGGTATTGTGTGTGGGCCAGTGACAATTGAATCCATTTTAAATTCAGGCTGTAACACAACACAATGTGGAAAAAGTCAAGGGGTGTGAAGGCACTGTATATGTAGATGCCATGCTTAAGAAGAGGTGTGTATGTGTGCATCCATGCCATTGAGTGGGCGTGTGTGTATGCAAGTGTGTGTACAGTATGTGTGTGTGTGTGTGCCATCCCCTGTGATTTTCATTTTGGATGAGTTTCAGAGTTGTGTAAAAGTAAGGAGTGATCTGACCACATTAAAAACACACACAGGAAGCTATTAGATCTCCAGAGATACTCAGGGATATTTCTGCTAAGTAAATCACGTACTGTACAGTACAGTACGGTACATCCGTTAGCAAAGGGCCAAGGGGGATCTTAAGTGTTTGAGTACATGATAATAATGTTCTCTGTGTTTTAACAAGGACATTAACGTCAGTGTCACGACTTCGGCCGAAGTCACGTTCGGCGATCGACGTCACCGGCTTTCTAGCCATCGCCGCTCCATTTTTCGTATATCCATTTGTCTTGTCTTGTTTCCATACACACCTGGTTTTCATTTCCCCAATTAAGCTACTTGTATTTAACCCTCTGTTTCCCATCATGTTTTGTGTGTAATTGTTTTCATGTTAGGTGGTGTTAGTTTACGCGCTCTACTTCCATTTTTTGAGCGCGTTTGATTCATGTCGTGCTCTCTTTTTTTTGGAACTATAATAAAAGTATATTCATTATAATCTGCTCTTCTGCACTTGACTTCGCCTCCAATACACCATTGTGAAAGTATTTTAGAAAGAAAGCAATAGTTGTGTAAAATCAACAGTGATACTCAATAAATTCGTAGAAAAGGGTTCTATGCCTCAATCAAATTTGCATACATAATTATAAACAAAGTGTAGGGTCAAAACTCATACACAGATTGCATCATAAAAACTTCTGTTTGATGAGTTAAAAAGTAATTAATGCGCTATCAAGCAGAAAGAAGACAAGGTCTCTCTCTCTCTCTCCCCCTCTTCTAAGTGAGTTCACAAATCATGATTATTTGGCAATTTACTGTGTCAGTTCATCCCATTTACTGTGTCAGTTTAACCCATTTACTGTGTAAGTTCACCCCATTTACTGTGTCAGTTTAACCCATTTACTGTGTCAGTTCACCCCATTTACTGTGTCAATTCTCCCCATTTACTGTGTCAGTTTAACCCATTTTGTCACGTTCTGACCATAGTTCTTTTGTGTTTTCCTTGTTTTAGTGTTGGTCAAGACGTGAGCTGGGTGGGCATTCTATGTTTTGTGTGTCTAGGTTGTTTTTCTGTGTTCGGCATAGTATGGTTCTCAATCAGAGGCAGGTGTCGTTAGTTGTCTCTGATTGAGAATCATACTTAGGTTGTTACGCTTTTCTAGGTGTGAAGGATAGTCGGACCAAAATGCAGCGTGTAGATTGCGATCCATGTTTAATGAACAACGTGAAACACGAATAAACAGAAAACACTACAAAACAAAGAACGTAACGAAAACCGAAACAGCCTATACTTGTGTAAAATAAATAAAGAGAATGGAACAAGGACACTAAGGACAATCACCCACGACAAACTCAAAGAATATGGCTGCCTAAATATGGTTCCCAATCAGAGACAACGATAAACACCTGCCTCTGATTGAGAACCACTCCAGACAGCCATAGACTTTGCTAGATAACCCCACTAGCTACAATCCCAATACATACACACCAAAACCCCAAGACAAAACACACCACAATACAAAAACCCCATGCCACACCCTGGCCTGACCCAATACATGAAGAAAAACACAAAATACTTAGACCAGGGCGTGACATAGGTAGCCTGGGTTTTCACTGTTGTTTTGTGGGAGATTGTTTCCGTGTCTGTGTTGTACACCACACGGTATTGTTTTCGGTTTCGGTTATTCACTTTACGTTTCTTGTTTTTGTATGGAGTGTTCAGTTTATGTGTATAAATAAATACCATGGACACTTACCATGCTGCGCATCGGTCCTCTCCTTCAACGGAAGAAAACCATTACAGAATCACCCACCACAAAAGGGAGAGTGTGGCAGAGTCAGGAGTCAGACCTGAGCCAACTCCCCCTGTTTACCGTAAGGAGCCATGGATGGAATCAGAGCAGTCGGCGAAGTTGAGGTGTGCTTCTGAGAATGTTGAGTTATTGGACAGATTGGAGGAGAGTGAACGGATGGGAGATGACATTCGAGGAGTTGTTGATGGAATTGGAGGAGAGTGAAGAGAGAGAGCTGTTGGTTTGGCGTAGTATGCACGGCATTCACCCTGAGGAGCGTGTTAGCTGTCCGATGCCACCTGTGTCAGTTTCTCGTACTCAGCCTGAAACTTGTGTTAGAGTTCCGGAAGATTTGATGCCGGCTATCCACACCAGGTCTCCAGTACACCTTCACACCCCGGTGTGTCATGTTCCTTGCACTCACCCTGAGGTGCGTGTCCCCAGCCCGGTACCACCAGTGCCGGCACCCCGCACCAGGCTGTCTCTCCGTCCCATCAATACAGGTTCTCCAGCCTGTCCGGCGCTACCAGAGTTTCCGGCCCTCAGTCCAGAGGCGCCAGAGCCCCTCTGTCCAGCGCTGCCAGAGCCTTCCTCCTCTCCAGCGCTGTAGGAGTCTCCCGCCTGTCCAGAGGCACCAGAACCCCTCAGTCCAGAGGCGCCAGAGCCCCTCAGTCCAGAGGCGCCAGAGCCCCTCAGTCCAGAGGCGCCAGAGCACCTCAGTCCAGAGGCGCCAGAGCACCTCAGTCCAGAGGCGCCAGAGCACCTCAGTCCAGAGGCGCCAGAGCTCCAGTCTGCCCAGCGCCGCCTGAGCTGCCCGTCTGCCCAGCGTCGCCTGAGCTGCCCGTGTTCCCAGCGCCGCCTGAGCTGCCCGTGTGCCCAGTGCCGCCTGAGCTGCCCGTCTGCCCAGCGCCGCCTGAGCCGCCCGCCTGTCCAGAGCTGCTAGAGCCGCCCGCCTGTCCAGAGCTGCTAGAGTCTCCCGCCTGTCCAGAGCTGCTAGAGTCTCCCGCCTGTCCAGAGCTGCTAGAGTCTCCCGCCTGTCCAGAGCTGCTAGAGCCTCCCGCCTGTCCAGAGCTGCTAGAGCCTCCCGCCTGTCCAGAGCTGCTAGAGTCTCCCGCCTGTCCAGAACTGCGAGAGTCTCCCGCCTGTCCAGAGCTGCTAGTCTCCCGCCTGTCCAGAGCTGCTAGAGTCTCCCGCCTGTCCAGAGCTGCAAGAGTCTCCCGCCTGTCCAGAGCTGCTAGAGTCTCCCGCCTGTCCAGAGCTGCTAGAGTCTCCCGCCAGTCCAGAGCTGCTAGAGTCGTCAGTCAGCAAGGAGCCGCCAGTCTGCAAGGAGCCGCCAGAGCCGCCAGTCTGCAAGGAGCTGCCAGTCAGCCAGGATCCGCCAGAGCCGCCAGTCAGCCAGGATCCGCCAGAGCCGCCTTTCAGCCAGGATCCGCCAGAGCCTCCATTCAGCCAGGATCCGCCAGAGCCTCCATTCAGCCAGGATCCGCCAGAGCCGCCAGTCAGCCAGGAGCTGCCAGAGCCGTCACCAGCCTGAACTACCTCTCAGTCCTGAGCTACCTCTCAGTCCTGAGCTACCCCTCAGGCCTGAGCTACCCCTCAGGCCTGAGCTAGCCCTCAGTCATGAGCTACCTCAGTCCCGAGCTGCCCCTCAGTCCAGAGCTGCCCCTCAGTATAGTGGGGCCCTTTGTTAGGGTTCCTAGGCCAAGGTCGGCAGTGAGGGTCGCTACTCAAAGGACGCTAAGGAGGTGGACAAAGACAATGATGGAGTGGGGTCCACGTCCAGCGCCAGAGCCGCAACCGTGGACAGATGCCCACCCAGACCCTCCCCTATAATTTTAGGTTGTGCGGTCGGAGTCCGCACCTTGGGGCGGACTGACCACTGACCATAGTTATTTTGTGCATTCTATGTTTTGTGTGTCTAGGTTGTTTTTCTGTGTTCGGCCTAGTATGGTTCTCAATCAGAGACAGGTGTCGTTAGTTGTCTCTGATTGAGAATCATACTTAGGTAGCCTGGGTTTTCACTGTGTTTTTGTGGGAGATTGTTTCCGTGTCTGTGTTGTACACCACACGGTACTGTTTTCGGTTTCGGTTATTCACTTTACGTTTATTGTTTTTGTATGGAGTGTTCAGTTTATGTGTTTAAATGAATACCATGGACACTTTTTATTTAATTTATTTATTTCACCTTTATTTAACCAGGTAGGCAAGTTGAGAACAAGTTCTCATTTACAATTGCGACCTGGCCAAGATAAAGCAAAGCAGTTCGACACATACAACGACACAGAGTTACACATGGAGTAAAACAAACATACAGTCAATAATACAGTATAAACAAGTCTATATACGATGTGAGCAAATGAGGTGAGATAAGGGAGGTAAAGGCAAAAAAAGGCCATGGTGGCAAAGTAAATACAATATAGCAAGTAAAACACTGGAATGGTAGATTTGCAATGGAAGAATGTACAAAGTAGAAATAAAAATAATGGGGTGCAAAGGAGCAAAATAAACAAATTAATTAAATACAGTAGGGAAAGAGGTAGTTGTTTGGGCTAAATTATAGGTGGGCTTATGTACAGGTGCAGTATTCTGTGAGCTGCTCTGACAGTTGGTGCTTAAAGCTAGTGAGGGAGATAAGTGTTTCCAGTTTCAGAGATTTTTGTAGTTCGTTCCAGTCATTGGCAGCAGAGAACTGGAAGGAGAGGCGGCCAAAGAAAGAATTGGTTTTGGGGGTGACTAGAGAGATATACCTGCTGGAGCGTGTGCTACAGGTGGGTGATGCTATGGTGACCAGCGAGCTGAGATAAGGGGGGACTTTACCTAGCAGGGTCTTGTAGATGACATGGAGCCAGTGGGTTTGGCGACGATTATGAAGCGAGGGCCAGCCAACGAGAGCGTACAGGTCGCAATGGTGGGTAGTATATGGGGCTTTGGTGACAAAACGGATTGCACTCTGATAGACTGCATCCAATTTGTTGAGTAGGGTATTGGAGGCTATTTTGTAAATGACATCGCCAAAGTCGAGGATTGGTAGGATGGTCAATTTTACAAGGGTATGTTTGGCAGCATGAGTGGAGGATGCTTTGTTGCGAAATAGGAAGCCAATTCTAGATTTAACTTTGGATTGGAGATGTTTGATATGGGTCTGGAAGGAGAGTTTACAGTCTAACCAGACACCTAAGTATTTGTAGTTGTCCACGTATTCTAAGTCAGAGCCGTCCAGAGTAGTGATGTTGGACAGGCGGGTAGGTGCAGGTAGCGATCGGTTGAAGAGCATGCATTTAGTTTTACTTGTATTTAAGAGCAATTGGAGGCCACAGAAGGAGAGTTGTATGGCATTGAAGCTTGCCTGGAGGGTTGTTAACACAGTGTCCAAAGAAGGGCCAGAAGTATACAGAATGGTGTCGTCTGCGTAGAGGTGGATCAGAGACTCAACCCCATTCACTTACCACGCTGCGCATTGGTCTCCTTCAACGGAAGAAACCCATTACACATTTACTGTGTCAGTTTAACCCATTTACTGTGTCCGTTCACCCCATTTACTGTGTCAGTTTAACCCATTTACTGTGTCAGTTTAACCCATTTACTGTGTTAGTTTAACCCATTTACTGTGTCAGTTTAACCCATTTACTGTGTCAGTTGAACCCATTTACTGTGTCAGTTTAACCCATTTACTGTGTCAGTTGAACCCATTTACTGTGTCAGTTTAACCCATTTACTGTGTCAGTTCAACCCATTTACTGTGTCAGTTCACCCCATTTACTGTTCAGTTGAACCCATTTACTGTGTCAGTTTAACCCATTTACTGTGTTAGTTTAACCCATTTACTGTGTCAGTTTAACCCATTTACTGTGTCAGTTTAACCCATTTAGTTAGTTTAACCCATTTACTGTAGTTTAACCCATTTCAGTTTAACCCATTTACTGTGTCAGTTTAACCCATTTACTGTGTTAGTTTAACCCATTTACTGTGTTTCAGTTTCACTGTGTTAGTTTAACCCATTTACTGTCAGTTTAACCCATTTACTGTTCAGTTTAACCCATTTACTGTGTCAGTTTAACCCATTTACTGTGTCAGTTTAACCCAGTTCAGTTTAACCCATTTACTGTGTCAGTTTAACCCATTTACTGTGTTAGTTTAACCCATTTACTGTGTTAGTTTAACCCATTTACTGTGTTAGTTTAACCCACTGTGTCAGTTTAACCCATTTACTGTGTTAGTTTAACCCATTTACTGTGTTTCAGTTTAACCCATTTACTGTGTTCACCCATTTACTGTGTTAGTTTAACCCATTTACTGTGTCAGTTTAACCCATTTACTGTGTCAGTTTAACCCATTTACTGTGTTAGTTTAACCCATTTACTGTGTCAGTTGAACCCATTTACCCAGTTTTCATTTACTGTGTCAGTTGAACCCAGTTCAGTTTAACCCATTTACTGTGTCAGTTCAACCCCATTTACTGTCAGTTCACCCCATTTACTGTTCATCCCATTTACTGAAGCAGTTCACCTCATTCACTCAGTTCACCCCATTCACTGTGTCAGTTCACCCCATTTACCATTCACTGTGTCAGTTCACCCCATTCACTGTGTCAGTTCACCCCATTCACCAGTTCATTTACTGTGTCAGTTCATCCCATTTACTGAAGCAGTTCACCCATTCACTGTGTCAGTTCACCCCATTCACTGTGTCAGTTCACCCCATTTACTGTGTCAGTTCATCAGTTCACCCCATTCACTGTGTCAGTTCACCCCATTCACTGTGTCAGTTCACCCCATTCACTGTGTCAGTTCACCCCATTCACTGTGTCAGTTCACCCCATTCAGTTTTCCCCACTTACTGTGCAAATCCACACGACTTTATCATTACACAACAAAAGTTTAATCTCAAAATTGTTTTTTCATTAAACCCTTTGTCTTACCTTGAAAACTATTGAGAAACCCAATTACGGAAATGTCAAGGTGTATCTTTTACGCTTGTCGAGTATATCCCTGGCCCATTAGTAATTTAACATGCAGCCCTTTGTAACATGGCTCTTGCATTTGCAGAGGATGAGGTTTCTTCAAAACAAGCACAACACCTCCCTTCTTTAAACACAAGAAGACAAGAGCAGTGTAGTGGAGGCAGAGCTGTGTAAGACAAACAAAGTCAATTGGGAAGCCAATTATGAAGCCAGCTTTTTCCCGGTGCATCCAAGATAACAAGACTGTTAGAGGAATGGAGTGTAAAGACAAAACAAACACCTCACATAACTTCTTTGTTTATGAAGAAGACTGTTTCTTAACCTTGAGTACCTGGCCTTGCCACAAGGGGTACTTGGAAAACCCCATAAGTGCATAAGCCAAATGATTGGTGGCACATGAGCGGGGACTTCAAGCAGGCTGTATAGTGACCAAAAAAGCTTGCGAACCACTGCTCTACGCTGTACCATCTGCCTCTGAGCCGGCCATTTTCCGGCCCAGTCTCTCCCATCTGTCCTCTCCATCTTCTGGCAGGAACAGTCCTGCTGAGCTGAGCGAGGAACAAACTGCGACTGGCAACGAGTCACTCTGAGAGACTCCAAGCCTCTGGAGGGTTGAAAGACCGTTTGTTCGTCGGCTCCCGTGACTCCCCTCTCAAAAGAGAAAAGCATCTGAGTCATGCAAATGTCGCTACATGGAGCTTTGCTCTGCTGAGCCTCTGATTCACAGGGACACGCTTGCTTTTCTGTGAAGTCAAACTTCCCTCCTCTCTCCGGATCGGAGTCACACAAAGGGGATAGTACAGCATTGGATGGAGAGCATAGTAAGCAAAAAGTATTGTAATGAAAAAGAAAGAGGACGTTGGTTATATCATAAGGGAGGTTGAGCTCAGAGGGGAATATGGCTTGAAAGACGCAGCAGAGTGGATGGGAGGAAGAGTATGAAGGCAGGGGTGTACTTGAAAGTACTACTTAAGTCATTTTGGGGGGTATCTGTATTTTACTTTACTATTAATATTTTTTACTACTTTTACTTCACTAGATTTTACTTCACTACATAATTATGTAGTTTTTACTCCATATATTTTCCCTGACACTCAAAGGTACTCGTTACATTTTGAATGGTTAGCTGGACAGAACATCTCTGGTCATCCCTATTGCCTCTGATCTGGTGGACTAAATTATGTCTGAATGTTGGAGCCCCTGGCTATTGGTTCATTTAAAAAGAAAAGAAAATGGTGCCAACTGGTTTACTTCATATTAGGAATTAGAAAAGATTTATACTTTTACTTTTGATACTTAAGCATATTTTAGCAATTACATTTACTTTTGATACTGAAGTATATTTAAAACCAACTACTTTTAGACTTTTACTCAAGTAGTATTTTACTGGGTGACTTTCACTTTTACTTGAGTCATTTTCTATTAAGGTATCTTTAATTTTACTCAAGTATGACAATTGGGTACTTTTTCCACAACTGGATGAAGGGAGAGAGGATGGAGGAATGGAGAGGGGGAGGAAGGTGAAGGAGACAGGGCGGTGGGTGGAGACTGAGACACTGCATCTCAGTGCTAGAGGCACCCTGTTCGATTCCATGCTGTATCACAACCGGCCGTGATTGGGAGTCCCATAGGGCGGCACACAATTGGCCCAGCGTCGTCCGGGTTTGGCCGTTGTAGGCCGTCATTGTAAATAAGAATCTGTTCTTAACTGACTTGCCTAGTTAAATAATGGTTAAATAATTAATTTTTTATTTGAATTATTTTTACAAAGAAAATACGATATTGATTCCAACAGCCCTGTTGATCGAGAATCTTGGGAGGCTGAAAACTGCACTACTACAGCATATACCTTACTAATGAAAATAACATGTGTGGACAAAAAACAACTAATGGAATGAAAAGTAACTTCATCCCTAGGTCTGATGACATTGATAAATTATAGAAATTGTGCTTGGTACTCCCAACCTTTTGGTTAATGATTCATAAAGGTGTTCTCAGTCTCTGTACAGCATTAACATTTAAAATGTCTACTTGTTTTTTTAAACCTTTAATCAGGCCAGAATGACCTTATTTAGCCTTTTACTTAATTTAAATACACACATACACATGCTTATTTGATGTTATTGCGAGTGTAGAGAAATGCTTGTGCTTCTAGTTCCAACAGTGCAGCAATATCAACAAGTAATCTAACAATTCCACAACAACTACCTAACACACACAAATCTAAGAAAATGAATGGAATAAGAATGTATACATGTACATATAAATATATGGATGAGCAATGACCGAGCGGAATAGGCAAGAAGCAATAGATGGTATAAAATACAGTATATACAGTTGAAATCGGAAGTTTACATACACCTTAGCCATATACATTTAAACTCAGTTTTTCACAATTCCTAACTTTTAATCCTAGTAAAAATTCCCTGTCTTATGTCAGTTAGCATCACCACTTTATTTAAGAATGTGAAATGCCAGAATAATAGTAGAGAGAATGATTTATTCCCAGTGGGTCAGAAGTTTACATACACTCTATTGGTATTTGGTAGCATTGCCTTTAAATTGTTTAACTTGGGTCAAACGTTTCGGGTAGTCTTCCACAAGCTTCCCACAATAAGTTGGGTGAATTTTGGCCCATTCCTGCTGACAGAGCTCAGGTTTGTAAGCTTCCTTGCCCGCATACACTTTCTCAGTTCTGCCCACACATTTTCTATAGGATTGAGGTCAGGGCTTTGTGATGGCCACTCCAATACCTTGACTTTGTTGTCCTTAAGCCATTTTGCCACAACTTTGGAAGTATGCTTGGGGTCATTGTCCATTTGGAAGACCCATTTGCGACCAAGCGTTAACATCCTGGCTGATGTCTTGATGTTGCTTCAATATATTCACATAATTTTCCTACCTCATGACGCCATCTATTGTGTGAAGTGCACCAATCCCATCTGCAGCAAAGCACCCCCACCACATGATGCTGCCAGCCCTGTGCTTCACGTTTGGGATGGTGTTCTTCAGCTTGCCAGCTTCCCCCTTTTTGCTCCAAACATAACGATGATCATTATGGCCAAACAGTTCTATTTTTTTTCATCAGACCAGAGGACATTTCTCCAAAAAGTACGATCTTTGTCCCCATGTGCAGTTTCAATCCGTAGTCTGGCTTTTTTTGGCTGTTTTGGAGCAGTGGCTTCTTCCTTGCTGAGCGGCCTTTCGGGTTATGTCAATATATGACTCGCTTTACTGTGGATATAGATACTTTTGTACCTGATTCCTCCAGCATCTTCACAAGGTCCTTTGCTGTTGTTCTGGGATTGATTTGCACTTTTCGCACCAAAGTACGTTCATCTCTAGGAGACAGAACGTGTCTCCTCCCTGAGCGGTATGACGGCTGCGTTTTCCCATGGTGTTTATACTTGCGTACTATTGTTTGTCCAGATGAACATGGTTTCTTCAGGCGTTTGGAAATTGCTCCCAAGGATGAACCAGACTTGTGGTCTACACATTTTTTTCTGAGGTCTTGGCTGATTTCTTTTGATTTTCCCATGATGTCAAGCAAAGAGGTACAGAGTTTGAAGGTAGGCTTTAAAATAAATCCACAGGTACACCTCCAATGACTCAAATGATGTCAATTAGCCAATCAGAAGCTTCTAAAGTCATGATATAATTTTCTGAGATTTTCCAAGCTGTTTAAAGGCACAGTCAACTTAGTGTCTGGAATTGTGATACAGGGAATTATAAGTGAAATAATCTGTCGGTAAACAATTGTTGGAAAAAGTACTTGTGTCATGCACAAAGTATATGTCCTAACCGACTTGCCAAAACTATAGTTTATTAAACAAGAAATTTGTGGAGTGGTTGAAAAACAAGTTTTAATGACTCCAACCTAAGTGTATGTCAACTTCCGACTTCAATTGAACATATGAGATGAGTAATGCAAGATATGTAAACATTATTCAAGTGGCATTTATTATGTATAACTATTGTATTATATTTCATTTCATTACATTTCATTGTATTTACAATTTATGTATTATTTTAACCTTATGTAGTCTTCTATTTTTGATGTCCTAAGTGTAAAAGGAGTCTAAGTGATGAGGTCGCCCCTGGGATGTGTTAACCTGCCAAACTGTGCTGACGGAGGACAACCCCCTTAACAGTTATGACCGTAGTGTCAGCCAAGTGACAGGTCCCACAGACCAGCCATTACCTCATTTGTTTATCTATAGCTTAATAATAACTGTATGTAAAATGTATGTACTGTTACACGTATCTCAACAGATTTACTGCTACTAGAACTATCTCAACATTTACTTCTACATCAAAAAATGGATTCCCTAAATGCCTGTTGAATTAAAAAGCCTGTTTGATGGAGTCTTGCGACTCGCACACAGGAGATGTCTAATAAATGTCCAGCTTGCCATGATTCCGGATGATCAGGGTCCAATGCAATGCCCTGAGGCCTAGACGCTTTGCTAACCTGGACTCACTGCATGCTAACGCTCGCTCGAATGGAAACAAGCTCTCTGGGCAAAGAGTGAACTTATTAGCGTCCAACGCTAGGTGATCATGTCACTGCCGATTTGTCAGTTGGATTGGATTCTATTCACCAAGGGCATTCCCAGTCTATACAACAAACGCAAAGCGGCGGAGGACGCGAGGTGAAGTTCGATGGACAAATGCAAACAGACGGGTTTCCACGGAGATGGGAGTTGTCTCCTTGGAAACAAGAAACAAACAAGGTTTCGAACAAGCGCAACAATAGGTTTTGGTCACTGATATCAAGGTGGACGACTAGATGTGCTCACCTCAGGCAAGTGGCTGAGTCAGTCAAGTCCAATACGGTCTGCTTCTGCTCTATGGTACTGATTGGATGGGAAATCAAAAGACAGGAAATGCCTTTTCACAAAGTCAAGTAGAGAAGACAAGATGAAGAGGGAGATGAATGGACGTTCTTGTCCTCTAGCGAATGTCTATCAGTGAGACCTTTATAAGGATCCCTGGATTTTTTTCCATTCCATTTAGCAGACATCTAGACAATGGATGGGAACAATCCCCTGTATATAATGTTGTGAGCTATCCTTGGTTTGTAGAGGATACAATGCACACATCAGTGGCCTGGCATGAGACGTCAAAATGTAATATACTTATTTTTTTTTTTTGGGGGGGGTATCAGATAACCAGACAACAACCAGATAAAGGCGTCTTTATGAAATGCGTATGTACTGCTTAGGTGTTATAGAAGGGTTATGAAAGTGTTGTGAAGAGAAATAAACTGTTACCACAACCGATAACCAACCTGACCCTTACACGTCAAGAAACCTCATTACAACAACTTTTCCCAAATGTGCCCCTATCTTCAGTGTGTATTGTATCTGCCTATAAAGATACAAATACATCTCAGTGTGGAATGTACACTCAAGTACACTTCCAGTGGAAAATACACACACAGGGACAGAGAGTCAAATCTCCATGCTCTACATTCACACACTTTGCATTTTCACAAGAACATCTTCACACTGAAGGGCTAATGTGGGCTGGTTTCCCTCAGAAAAACCAACTGGGCTGACAGTAACTCAAACTGTCAGACAATATCAATATCTAGGAGGCAGGGAAATGTATCAGCCCCAGTGTTACCCAGCCAGTTAAAGAATGAAAATCCACTCTGAATTAATTTTTAATCACTCTAGTGACTCATATGAATAGCAGCGGGAAATACATTTGGAACGAAATCTTGGAGAGTTTCAGAATGTTGAAGAGATACGCTACTGCTTTCACTTGGGAGTAATTGGAGGCTACATGAGTTGCATTATGTTACAGTTGTCCCCAGGAGCCACAATCAAGGAGGAACAGGCTTCTAATCCATGTAGATCTAACCATTAAATATGGATACACAATACACAAGAAATCCCCAGTCTTCTGCTACATGGATTCCACTCAGCTGTCAGTCAGGCAAGCAGCTCCTTAGAGTAAAGGCACAAAAGAGCAGGGCCTCCAGAAAGTATTCAGACCACTTGACTTTTCTCACAAATGTTTTGTGTTACAGCCCAAATGTAAAGTGGATGTTGTGTGACTGATCAATACACAATACCCCATAATGTCAAAGCGGAATTATGTTTTATTAATTTGGGGAAATGAATAGAAAATGTAAATTCTGAAATGTCTTGAGTCAAATAAGTATTCAATCACTTTGTTATGGCAAGCCTAAATAGGTTCAGAAGTAAACATTTGCTAAAGAAGTCACGTAATAAGTTGCATGGAATCACTCTGTGTGCAATAATAGTGTTTAAGGTCATTTTTGAATGACCACCTCATCTTTCCCACACATACAGATAATTGTAAGGTTCCTCAGTCAAACAGTGAATTTCAAACATAGATTCAACCACAAAGACCAGGGAGGTTTTCCAATGCCTTCTAAAGAAGGGCACCTATTGGTAGATGGGTAATACTCCTTTGAGCTTGATGAAGTTATTAATTACACTTTGGATGGTGTACAGTAACAATACATCCAGTCACTACAAAGATAAAGGCATCCTTCCTAACTCAGTTGCAGTATTTCACCAATGGAGATTTTAAAACGGTTACTGAGTTTAAGGGCTGTGATAGGAGAAAACGGAGGATGGATCAACAACATTGTAGTCACTCCACAATACTAAGCTAATTGACAGAGTGAAGGACGTCTGTACAGAATATTCCAAAATATGCATCCTGTTTGCAACAACGCACTGAGGTAATACTGCAAATTAACTTTTTTCCCTGAATACAAAGTGTTATGCTTAGTGCAAATCCAATACAACACATTACTGAGTACTACTCTCCATATTTTGAATCATATATTGATGGCTGCATCATGATATTGGAGGATGTATGGCAGAGTTCCTCTTATTTTGGTTATTGCTTTGTCCCAGAGCAGTTTCTTTTAGTTTCCTAGAAAACACATTGACACCCTGTTTGTTCAAGTGTACTAGGTCGTACATCAGCCGGCGGTGAATGTCACAGTGGTTCGATAGGTAAACATTGTCGAAGAGAGCGCAGCCTCTAGACAGCTCAGTGTTGTTGCTCTGAATAATGTGGAAGGGCACATCTCCATATGGCAACAGGGTGGACATAGTGATTTTGGTGTTAGGAAACCTCTCTGCGTCTCTGGCTGCCACTTGCTGCATTGCAGTAGCAACACCTGTGTGCATTATAATATGTTTGTTGCTTGACAGACTTTTCAAGGCACTTGCTGTTGTTGGACTCCATAGCTTTCACACTGACATGCCAGGGGATAGCAGTTTCTCGCTGAGAAATTTCCCTTTGGAGTCACATAAAATGAAGGCTCTAGGGCACTCAGCCCATGTGCTGGTGTTGTAGGCTGTGGTGTCTGGAGCGATGTTCTTTGGCTGGGGACCACAGGTGGCCTTTCCTTGTCTTCCTCTCTCCTGAGGGTCCCAGCATGGCTCCGCTGGCGCTGGTGCTCTGGGGCTGGGAGGTGAGGATCTTGGGGAGGTCTGGTCAGACCTTTCTGACAAGGGGAATGTGCTGGTGTGGGAGGAGCCTATAGCCTTCAGTCCCACTCAAAATGCTTAGATAGCTCTTTCGTCCCACCCCACACACATACGGAGACTTCATCTGTTTTAACTTGTGCCTCCAGAGACAAAACCTCTCTCAACATCACTCAATGTCTAGGTTTACCTCCACTGTACTCACATCCTACCATACCCTGGCATGTACATTATGCCTTGAATCTTTTCTACCGCGCAAAGAAATCTGCTCCTTTTATTCTCTGTCCACAATGCACTAGACAACCAGTTCTTATAGCCTTTAGCCATACACTTATCCTCCTCCTCTGTTCTTCTGGTGATGTAGAGGTTAATCCAGGCCCTGCAGCTCCATGTTCCACTCCTATTCCCCAGGGGCTATAATTTTTTGACTTCTGTAACTGTAAAAGCCGTGGTTTCATGCATGTTAACATCAGAAGCCTCCTCCCTAAGTTTGTTTTATTCACTGCTTTAGCACACTCCGCCAACCCTAATGTCCTAGCCGTGTCTGAATCCTGGCTTAGGAAGGCCACCAAAAACTAGGACATTTCCATCCCCAACTACAACAGAACTGCCAAAGGGGGTGGAGTTGCAATCTACTGCAGAGATAGCCTGCAGAGTTCTGTCATGCTATCCAGGTCTGTGCTCAAACAGTTTGAGCTTCTACTTTTAAAAATCCACCTTTCAGAAATAAGTCTCTCACTTTTGCCGCTTGTTATAGACCCCCCTCAGCCCCCAGCTGTGCCATGGACACCATATGTGAATTAATTTCCCCCCATTTATCTTCAGAGTTTGTACTGTTAGGTGACCTAAACTGGGATATGCTTAACACCCCAGCCGTCCTACAATCTAAGCAAGATGCCCTCAATCTCACACAAATTATCATGGAACCTACCAGGTACAACCCTAAATCCGTAAACATGGGCACCCTCATAGATATCACCCTGACCAACCTGCCCTCAAAATACACTTCTGCTGTCTTCAACCGGGATCTCAGCGATCACTGCCTCATTGCCTGCGTCCGTAGTGGGTCCGCGGTCAAAAGACCACCCCTCATCACTGTCAAGCGCTCCCTAAAACACTTCAGCGAGCAGGCCTTTCTAATCGACCTGGCCCGGGTATCCTGGAAGGATATTGACCTCATTCCGTCAGTAGAGGATGCCTGGTTATTCTTTAAAAGTGCTTTCCCCGCCATCTTAAATAAGCATGCCCCATTCAAAAGATTTAGAACTAAGAATAGATATAGCCCTTGGTTCACTCCAGACATGACTGCTCTTGACCAGCACAAACACATCCTGTGGCGTTTTGCATTAGCATTGAATAGCCCCTGCGATATGCAACTTTTTAGGGAAGTTAGGAACCAATATACACCGGCAGATAGGAAGGCAAAGGCTAGCTTATTCAAACAGAAATTTGCATCCTGTAGCAAAAACTCCAAAAACTTCTGGGACACTGTAAAGTCCATGTAGAATAAGAGCACCTCCTCCCAGCTGCCCACTGCGCTAAGGCTAGGAAACACTGTCACCACCGATAAATCCACGATAATCAAGAAATTCAATAAGCATTTTTCTACGGCTGCCCATGCTTTCCACCTGGTTACCCCTACCCCCACAGCAACTTGCCAAGCCTCCCCCATTTCTCCATCACCCAAATCCAGATAGCTGATGTTCTGAAAGAGCTGCAAAATCTGGACCCCTACAAAAGGGCTAGACAATCTGTACCCTCTCTTTCTAAAATTATCCACTGCAGTTGTTGCAACCCCTATTACTAGCCCGTTTATCCTCTCTTTCATATCGTCTGAGATCCAAAAATATTGGAAAGCTGCCGCAGTCATCCCCCTCTTCAAAGGGGGAGACACTCCAGACCCAAACTGTTACAGACCTATATCTATCCTACCTTGCCTTTCAAAAGTCTTCGATGGCCAAGTTAAGAAACAGATCACCGACCATTTCGAATACCACCGTACCTTCTCCGCTATGCAATTTTGTTTCCGAGCTGGTCATGGGTGTACCTCAGCTACGCTCAAGGTCCTAAACGATATCACAGCCGCCATCGATAAAAGACAATATTGTGCAGCAATATTAATCAACCTGGCCAAGCCTTTCGACTCTGTCAATCACCGCATTCTATGTCAATCACCGCAGACTCAACAGCCTTGGTTTCTCAAATGACTGCCTCGCCGTGTTCAACAACTACTTCTCAGATAGAGTTCAGTGTGTCAAATCGGAGGGCCTGTTGTCCGGACCTCTGGCAGTCTCTATGGGGGTGCCACAGGGTTCAATTCTCGGGCTGACTCTTTTCTCTGTATGCATCAATGATGTCACTCTTAATCCTGGTGATTCTCTGATCCACCTCTACGCAGACGACACCATTCTGTATACTTCTTGCCCTTCTTTGGACACCGTGTTAACAAACCTCCAAACGAGCTTCAATGCCATCCAACACTCCTTCCGTGGCCTCCAACTGCTCTAAAATGCAAGTAAAACTAAATGCATGCTCTTCAACCGATCGTTGCCCGCACCCGCATGTCCGTCTAGCATCACTACTCTGGACGGTTCTGACTTAGAATATGTGGACAACTACAAATACCTAGATGTCTGGTTAGACTGAAAATGCTCCTTCCACACTCACATTAAGCATCTCTAATCCAAAATTAAATCTAGAATCGGCTTCCTATTTCGCAACAAAGCATCCTTCACTCATGCAGCCAAACATACCCTCGTAAAACTGACTATCCTACCGATCCTTGAATTCGGCGATGTCATTTACAAATAACCTCCAACACTCTACTCAGCAAATTGGATGCAGTCTATCACAGTGCCATCCGTTTTGTCACCAAAGCCCCATATACTACCCACCACTGCGACTTGTATGCTCTCGTCGGCTGGCCCTCGCTTCATATTCGTTGCCAAACCCACTGGCTCCAGGTCCTCTAAAAGTCTTTGCTAGGTAAAGCCCCGCCTTATCTCAGCTCACTGGTCACCATAGCAGCACCCACCCGTAGCACAGGCTCCAGCATGTATATTTCACTGGTCACCCCCAAAGCCAACTCCTCCTTTGGCCAACTTTCCTTCCAGTTCTCTGCTGCCAATGAATGGAATGAATTGCAAAAATCACTGACGCTGGAGTATCCCTCACTAACTTTAAGCATCAGCTGTCAGAGCAGCTTATCGATCATTGCACCTGTACATAGCCCATCTGTAAATATCCCCAAAACTACCTCATACCCATATTGTTATTTATTTTTTTGCTCCTTTGCACCCCAGTATCTCTACTTGCACATTCATCTTCTGCACATCTACCACTCCAGTGTTGAATTGCTAAATTATAATTATTTCGCCACCATGGACTATTTATTGCCTTACCTCCCTTATCTTACTACATTTGCACACACTGTATATATACCTTTCTACTGTGTTATTCACTGTACGTTTGTTTATCCCATGAGTAACTCTGCTTTGTTCTATCTTGGCCAGGTCGCAGTTGTAAATGAGAATTTGTTCTCAACTGGTCTACCTGGTTAAATAAAGGAGAAATAAAAAAGTACAAAAATAAACTGCTGCTGCTCAGTTTGATGGTGATGTGAACATAGAATGTTTCTGAGTGGCCAAGCTCCAGTTTTGACTTATTTCGGCTTGAAAATATATGGCAAGACTTGAAATCGGCTGTCTAGCAATGATCAACAACCAACTTGACAGATCTTGAAGAATTATTTTAATGCTTAATGGACCAATATTGTACAATCCAGGTGTTGAAAGCTCTTAGGAACTTACCCAGAAAGACTCACAGCTGTAATCACTGCAAACGGTGATTCTAACATGTATTGACTCAGGGGGTTGAACAGTTACACTAATGTTTAATTTTCCATACATTTTTTGACATTTTCTTGAACTTTGGCATTAGTGTATTTTGTGTAGATCATTGACAAAAAACTTTGTAACACAACAATATTTGGAAAAATGTAATGGGTGTGAACACTTTCTGAAGGCACTATATATTGGTAGTCAGTCAACGATGGTATCCAGTCAACGCAATACTTCAGCAGTCATTAGCGTGACATAACAGACTGCATATGTCATAGTCAGTATATCAAATAGTCAGTAATGTAAGGTTCAAGAAAACATCAAGTGACCCAACAATATTGAAGGTATTATATGAGATACTACTTCACCCAAAGGAATGTCCTCAAACAGAGCAGGCTCTAGTTCATCGAGTACTACTACATTAGCTTGTAACGGCTGTTGGTGGAAGAATGTGAGGACCAAGGTGCAGCGTGGTACGTGTTCATCTTTTATTAGTTGAACTGAACACTGAATAGCAAAACAATAAAGAGCACAACTGAAACAGTTCTGTCTGGTGCAGACACAAAAACAGAAAGCAACTACCCACAAAACCCAGGTGGGAAAAGGCTACCTAAGTATGGTTCTCAATCAGAGACAACGATTGACAGCTGCCTCTGATTGGGAACCATACCAGGCCAAACACCCAGAAATATAACACACAGAACCAAAACATAGAATGCCCACCCCAACTCACGCCCTGACCAAACTAAAATAGAGACATAAAAAAGGAACTAAGGTCAGGACGTGACATAGCTCTTGTACACGAGCAGTTCAAAGTGAGTAATGTCCATTCATTCTTGATATGCTTTTAAAGTAAAAGAAAATGGAGATGGAGAAAAAAAATTGTACCTGAAAATTGAGTGGCGCAGCGGTCTAAGGCACTGCATCTCAGTGCAGGAGGCGTCACTACAGTCTCTGGTTCGAATCCAGGATGAATCACATCTGGCCATTATTGGGAGTCCCATAGGGAGGCGCACAATTGGCCCAGCGTTGTCCAGGTTTGGCTGGGGTAGGCCATCATTGTAAATAAGAATTTGTTATTAACTGACTTGCCGAGGTAAATAAAGGTAAAATAAAATAAAATAAAGTATATTGAAACCTGAAGGAGAATGGCATGCTCCCTTTACTTTTAGTTTAATACATTGTCCATAGAGCAGGCTGGCTTTAAAAACCTGGAGTTATTGGACTTATTTTCAACTCTCTCACTCCCCCTCGTTCCCTTGGAACAACATTAAATATGGATAAAGTTTATAAATAATTAACGGTTTTAGAAATTGCACTTGGATTGATTGTGTGCAGCTGTGAAATTGTTACGCGAGTTAGAAAAGGTATTTTAGTGAAATTGGTTTCCTTGATGAGCTTCTAACAGTTTAAAAAGATTAATTTGAAATTCATCTTTTTAAACGAGATTATCTCTTCTCAGCCTGCGGCAAGGTGGGATTATTGTAGTAGAACTGCTAGTTTCCTCACAATGATGAACATAGATAAGCACACATATTTTAGTATGGGTAGATTTCAACCCAGAACATTTCCAGTCCACAAATGTAATTGCAGTGGAAATTACATCAGGAAAAAAAATTGACTGTATTGATGGATGGGTTTCGGCACATGGTCTGGCCAAAACTTTCTGTTTTACTAAAGAAAGAGAAACTTATGTAGGACATTTCAACAAACGGTTTTCAACAATATGATAACTAGCAGAAACAACAGGCTTACCTATTGGGGACACAGGGCAAATATCCATCTCGGCTCATTATGAAGGACTAAAGGTCGTAGTAGTTTAGTAGAGTGTTTGAACCTTTGGTAGTAGCCTTTTTGCATTCATGATTACAATAGTCATTTCAAAATCGCTGCAGCAAATAGAACAGACGAATGTATTTTCAACCCCCATAATGGTGAACCTCACAAAAGGTCCCACCTGTCACATTTCAAAATATTTTTTGCGATAATCTACCGGAACCCCTATGACTGATTTACATAATTGAGCAGTCATTGTGCAGGCTCCATATTTTGGGGGCTTTACCTGTCAACCCTCCCTGGCTTCCGCAGACTGTGACAAACTTTAGAATCCTTTCTAAACATAAATATACTACGAGTTATGCGAGGAGACATTCGCAGCCTGAACAAAGAGCAAAAAACTATTTTTTCAGGGGAGTGAAAATAGAAAAGTGCATTTGGATACTGAAGTGAGCAGAATGAGAATCCTCCCCTCTCCCACACAGAGCTGTCACGTTCGATCCCGTTCCTCCCTGGTAAAAAGGTTTTTTTAAATGGGAGAACTTCCTTGTAACCCCACAATAACCCCATCCAGTTTGGGTTGTGAAAGGAACACTCTGGTGATAAAAGCATGTGACACATCCACCAGCTAGCTTCCTGTTATGGTTCCTTGTACACTCATTTAAACAGTGTCATGGGCCACATACTGAATACTTGTTGACAGTTCTGTAAGTTGCTTTGGATAAAAGTGTCTGCTACTGTGAATGCCTTATCCTTTCAACAGCCCATAAAAGGCCCAACTGAAGTTGGGCCTTTTATGGGCTGTTGAAAAGATAAGGAAGGATAAGGAATTATGAGTCAATAGACCCAGAGTAACCCAGGGGTCTTGTCTTTTTCTCAGCATGGACAAACTGCACTACGGGGGGAGAGATGGAGAAGGAAAACAGAATTGATAAATCTGAGGAGTCGAATCGATTTGTTTTCTAGTGAGCGACCTATGAGGAAGAGAAACAAAGCCCTTTGAACAATTCGGCAAAGCTGTACTATCACCCCGGTGAGCTGCATTCGCATTTACTGTTTTATTAACACTGTCTCTTTAACAGCTTTCTCAGAGATAGCCCACTGCACATTTCGGGCAAAATTGTGAGTCCTAGCCACATAAGCCTATCACCAAAGACTACTCCTTCTCCCGAGATACAGTATATTCTCATTCAGAATTTTGCAGTCATTTTTAGAAGGTACAGTAGTTCAACTGGAAGGTAAAGTTAGGAGTACACACTAGAAATGGAAATAGCTTCAGTCGCGGTTGTCGTCAAAGAGCAGAACTAGTGTTTTTTGCTGCTGCAGTAATTCCACCACTAAACAGACGCTCCAGTTTGTTTGATTGTTAACATCAGTGGGGAAGAAACGTGTCTAAAGTCTGGGACTGACCAGACCTCTGTGCTCCAGTGAAGCAGAACTCTTGCTTGGTGTCACTCTGTGGTGCACAGACTAAATAATGCATGCTGTTATAACAGCTAATTCATCCACTCTCCCCCCAGAGGGTGATGACATAACAATGCGCTGCTAACTGCTAGACTTCTATCTCTCTGTGCATTTTGCTCGGTGTGCACACACACGCACTCACAAAAAGAGTCATGATATCAGACTAATGGGCCTTGAACTTATTTTCTTTCCGACGACGGAGGCGCTCCGGTTGTTTCTTTTTTAGGGCTGGCGTTTATTTTTCATCCTCACAGTGACGTCCAGCCGTTCTGCAGTCCAGTTGCTGCTGAAATTTGGTCATGAATTTGTGTCTGAAAAAACTACCTGTTATGATAAATGAGTGAGGAGGTGTGGAGTCAGGCGCAGAGAGCAAAAGATGTGGGAAAAAACACGCTTTAATGTCCCGGAAACATAACATGAACCAAAAGTAGAAAAACAAATGATCAGAAATATAAACGGACAGCGTGAAACCCAAATACAAACAAAATACACTCAAACAACAAAACAGACTAACAAGCCCGCACGAAACAGAAGCGGGCTGAACAAACTATATATAACCCTACCCTAACAACCAAACAAGAAACAGGTGATACCAATCAGACAAAACCAAAGGAACACAGAACAACGGATCGGCGATAGATAGTAGACCGGTGATGATGACCGCCGAGCGCCACCCGAACAAGAAGGGGAGTCACCTTCGGTAATATTCGTGACACTACCCGCGTTTTCATACACACCATTTGGCACATACAGGGCCGGAGACATGCACACAGCCAAACCGCCAGCTGCATCTCTCACAGACAAAAATAGCATGTCCCCCTGCGTTCACTTCTAGACCTACACAGCACTTGAATATCGGAAATCACACACTTCCCACTGGGCACACACTGGTAGAAACAACTTGGAATAGACGTTGAATTGACATCTGTGCCCAGTGGGTTGTCTGTCTGAAGAGTTAGCTCCCTCTAATCTTGCGATGTTGCAAAGTTTCCCAGCCAACTCTAGTTTTTTATTTCTTCTACTGTCCATCTTTGTCATTTTGTTTTCTTCTTCTCTCTATCTTTGTCATTTTGTTTTCTTCTTCTCTCTATCTTTGTCATTTTGTTTTCTTCTTCTCTCCATCTTTGTGATTTTGTTTTCTTCTTCTCTCCATATTTGTGATTTTGTTTTCTTCTTCTCTCAATCTCTAACTTTTCTGTGATCAACAGGCTTGACTCCTCTTGCTGGTGTTCTTCTACTTAATTGAAAGAGACATTTCTGTAAAAAATACAACAGCAGGGTACCTCAGTGTGTGTTATGGTAGTCAGGAACACAGTACAGTACAGTAGGAGATATAATCAAAGATAGAGAAGTCATTAGAAAGTCCACAGAATGTTATCATATTAACCATAGTAGTTACACATCATCCAAGGTGACCGATAGTTATGGCACTAACCAGTGATACCATCTCAGCCGCCATCTTATTTCCTATCCATCTCTTGTCTACTGTACCATCTCTGGTTGGGACAGGGAGGGGTTCTCTCTCTAGTTTACTGTACCGTTTCCAGTCAGGGCAGGGAGAGGTTCCATTTAAAGTACTGTAGTAGACAGACGGGGCAGGGAGGGGTTCTCTCTATAGTTTACTGTACCGTCTCCGGTCGGGCAGGGAGGGGTTCCATTTAAAGTGCTGTAGTAGACAGACGGGGCAGGGAGGGGTTCTCTCTATAGTTTACTGTACCGTCTCCAGTCGGGGCAGGGAGGGGTTCCATTTAAAGTGCTGTAGTAGACAGCATGATGCTATCCCCACTCTCCTCCTGCTGTCATAGAGAAGGAGTGTTTGTGAATACCAGTGTAGCTACATGCTAGTTACAGAAGGGTTGTTGCTGTAAATGGCTATGCACTGATATGATGCTACACCCTATGTTTAAAAATAAATAACCAGAAAAAGTGATGACATGAATATATGGATGACATCAGGTTTAACGACATGTCTGTAACCATGGTGAAGTTTATTGAGGGGCCCCAACTGTCCTGCGTCCTGCCGTTCGCTCGTTACCTCTCGACACACACACACACACACACACACACACACAACTTGGTACAGTACTTCTCATTCCCTAGGAGCCAGGCACCAGCGAACCTGTCAGTAAATTCGTAGACTCATTGGATTTCTATTCCCCTCGCCGGCGCCTGTTGAATGGACATGTGCTGTTGTTGTTGTTAAGTGTTTTCATCATTCATCAATACCTCCTTCTTCAGTCTTCATCTTTCCCAGACTATAACATATATGAAATTGCATGGTCATGTTTTTTGTTGTTGTATTAAAACAAAGTTAATGATTTGTTAACATTCAACAAATCATTATATATATATATATATATATACACACACACACACACACACACACACAGTTGAAGTCGGAAGTTTAGCCTGATACATTTAATAGTTAGCCTGATACATTTAAACTCAGTTTTTCACAATTCCTGACATGTAATCCTAGTAAAAATGCCCTGTCGTAGGTCATTGAGGATCACCACTTTATTGGATGTTTTCATTAGCCAAACATCTTGGGAAGAATCTCCGGGCATGGCGAATCCAGGCCTGACACTGGTCTGCTGTGAAGTCATTGCATGCGTCATCCATGGCCTGGAGAAGGGTGGCTTGTTCGTGGGGGCGCCTATCATATACCTTCCACCAATTAAATTCCGACCTCTCCTCCTTGTCTTGGCCAGGTTGAAGCCTGCCATCCAAAAATTGGAATTTGTGATGGTTTTCGTCAGCATCCAGCTCCATCACCCTCTAAAAAAAAATTTTGGAAAGAGAATTACTGATTACAATGATGTAGAATTATGGGGGAATTTTTCACAACAGGCATCTTGAAACTGAACATACCTGAACATACTCAGTCCTCAGTTGCTTCACTGTCTGCATTTCTTTCAAAAGGCACACGGTATATCTGTTTTAGAGACACCTGGTGCCTTTTAAGCATGCAGGCAATAGTCTGCAAACTTATGGCTACCACATTGTTCAACATGTCGTCATTGTCCAAGATGTGCTGCCGAATTCTGTAAGGCGAACTGGCCTGAACCAAATTGACCACAGCCAGCTCTTGTTGGTCAGTCAGAATTTAGCATCTGCTTCCTCTATGTGGCCTAGTCTCAATTCTGCAAGGAAAATGACAGTAACAACACATTTAGTCACATCACCTACTCTGTGGTACACATTGGCATGCAGTATACAGTCATTTGACAATTGAGAGTAGCCTAATGTTTAGTGCATGCTGAAGACTTACCGGTTCTCATTGCAGAAAGTTCTGATGATTGAGGCCACGGTTGATCATCAGTCATTGTCATGCCATGACTTACTACATGGTCTACAACTATTGCTTGGATTTCATTGGACACTCTTTGCTGTTGCTGCCGCTGTCTTGGTCTGTGGCCTTGTCCTCTACCACCACATTCCCCCATACCTCTCAAACGAGGCCCACGACCACCTCTCAGAAGGGGTGCTTGTCCCCTGCCATTCCTTTGACCAGCACGTCTTCCACGTCTTCCTCCTCCCACTGCTTGACCTCCATTGTGACCTGGATCACCTGCCGGCTCCATGTTATCACTATGTTGTTGTAGGTGGATAACGCTCATTTCACTATATACTCGAACCACAATGTGAAATCAATCATCAGTAACGAGCTGGCAGTATTGGAAAAGCAATGACAAGGACCTGAATACATACACTCACTGGCCACTTTATTAGGTACACCTGCATGTTAAGGCAAATAGCCTGCTCCTTCGACCAGCAAATCATGTGGCTGCCTGCAACTCAATATATAGAGTATATAGAGTAAAGAGCTTTAGTTGTTGTTCGACCAAACATTAGAACGGGTAAGATGCGTAATCTAAGCAACTTTGACCGTGGTATGATTGTTGATGACACACATGGTGGTTCCAGCATCTCAGAAACCACTGCCCTCCTGGGATTTTTACACACTACAGTCTCTAGAGTTTACAGAAAATGGTGCGATAAACAAAACACATTCAGTGAGCGGCAGTTCTGTGGGCAAAAAACACCTTGACCTCTTAATGAGAGAGAGGTCAGAGGAGAATGTCCAGATTCATTCAAGCTAACAGAAAGGCCACAAATGCTCAAATAACAGCCATTTAAAACAGAGGTGTGCAGAAGGGCATCTGTTAACGTGCAACACCATTAACAATTCAATAATTACATACATGGGACCATAGAAACAGTGTCTGATATAAAGAATGATGATGAAATATTACATCCATAGATAATGTCGTCCAGTTGGTTCATGTTCCACGGTAACTGGTGTCAATGGATCTCGTTATCCTGAAACGTTCATGAACTAAACATAGAGTATTGTTTGTCAGTTTCCATAAAAACTATGCATTAAGAGTAATGCAACAGTTACTTCTCATTTTGAGCAGTTGTATCAATTGATAGTTAGATCATTGTAATGAAATGGATAGACAGTCATCTCAGACGTAATGTGTGAATTGCATTTTGAAATGGTAATACTTTGATGTTAAGTCATTTTGAACAGGTGATTTTAGTTCAATGGACAAATTATCTTAGCTTTATGTGTATTGTATCCAAGCAATTGGAATAAGTGTTAAGAGTTTTGAGAAAAAATGGCATTTTGATCATCGGTTGTGAGTTTTGTGTCTAGAGTTTTGAAAAATGACATCTAGGATCTGAAATTAGTACCAAAGTGATAGTAAAAAGCGGTAGTATGCAGACTGAGCCGGTTCCCATATTAGCATTACCTATGGTGGCTGATCATTGCCCTCTACACCTCTTCAATTTAGACTTGGTTGTACTCTGTCGACGTGATGTATTACCATCAACAGGGTAACATTTTGGAAATGTTCATTGTACTTTTATACTTAGCCTTTTCATATAGCCGCCGTATTGATTTGAACGTCTACTAGGCTTGACTGCGGTCGTGTGTGTTTGTGTGTCTACGTGAGTGTGTGTGTATATGCATGTGTGTGTGTCTGTACGTGAGTGTGTGTGTATATATGTGTGTGTGTGTACGTGAGTGTGTGTGTCTGTGTGTGTGTGGGTACGTGAGTGTGTGTGTGTGTATGCGCGTGCATGTTTGTTCTCTATTTCTTCTTACAAAATGTGTAGATTTTAGATTTTGACTAAGACACAGTAAACCCAGAAAATCCTTCAGGCAGTTGCAGGCACTTCCATTTCACTTACTGGTGCATGTCTTTGCTCAAGACAGGTAAAATCTTTTCTTTCTGGTTGTCCCATTGCCCTCTGGCATTGTTTTGGCCTTTCAAGTCACAGCTTCTCAAACATTCCCTGTGATGTCCTGCACTGCAGGATTTAATCTGACAGCCCGGCTTGTGATCTCTCTAATTACCACAAAAAGAAACCTCCATTCTCCTCAGTGAACCAGCCTAGATAAACCAGGCAAGATTAAAATACTTTCCCTTCTCTGCGGTGAAAAAATAAACAGGTTAGAGATAACAGGCTAGACTTAACAATGTTTCAAACGTTATTCACCACGTGCACAGGACAAAACCGGTGTAAAACAGTACAGTGACATTCTTACCTTGAGAAGTCTTCCAAACAATGCAGTGATTATATAGAAAATAGAATAAAACATGTAAATAAGAATAAAAACCACACAAGAACTACAAAGAGAATCCAAGTACTGTACAGTGGCTTGCCAAAGTATTCACCCCCCTTGGCACTATTCCTATTTTGTTGCCTTACAACCTGGAATTAATTTTTTTGTGGGGTTTGTATCATTTGATTTACACAACATGCCTACCACTTTGAAGACGCTAAATATGTTTTATTGTGAAACAAACAAGAAATAAGACAAACTGAAAACTTTAGTGTGCATAACTATTCACCCCCCAAAGTCAATACTTTGTAGAGACACCATTTGCAGCAATTACAGCTGTAAGTCTCTTGGGGTATGTCTCTATAAACTTGGCACATCTAGCCACTGGGATTTCTGCCCATTCTTCAAGGCAAAACTGCTCCAGCTTCTTCAAGTTGGATGGGTTCCGCTGGTGTACAGCAATCTTTAAGTCACACCACAGATTCTCAGTTGGATTGAGGTCTGGGCTTTGACTAGGCCATTCCATTTAAATGTTTTCCCTTAAACCACTCGAATGTTGCTTTATCAGTATGCTTAGGGTCATTGTAGTGCTGGAAGGTGAACCTCCGTCCCAGTCTCAAATCTCTGGAAGACTGAAACAGGTTTTTCCCTCAAGAATTTCTCTGTATTTAATGCCATCCATCATTCCTTCAATTCTGACCAGTTTCCCAGTCCCTGCTGACCAGTTTCCCAGTCCCTGCCGATGAAAAACATGGTGTTCTCCTGGTGATGAGAGGTGTTGGGTTTGCACCAGACATAGCGTTTCCCTTGATGGCCAAAAAGTTACATTTTAGTCTCATCTGACCAGAGTACCTTCTTCCATATGTTTGGGGAGTCTCCCACACGCCTTTTGGCAAACACCAAACGTGTTTGCTTATTTTTTTCTGGACACTCTTCCATAAAGCCCTCTTCCGATACTTAAATCTCTGCTGTGGAGCTTTGCAGCTCCTTCAGGGTTATCTTTGGTCGCTTTGTTGCCTCTCTGATTAATGCCCTCCATGCCTGGTCCGTGAGTTTTGGTGAGTGGCCCTCTCTTGGCAGCTTTGTTGTGGTGCCATATTCTTTCCATTTTTTAATAATAGATTTAATGGTGCTCTGTGGGATGTTCAAAGTTTCAGATATGTTTTTATAACCTGACCTGTTTGGAGAGCTCCTTGGTCTTCATGGTGCCGCTTGCTTGGTGGTGCCCCTTGCTTAGTGGTGTTGCAGACTCTGGGGCCTTCCAGAACAGATGTATATATCCTGAGATCATGTGACAGATCATGTGACACTTAGATTGCACACAGGGGGACTTTATTTAACTCATTATGTAATGTCTGAAGGTAATTGGTTGCACCAGATCTTATTTAGGGGCTTCATAGCAAAGGGGGTGAAAACATATGCATGCATATTTGGAAAACAAGTACTTTACTTAATTTCACTTCACCAATTTGGACTATTTTGTGTATGTCCATTAAATGAAATCCAAATAAAAATCCATTTAAATTACAGGTTGTAATTTCCAACAAAATTGGAAAAACACCAAGGGAGATGAATACTTTTGCAAGGCAGTGTATATACCGGTCATTGCCAGTACCTTATTCAATGTGCAGGGATACTAAAGTGTTTTTTTACATAAAAAGTGACTGGTAGTAGGATATACATGTAAACAGGGCTGAAAATTGTCTGGTAGTAGGAATATATAAATACTTGTACTATATAAACACATGTAAACAGGAGTAAGAGTGACAATTAGCAGGATAAATAGATCAATAGTAATCAATAGACAGCAGCATAATGGAGCACATCTAATCAATAATGATTTTAGCAGCAGCGTAGGTGTCTGAGTGGGTAGAGACCTGTGGATGGGCATAGAGTCCGTGTGGATAGTCTATGGGAGAGGGAGAGCAGTAGTTGTTAGCCATTTAACAGTCTTATGGCCAGGGGATAGAAGCTGTTTCGGAGACTGTTAGCCTTGAAGCACTGATATCGCCGGATGGGAACATGGAGAGCAGTCCATGTCCAGGGTGGTTGTTTCGGACTTTCTCAAACACCGCCTGGCATGTGCGTCCTGGATGGCTGGGCACTCGCCCCCAGTGATGCGCTGGGCCGTCTGCACCACCCTCTGTGAGGCCTTCTGGTTGAGGGTGGTGCAGTTGCCATACCAGACAGTGATACAACCAGCTCTGAATGGTGCAGCTGTAAAAGTTCCTTAGAATCTGAGGGGTCATGCCAAGTCATTTCAGCCTCCTGAGGGAGAAGAGGCTTTGCCGTGCCTTCTTCACGACTGTTCTGGTATGACCATGTTAAGTTCTCAGTGATGTGGACACCCAGGAACTTGAAGCTTTTGACCCGCTCTGCAATGGACAATGGAGCGATCTAACACCCACAGCTTCCCTTAAACTCCTCCTGAACTTGATGAGCCCCCTCCGTTGAGATTTGAACTCTACCATAATTTGCACAAGGTAACATTTACACTACATCGCCCCCTTCGCTCATGTGGTGTGTGGTTGGTTCCTCCTAATCCAAAAATAATCTTGTTTCTGGAAAGGTATTATTAGATTGAATCATGCAGCAGTGTTTATTTGTCACGTACACCAAATAGGTGCAGTGTTGTTTTATAGTGTCAGCCATAGTAGTACAGCGCCACTGGAGTAAATGAAGGTTAAGTGCCTTGCTCAAGGGCACATATACAGTTTTCTTGGGTATTTGTACAAGCAACCTTTTGAATACTGGCTCAACTCTCTAACCACTACACTACCTGCCACCCCACTCTGTTGGGTGAGAGGTTGAGTCAATCAAACAAACAAACAAACTCGCACATTCCATGTTTTACCATATGCTGGTGATTGCACCAAATCATGGATGAACATTTGTGATGATTGCGAATATGTTTAGATACAGAACGAGCCTCTGGGTCCTAGAATGATAACAGTAACGCTTGAAAGTGATAGGAAATAATTTATTGAATCATTTCACAAATAGCAGTTACGTTTAGTTTGTTTATACAAACGATTGCTGTCTAAGGTGCTGGCTGAGTGGACATAGAACGTAATCCAATATCTATACGAGTGTGTATGCTTCGGATGGTAGAGCATGGCGCTAGCACCACTAAGGTTGTGGGTTTGATTCTCGGGGCCAATCGTACGTAAAATGTATGCACGCATGACAATAAGTCACTTTGGTTGAAAGTGTCTGCTAATTGGCATACATTACTATAGTAATGCTGATCTATGTAGATGAAGCCTAATCTAGCTGTGACCCGATGGACATTTCCATATCAGTCACCTTATATCCTGCATCACCAGTTTTCTACATTAATAATTGAATGATTTCGAGGGTAGCATTTTATTTCCATTAGTTTAACCCTCAAACTCTTCTTTTATGACTTTGCCTTTCCTACCATATCCAGTACAACCTGTTGACCTCCTCCTAGCTTACTGGGCATATTTGGCATTCATACAGCTCGCTATGTTAAATGGGACCAATACACGCCAAGTGCTTTGCCAAACAAGAACACTTGGGACTCCAACAATATAAAATATAAACGTGATATCCTCTTAAGTGAAGTAGCCTATAGCTTCATGTCTTTAACTGTTACACTGCTAGACTTCCCCAGTATCTACAAATATGCCTTTTCCCTGTTTTCTTCCTGAACTTTCCCCTGTGCATCAATACCTCTATTTCCAGATGGAATCCAACAATGTAATTATTTTTGAAACACAACTGCACATATAACCATTACATGAAACTCAGAAATACCCATAAATTACCATAAATATGCCTCTTTGGTCCCTGGACCTTTCCCTGTGCATCAATACCTGTGAAGAAGTTGAGTAGAAGAAGACATTGTTTTGCCACATGACTGACTCTAATGAGGCAGGCAGGATGTTACATCATAGTTGCTTCACTCTTGTATGGCTGACCTTCCGAGGCAGTGAAGTTAAACACACTGCATCTATTAGCTTTCTGTTTCTATCTCTTTATTTGAGTCACTCCTGGTTCCCTGGGGGTGAGGGAGAAACTGTCAACTCGGAGAGTCAGCACACTCCTCCTCGCCACCCACAGATGTGCCTCCTCCTAGATAGACGCTCATTCAACATAGAAAAGCACAGCGGGAGTCTTCCTGTGCGTCGGGCGGAAATACAGCACACGCACACAGACACACACGCACCAAATTCAGAGTCCCTTTTTTACAATGTCATGCTGAGGCCCGTCTGCTCTCTCCTTGGTCACGCATGCAACAGTGCAGGATAAGGTGGCGTGTTTTACAGTATGTAAATATGTTCTCTCTCCTCCCTCCCTTCCAGAGACAAAGGAATACTCTGAATTATGTCAAACTGATTAACATTTTCATTAAAATATCTTGAGCTGATCACAGGCATGGAAGTAATAGTGACCGTGTCAACTTTGGGGGGGCAGATTTGCACGAACGTTTCTTGCCAGCTTCACCCATAAATGTGTACATTCACTGACATTTTACTTTGCTGCGTTGTTTTGCCTATAGGAGTACACTGTATCTAGCCGAGTGCAGCTTTCACTGACAAAAGAACACTGCAGAGCGATTTATGTGACATTAAGGCTAATTGTGCTTGACTGCGGAAACTTGTAAATAGAAATGGGTGACAAGGGTCATCCTTGTCGAGTCCCTCCCTGTCGATCCTAAAGCTAGCGCTGTCTCCTGCTGGATCTCTGTCTCAAGTTTCTGCTGACTGCTAAGTGGTGTGTCAGCTTCTCAAAACTCTTCAAATGAGAACTGATGCTCTGTCAGTGTCAACTGACCAACATGGTCTTACAATGCCTTATAACATAGTTGCTGAAAGGCAATAAGCCTAGCTTAACATGATGCAACTGTTAATCACAACAAATCTTTTGCTTATGACAGCTGACATAACACTGCATATGTAGGATCTTAAACTGATCGCCCTGTTCCAGGACAACTTTTCTACAATGCAGGAAATGTAAAACTTGTAATGTATTTGAGGTTTAAAAAGGCTTCTGATGTTTGTAATTTCCACTTAGAAATTTCAGACTTGATTTTCCATTACGAAAAATATATCAACCTCTACAAAATGTCCATTAGTTATAATCCACATAATAATTCACATTTCTTGTTGCTGCAGGATTATTTTCCTGTTGTAGCAAACTGGCTCAAATTAAGATCCTACATCTGTATAGGAGACATGATGGAGATAGCCGTTATAGGACATATTAAGTCATTTTGGCGAGCGACATGTATCCCGACAGTGTTAAGCAGTCATAGTATGTCTTAGCATCTCTATCTCACTGATATATCTCACTGATATAACATTGTTCTAAATCCATTATGATAGTGCACAGCAGGTTAAGTACAACTATTAGTATACACTATCACATTAACAACTACATCTCCGATACTAGTACTGTATCGTCTGCTTCCAGCTCTCACACTAAAACACCTAGATCCCCTGAACGCAGCTCACTCTCCAGATCCCAATCCCCTGAATTCTGATCACCTGTTCACACACCTGTATGTCATTATCACACACTATTTAGTTCAGTTCTTTGCACCCCATCATTGTGGGGTATTGTTTGTTTTTGACACACTTCTATTCAGAGCTCTGTTTATCCCGTGATTTACTCGTCCCGTGTATGATAGTTTTGGCCTGCCTCACTAATGGCGCCTTTTGCCTATTCCCTGGCTGTACTTTAGCCTATCGGATTTCCTGTTACCTACCTATTGCCTGATCTCCCGGACGACGTTACTAGCCTTTTCCTTGCCTGTACTGTTGCCTTTTTGGACCCCCTGTGTATGACCTGCCTGCCCCTGGGCCCAGCTACCTGCCTCCTCCTGTCTCCTCCTCCTCCTGTGGTCCTTTACATTAAACACCTGCTGCGCCCTGTGCTTGAAACCAGCTCTCTGTCTCCCCTCGTGTTCATTACAAATACATTATCAACTACATCTCCCATACTAATACATTATCTCATTAACAACTACATCTCCCATACTAATACATTATTACATTAACAACTACATCTCCCATACTAATACATCTATCACATTAAAACTACATCTCCCATACTAATACATTATCACAATAACAACTACATCTCCTATACTAATACATCTATCACATTAACAACTATATCTATCACATTAACAACTACATCTTCCAAACTAATACATTATCACATTAACAACTACATCTCCCATACTAATACATTTCATGATGCATTTAATTCAGGAAAATACAATGTAAAATGTATTTAATTCAGTCAAATAGATGTTTAGAAAAAGAAAAGACTGATCCTTATGACAGGGTTGTTCCAATTTGCCTCGAGGAATTCAAACAGGCGTGTGTATTAAGACGGCGAAGCCTCCAACAAACAAACGAATAAACAGACAAAACACAAAGCTTAAATGGTGCCATCGGAAAGTATTCAGACCCCTTGAATTGTTCCACATTTTGTTACATTACAGCCTTATTCTAACATGTATTAAATAGTTTTTCCCCCTCACAATCTACACACAACACCCCACAATGACAAAGCAAAAACAGGTTAAGAAATTACTGCAAATGTATTACAAATAAAAAACAGAAATATCAGATTTACATAAGTATTCAGACCCTTTACTCTGTACTTTGTTGAAGCAACTTTGGCAGAGATTACAGCCTCAAGTCTTCTTGGGTATGACGTTACGAGCTTGGCGCGCCTGTATTTGGGGAGTTTCTCCCATTCTTCTCTGCAGATCCTCTCAAGCTCTGTCAGGCTGGATGGGGAGCTTCACTCCACAGCTATTTTCAGGTCTCTCCAGAGATGTTAGATCCGGTTCAAGTCCAGGCTCTGGCTGGGCTACTCAAGGACATTCAGAGACTTGTCCCGAAGCCACTTCTGCATTGTCTTGGCTGTGTACTTAGTGTTGTTGTCCTGTTGCAAGGTGAACCTTCGCCGCCATTCTGAGGTCCTGAGCACTGTGGTGCAGGTTTTCATCAAGGATCTTTCTGTACTTTACTCTGTAAATGTTTCCCTTGATCCTGACTAGTCTCCCAGTCCATGTCACTGAAAAACATCCCCACAGCATGTTGCTACCACTGCCATGCTTCACTGTATGGATGGTGTCAGGTTTCCTCCAGACATGATGCTTGGCATTCAGGCAAAATAGTTCAATCTTGGTTTCATCAGGGGCCTTTTGGCAAACTCCAGGCAGGCTGTCATGTGCCTTTTACTGAGGTGTGGCTTTCGTCTGGCCACTCTACCATAAAGGCCTGATTGGTGGAGTGCTGCAGAGATGGGAGAACCTTACAGAAGGACAACCATCTCCACAGAGTAACTCTAGAGCTCTGTCAGAGTGACCATCGGGTTCTTGATTACATCCCTGACCAAGGCCCTTCTCCCACGATTGTTCTGTTTGTCCGGCCAGCCAGCTTTAGGAAGAGTCTTGGTGATTTCAAACTTCTTCCATTTAAGAATGATGGAGGTTCTTGTGGACCTTCAATGTTGCAGAAATGTTTTGGTCCCCTTCCCCAGATCTGTGCCTCAACACAATCCTGTCTCGGAGTTCTACAGACAATTCCTTCAACCTCATGGCTTGATTTTTGCTCTTTAATGCACTGTCAACTGTGGGACCTTGTATAGACGTGTGTGCCTTTCCAAGTCATGTCCAATCAATTGAATGTGCCACAGGTGGACTCTAATCAAGTTGTAGAAACATCTCAAGGATGATCAATGGAAACATGATGCACCTGAGATTCAATTTTGAGGCTCATAGCAAAGGGTCTGAATACGTAGGTAAATAAGGTATTTCTGTTTTTTATAAATGTGCAAAAATATATAAAAGCCTGTTTTTTGTATTTAATCCATTTTAGAATAAGTCTGTAACGTAACAAAATGTGAACAAGTCAAGGGGTCAGAATACTTTCTGAAGGCACCGTATGATGAATGCTGATGATGCCCTCTTCACTTCTCACATTTGCATGTCTGAATCGTGTTGTAGTAAGTACACGTTTAGCATATTAATCACAGAGTGTTGGTGTGTGGGTGCTCTCCATGAAGTCTGAATGTGGGAGTCTGCAGGGAATGAGCTCAGCTGTAAAGCTTATGTGTCTTGACTTGTGTTGAACATGTTCAGCATGTCAATCATAGCTGCTATAAGATGTGAACTACCTTTGTATGGAAGGGTAGGGTACAGTCATGTGAAGCCTCAGTGTGCTTGTCTATTGGAAAAAGGCTCAGGTGTGAAGCTTAGGTGTGTCTTGACTATAGAGTTGTACATTTTTAGCATAATAGCTGTTATGAGATGTGTATAACTGAAGCCTACAGGGAATGGCTCAGGTGGTGTGAGGTCTGTGGGACTTATTCTAGAGTCAGGGGTAAGCTGGATTTCATTTTATTGTCTGCGTTCGAGTCGCTGGGGCGGTAACAAAGGTGATGGTGCATTCGGATATCCTGGTGTGTGTATGTGTGTGTGTGTGTGTCCCATCTTAGCTTCTAAGCACTGGTTCATTTATTCTAATTAATAAACCAGTGATGCGTGCACATGCCAGTAAATGAGAGTTAGAGGGATGGAACCCCAACGTTACCACATTAATAAAAAAATCAGATAAAGAGTTGTTGAACACACACACACAGACAGACCCCCCCCAGGTCTTCCTCCTACATCCTAGGAGATTGCAACAACAAAATGGTATTCTCCTGATGCGAAGTGGACAATATTACGAACATCATGCAAAACTTGATATATTGAAGACGACATGGCTGTGAGCTGATTTGTTAATAGGCTGTTAGGAGCTAAACAGTGTTTCATATGGATTTATCAGCAAATGGATTTTTATAGACAAACTTAAAACTCTTCAAAGGCCACAACATGATATCCGTCTTTCCTTCAGAGACATCTCCTGTTTGACAGGCTCTATAAAAAGATTTGTATAAATATGGATTTACCTGCTAAGGGGGGGGCAATGATGTGATGCCTTTTCCCCATTTGCTGTCAAGATTACATTACACAGCTTGCTCATAGTTCAGCCTTTATTAAATATCCAATGTTGACATATTATGCTACAATATGTTGAGTACAGTCGTCACAAATGAACCACATCTGTACCTGCTGTATCTGCCACTCAAAAGGAATATGTCCTTTTAACCCCCTACAGTTGATTTACCGAATTTTAGGACCCCTTTAAGTATATAAAAACAGATTTAAAAATGATTTGATAAAATATTGAATTGGGCTTTTACTATTATAGCCCATTGAATATGGAAGTGTCTGTCCAATATCTAGGAGATAAAAGAAAGCTTAAGAAATATGTTTGTTTTTTGGACACATTTTTAACCTCTTATTTATGTTGGCACAAAATGACCTCCATACTTCCATTCGTAGTCTATGCCCATGATATCTCTAGCTTAAACTGATGGATTTTGATGGGTATTTTATTACGTTACTTAGACTTATGCATGGGTGCGTCAATTAACTCAAGGATTTTTTAAATAGTCTTTTCCTTAAACAGTATTTTCTTAAACAGTCATATCCTTGAACAGTGTCTTTCCTATACTATTTACCTTGCTCTAGTCTCACCCTCACAATGTATGGGTCTATTAACCGTTTACTAAGCACCCTTGCCGACAGACCGCACAATTATAGCCTCCCTCTCACTGCCAGTGCTTAGAGGTTAAATCTCTGTAATGAGACGTGCAATGCCATGCTGTTCGTCTTTATATCACGTCATGGAGGTGCACCACTAAGCCCTGATACCCAGAATGCACTAAAACTATCCTGTCGCATGGAATTATCTGTCTCCCCTCTCTCCCTCCCTCCCTCGCCACGGAAAGCAGAGCCGTTGCTGAGCAGGGGAGAGGGGGTTAGAGGGTGGAGTAGTGGGTGGGGGGGTTAATGGAGAGGTAAAGTGAAGCTGAGCACAGACAGAGGGTCCCCCCTCCCCAACCCAAGGCCAAACAAAATGCTATCAACAGAAATGAGGAAAGTAAAAGCCTCAGCTCTGCCTCAGCTCCCACCCCCATCAGTAATCTGCCTCAGCTCCCACCCCCATCAATAGTACTACTTCATCACTGAGCATTCCATTCTGCTCCACCCTTTCAATAACCCTTCATTCCTGAACGATCTGCCACTCTCCCTCCCCACCTCAATCAATAACCTACTTCATCAGGCCCCCTCCCCTCAACACCCTGACTGTCACCTTCAACCCCTAAGAACTGCCACTGAACACACACCTTCCAGCAATCCCACCAGGCTAGTGAAGCGCCACTGAACACACACCTTCCAGCAATCCCACCAGGCTAGTGAAGCGCCACTGAACACACACCTTCCAGCAATCCCACCAGGCTAGTGAAGCGGCACTGAACACACACCTTCCAGCAATCCCACCAGGCTAGTGAAGCGCACTGAACACACACCTTCCAGCAATCCCACCAGGCTAGTGAAGCGCCACTGAACACACACCTTCCAGCAATCCCACCAGGCTAGTGAAGCGCCACTGAACACACACCTTCCAGCAATCCCACCAGGCTAGTGAAGCGGCACTGAACACCTTCCAGCAATCCCACCAGGCTAGTGAAGCGGCACTGAACACCTTCCAGCAATCCCACCAGGCTAGTGAAGCGGCACTGAACACCTTCCAGCAATCCCACCAGGCTAGTGAAGCGGCACTGAACACCACGGGCATCTTGCGTCACATCCGTCAAAGAATAAGTGAAGTGCAGTCAAAGAAGTGGACATACTGCAGCAACCACTACACACTCAATTCCCTTCTCTCAGCAGCTGTAGCCAGTTACTGTCAGGGCCAGACAGAACCCCACTGACATTCTTACATCATAAAAGTGGGCCCAACAAACAAGGTATCATTAGAAATAAACACAGTGTGTCACCTATGCATTCAATGCCCTTCTCTCAGGAGCTGCATGTCGCTAGTCACTGACAGGGCTAGGTGTTTTGAGGACCGCCCACGCTCTGTGTCGACCCCATTCCCCCCGCCTTCCCATCAGGCCGCACCGCAGTTGCTCTGGCGGCGTTTGCTCGGGCAGTGGCAGGTACCTGCAGTGTGTCCGTGACGCCACCCGCCTTCGCTCCTGTCCGAACACATTTTCTGTGACACACACACCCTGTGACGCCGGTGTCTCGAGTTCTCTAACACTCTGGGCAAAGAGCAGGAGAGAAGATGCCCAACTCACGTTGTCAACCTGAGTTAATGTTTACTGTAAAGTCTCAAACTGACTTTGTGTGACTAGTGCATCACCGACTGATATGAATGAACAAGGTATTCACGTGTACAGTGATACTACACTAGCTATGAAAGTACCCTGGGGTGTAGATGTGAGTTTAAGTAGGGAACATATATGAAATGAATCTGGTTACATGTTCAAGGCTTGTAAGCCCTTTTCCTATGGCACATAACAGTATCATTCATTTGTGTCAGTTACATAACAATATCAGTGGAATGGCAGTAGAATGGCATCACATTCCATAATGTTACTCATTATCCCATTATAATATCCATAGGCCTAAGGGTGTCTGAAAGGCACTCTATTCCCAATGGAGTGCCTAGGGAATAGGGTACCATTTCAGATGCACTTCTAGTGTCTGATTATTGCCAGCAAATTAACCAGAAGCCATTTGCAATATCCTAGCATCTCCAGATACACGTACCGCCAATGTCTCAAGCACAGAGCGTGTCTTAGTTAGTGAATAACCTTTCACATTCAACATGGAGAAATCAGGGAGGTAGTTTGATTCAGCTCATTATAATCAGGGTCTTGCTGATAAGGGGGGGGGTGCAGTAGTCTGTGCGTCTATAAACTGTTTCATTCTACCTCTCTGTCTCTCTCTCTCTCTCTCTCTCTCTCTCTCTGTCTCTCTCTCTCTTCCCCTGTCTTTCCTCTCTCTCTCTCTCTCTCCTTCCTTTCTCCCCCCCATCGCTCTGTGTGACTAGAGTCATTAGCATTACAGCGGACACTTTCTTCTCAATTAACCATGTCGGTAAATCAAGCAAAACACCCTAGCAACACATGCCCATCCTGCATAGCAACGCATATTCTAATAACGAAGTGTAACATAATGGGGGGTTATAACAAAAAATAAAAGGCATTTTCCATAGGAGTCCCTGTTCTAATCCGCCTGAAGGAAAGACAAGTTGTTTCCTTTGTAACCGTCTAAATGGGAATACGATCCCAAACGAGCCAACTCTGCCACCGGAGTGAGTGAACCTGGAGAGTGGTCAGCTCTCTGTAATTAACTTTCTGTGCCAGGCATGGTTTCCCCCCCACACACACACACACCTTGCCTTAGATAACGTATTGCCATGCAGTACAAGGAAATATGGTAGATTATATTTTCCCCTATGAAAGACAATTATCCTACAAAATGAAAAACTGGATTCATATTCTGTTATGTTTTATGCATGATAAACCTGGGGCCAATGGAGCAAACATTGAATTCTAGAATTTATATGGGGTTTGCCTGACAGCAATTTTGTTTATCATACATAGTTTCATATTTATGAAGGCATAAACAGCAGTTAGTGCTTATAGACAATATTGTTTTATGAGATATTTCTAAATATGGAATGATGATATCATGAACAATTTGTATGCACCGTTCGTGCGAAGTCAAGCAGTGAACATTCAGTCCAGGAAGACTATTTACTGTCTTCACAGAACATTCCCTCTCCAGAGCATTCCCTCTCCAGAGCATTCTCTCTCCAGAGCATGCTCTCTCCAGAGCATTCTCTCTCCAGAACATTCTCTCTCCAGACCAGAACATTCTCTCTCCAGAACATTCTCTCTCCAGAACATTCTCTCTCCAGAACATTCTCTCTCCGTCTTCTCCCACAATATTCCTGGTATCTAACAATGGAATAACTTTGAAGAACCTTTGAATGCCAGGTCGTTTGCACGAATTTTGTGATTTCCATGGAAAGGTGGCCTATTGTATGGTTCGGTAAAGGTTCCCTGAGTTGGACAGAAGCCTTATTCCCAGGAGAGTTCTGCTTGAGAGAGCTCCTCTTGTCCTCATCGTCCTCCACCCCCTCCATTTCCTTCCTTGTGCTGTCCTCAAATCCACCTTTCCTCCCTCTCTTCCTACCGCACCTCCACCGCTCCTCCTCCTCTACTCTCAACTGCTCCCTCTCTCACCCCATCCACCGTCACCACTGAGGCCCCAGGTCCGTGAGATGGGACCTCCACTCGTCACCCGTGGCTAGAGATGGAACGGTCCATCTGTGCTGACCACATGGCAGGGAACAGGCCAACTCAAGTATGGACAGGTCTCTGGGGGTGGTATGGTGCCGTATGGGTGTATGTATTGTAATGAAAACCCTGGTGGATCCCTTTGCACACATACATACTATGTCTGTTGTTTCAAAAAGAGATCAGAACAATTCCCATTACAGGTTCCAAATTGGTCGTAAAATGCAAAACAGTCCGTCTAAAATGTTACTAAAGCATTTCATAGTTAGTATTCAATATCAAACTCAATGTAGAAGCTACAATAGAAATGACCCTAAGGCTGGTACAAATCTCCATCCCATGTATATGGTCAGAAGCAAAACCAATAACCCAGACGTATTGACTATACTTCACAACATCATACGTTATTCAAAGCACCATCCGGAAAAAGAAGAAGAATCCTTAACCCAAGAAGACTTCAGAGTGGATGGACGCTCATCTAAAAACCCAGAGCATCGTATCACCCCACATCCAGACACTGATTGTCTTGGAACTGGCTGGAGGCATCAGTAGCAACCCATTAGGTTGTAACTTGGTGTACGTCTCAAATGGCACCCAATTCCCTACATAGTGCACCACTTTTGACCCAAAGTAGTGCATTATGTAGGGACTAGGGTGTCGCTTAGCACACAGTCTTGGTAACGGCGTAAACATGTAGTGAACTGTGGCAGTTATCTAAACGGGCCACGTGGATGCGCTAACGAGGATGTCAACTCTAGTGGGCTCATTTAACGAGAGGTGATAGTGCGTAATGAATGTGGCTACGCACTTTTCAACCCTACTGGCACCGGCGCTGTCCGTTTAGATTCGTTAATGTTGCATTGTTAAAATGTGCTACCTCGCCTTCTTAAAAATGTGTTGTGCAAGTCACACTACAAAGTCATACAGCCACAAAAGTTATGTTATTTACTAAAAAGGGACATGCTGTAGCACATATTGACTAAAACTATGGCTATTATTTGCCTCACACAGTATCTTTATTATTATTATGTAACCTTTATTTAACCAGGCAAGTCAATTATGAACACATGATTATTTATAATGATGGCCTAGCAAGAGGGAAAAAGCCTCCTGTGGGTACGTGGGCTGGGATTAAAATTAAAATAAAAAATAGGACAAAACACACATCACGACAAAAGAGACACCACAACACTGCATAAAGAGAGACCTAAGACAGCAACACAACAGCAACACAATATTTTGCTAGTTGCACAACATGCTGGTAGCACAACATGGCAGCAACATGACAACACAATATTCTAGTAGCACCACATGACAACATCACAACATGGTAGCAACACAACAACAACACAACATGGTAGCAGCACAACATGACAAAACAACATGGTATCATCACAACATGGTAGCAGCACAACATGACAACACAACATGGTATCATCACAACATGGTAGCAGAACAACATGACAACACAACATGATAGCAACACAACATGACTCCACAAAGCAAGTACTGCAGGCTCTAGTTATATCTTATCTTGATTATTGTCCAGTCATATGGTCAAGTGCTCCAAAGAAAGAACTAGTTAAGCCTCAGCTGGCCCAGAACAAAGCAGCATGTCTTGCTCTTCAGTTGAGGAAAGACTGACTGCATCGCTTCTTGTTTTTATAAGAAACAATTTGTTGGAAATTCCTAATTGTTTGCACAGTCAACTTATACACAGCACTGACACACACACTTGCCCCACCAGACATGCCACCAGGGGTCTTTTCACAATCCCCAGGTCCAGAAGAAATTCAAGGAACCGTACAGTATTGTACAGAGCCATGAGTGCATGGAACTCCCATCTTATATAGAGCAAGTGAACAGCACACCTGGTTTCAAAACACAAATAAAGCGCCTCATGGCACAACGCCTCTCCCCCATGTGACCTACCTGTTGTGTGTATGAACTGACATGTAGGTGTAACTGACAGATGCACACAAACTACTTGTGAATGTTTTTAAATATATGTAAATTGCTAAGTATTTTGTCTGTAAATGTCTTTTTCGTTATATGTCAGACCCCAGTAAGACTAGCTATCACCATTGGCGTCGGCTAACGGGTATCCTAATGAATAAAATAAAACATGGTAGCAACATGACAACAACACATCATGGAAGCAACACTACATGACAACAACACATCATGGTAGCAACACAACATGACAACACCACAACATGGTAGCAACACAACATGGCAGAAGCACAACATGGCAGAAGCACAACATGGCAGCAGCAAAAACATTGTTAGGCACAGACAACAGCACAAAGGGAAAAAAATGCACAAAAAACGCATCACACCAGCCACAAGTGTCATTAAGTGTCCTTGATTGAGTCTGAGATTAGAGATGGAAATAAAACAGTCCAGTTTGAGTGGGGGGGGGGTTTTGCAGCTTGTTCCAGCTGCAGTGAACTGAAAAAGAGGAGTAACCAAGGGAAGTGGGTTCTTTGGGGATTTTTAACAGAATGTGACTGGCAGAACGGGTGCTGTATGTGGAGGATGAGGGTTGCAGTAGGTATCTCAGATAGGGGGGAGTGAGGCCTAAGAGGGTTTTATAAATAAGCACCAATCAGTGGGTCTTGCACCAGGTATACAGACATGGACAGTTTACAGTGGAGTATAGAGTGCAGTGATGTGTCCTATGAGGAGCATTGGTGGCAAATCTGCCTCTCGAGAGCCCCCTTACCTACTAATGTATAAATTACGTCTCCGTAATCTAGTATGGGTAGGATGGTCCTCTGAATCAGAGTGAAAGAGGAGCGATACCGATAGAGGAAACCAAGTCTAGATTTAACCTTTGCCTGCAGCTTGCCTACTCCCAAGTACTTGTATGAGGAGACTAACTCAAGCTCTAAACCCTCAGAGGTAGTCATCACACAGAATCACATGACCTTTGTTTTGGATGTGTTCAGAACAAGGTTGAGGGCACAGAATGCTTGCTGGGCATTAAAAAAGCTTTGTTGTAGAGCGTTCAACACACAAGTATGACTGTATCATCTGCATATAAGTGGATGAGAGTGATTCCTAAAGCCTGAACTTTGTTGTTGATGTAAATTGAGTAGAGCGTGGGGCCTAGGATTGAGCCTTGGGGTACTTCCTTGGTAACAGGCAGTGGCTGAGACAGCAGACGTTCTGACTTTACACATTGCACTCTTTGAGAGAGGTAGTTAGCAAACCAGACCAAAGACCCTCAGACACCAATAGTCCTTAGCCGACCCACAAGAATGGAATGGTCTACCCGTATATAAAGCTCTGGCCAAGGCAATAAAAATAACAGCACAACACTGCTTAGAGTCAATGGCAGAGGTGACATAATTTAGGACCTTTAAGGTTGTAGTGATACATCCATAACCAAAGCAGAAATCAGATTGTGTAGCAGAGAGAATACTATAGACATCAAGAATGCCAGTCAGTTGATTATTGACAAGTTTTCCCAACACTTTTGATAAGCAGGGCAAGATAGAAATTGGCCTATAACAGATAGCATTAGCTTGATCTCCCCCTTTAAATAAACGACGCACCGTGGCTGCCTTCCAAGCACTGGGAACCTCCCCAGAGAGGATAGACAGGTTAAAAAGGTGAGAGAGAGGCTCGGCGATGATAAGGGCTTCAACCATACAGAAGAAAGGATCTAAACCATCTGACCCCGATGTTTTTTTGGGGGTCAAGCTTAAGGAGCTCCTTTAGCACCTCAGACTGCAGGGAGAAGCTGTGTAGGATGGCAGGGAAAAAAAGAGGGAGGAGCATCAGGGCTAGTCGAATTAGAAGGGCTGGGAGATGAAGAAGTGTTGGACGGGCAAGGAGGCATGGCTAAGTCAAATAGGATTCTTGACTTAATGAAGTGGTGATTAGTCTAGGTCCAAAAGGCTTCTTAAGAGCTTCTACCCCCAATCCATAAGACTCCTGAACAGCTAATCAAATGGCTACCCAGACTATTTGCAGGTCATGAAGGAAGGTTTGCTCATTAAAAGTTTTCAGCAAGCATCTATAATGAATAAGGACAGGTTGTTTAACTGAACATTACAAACACAGGCCTTTAAACAGTGATCACTGTTTAAGGTCATTACAGAAAACACCAGACTAATGCCTATCGGGATTATTTGTGAGGATAACATCAAGGAGAGTAGCCTTTTCTGGGTGTTTGGGGTCATACCTTCACTGGATAGCCAATTCAGAATTTGTGTTTTTTTTTTTAGATATTTTCTATTACATAATTTACCCGCCATCTTTCTACTACTTAAAAGAGTGATAACTAACCTGGTTTTTGATGAACATTTCTACTTCATCAAGTTGGAGGCACAGGACATACTGCTCACCCCGGACCATGCCCTAAGACCTGAGAGTTGGAAAAGAAAATGGTGGCTTAAGAGAGGCCAACGTGCTGGCACCCTGACGAGTCCATAAACGGCTTATACCCTCCGTTCTATTTGCAAATGTACAATCACTGGAGAACAAACTGGACAAGCTCTGTTTGGGACCTGAAGAACTGTAACGTATCCTATGTTACTTGGAGTCGTGGCTGAACAAGGACATAATATACATCTTGCTAGATTTTCTATGCATCGGCAGGACAGAATGGCAGAGATGGGTAAGTTCAGGGGGGGAGTTGAGTGTTTCTTTGTTAATCTACAGCTGCTCGCCTGAGTTAGAACACCTCATGATAAGCTTTAGACCATACTATTTACCAAGAGAGTTTTAATCTATATTTTTCATTTTTCATGGTTTGTGGTGGTCTATTTACCACCACAAACCAATGCTGGCACGAAGACTGGACAAGACAATGCTCATCCAGAGGCGGCACTCCTAGTGACCAGTGATTTTAACACAGGGAAACTGAAATCTTAGTCTAATAACTACAGCTGAAAAAGCTATACATCACCTTTACTCACCCTTGCCCTCCATTTGGCAAATCTGACCATAAGTATATCCACTTGAATCCTACTTACAAGCAAAAAGTCAAAACAGGAAGTACCAGTGACACTCAACATGGAAGTGGTCCGATGAAGTGGCAACTAAGCTACAGGTTCGCTAGCACAGACTGGCACAGGGATTCAACCGATGGCATTGAGGAGTTTACCACATCAGTCACCAGCTTCATTAATAAGTGCATCGATGACGTCATCCTCACAGTGACGATATGTACATATCCCATCCAGAAGCCATGGATTACAGGCAACATCCATGCTGAGATAAAGGCTAGAGCTGCCGCATTTAAGGAGTTGGATACTAATCCGGGTGCTTATAAGAAATCCCCCTATGCTTTCCGACGAACCATCAAACCAACAACACAGGACTAAGATCGAATCCTACTGCAGCAGCTCTGAAGCTCGTCGGATGTAGCAGGGCTAGCAAACTTTAAAAATAAAGGAGAGCCGCACACTCTAGGAGCTCAGATGAAAAAATATTAATGTCCAACGTTTCGACAGACAAGCTGTCTTCATCAGGGTGTAATGACAAACACTGCAGGATGACTCATTTATATAGTGTCAAAAGACACACACAGGTGTCTGTAATCATGGCCAGTTGTGGCCTGATATCATTGGTTAATTATCATGTATTAAAATAGCATACAAAAACATAAATGGATAGCATACGATCACAGATACAATTTGGCTACATAAGCCTACAAACATTTACAATAGCAAAATCACAATAATCACAAGAATGGCTTCAGATCAAAGTCTACGTTGAGACCGAAGGGAGCAAGGGTCTTTAAATTAAAGATCAAGGCAGCCTCTCGTTTTAACAATAAATTGTCGAGGTCACACCCTCTCCTAGGGAGGGTGACATGTTCGATGCTAATATAACGTAGAGCCGAAATCGAGTGGTGTTTTCCAAAAAGTGGGCCGCAACTGGGTAAGTCGAGTTTTTGCACCTACTGGTGCTATGATGCTCTGGCAAACTATCACGAATTACAAAGGGAAACCCAGCTGCGAGCTGCCCAGTGACACGACCCTACTAGGTGAGCTAAATGCATTCTATTCTCACTTTGAAGCAAACAAACTGAATCATGCATGAGAGCACCAGCTGTTCCAGAAGACTATGTGATAAAGCTCTCCGTAGCCGATTTGAGTAAGACCTTTAAACATGTTAACATTCTCAAGGCCGCAGGGCCAGACGGATTACCAGGACATGTACTGACCAGCTGGCAAGTGGCTTAACCAACATTTTCAACCTCTCCCTGACCCAGTCAGTAATGTGCCCAAGAATGTCAAAGAACGTCAAAGTAACCCGTCTAAATAAATATTACTCCCTAGCACTCACATCTGTAGCAATGAAATGCTTTGAAAGGCTGGTCATGATTCACACCATCACCCAGCAACACTGGAACAACTCCAATTCACATACCGCCCCAACAGATCCACAGATGACACAATCTCTATTGCACTGCCCTTTCCCACCTGGACAAGAGGAACACCTATGAGAGAATATTGTTCATTGACTACAGCTCAGTATTCAACACCATAGTGCCCTCCAAGCTCATCACAAAGCTAAGGATCCTGGGACTGAACCTCCCTCTGCAACTGTATCCTGGACATCCTGATGGGCCGACCCCAGGTGGTAAGGGAAGGCAAAAACACATGCCATGCTGACCCTCAACATGGGGGCCCGTCAGGGGTGCGTGCTTAGTCCCCTCCTGTACACCCATGACTGCGTGGCCTTGCACGACTCTGACGACACAACAGTGATCACAGATTTTTACATTTTTTATTTCACCTTTATTTAACCAGGTAGGCAAGTTGAGAACAAGTTCTCGTTTACAATTGTGACCTGGCCAAGATAAAGCAAAGCAGTTCGACACACAACAACACAGAGTTCACATGGAGTAAAACAAACATACAGTCAATAATACAGTAGAAAAATAAGTCTATATACAATGTGAGCAAATGAGGTGAGATAAGGGAGGTAAAGGCAAAAAAAGGCCATGGTGGCAAAGTAAATACAATATAACAAGTAAAACACTGGAATGGTAGATTTGCAGTGGAAGAATGTGCAAAGTAGAGATAGAAATAATGGGGTGCAAAGGAGCAAAATAAATAAATAAATACATACATACAGTAGGGGGAGAGGTAGTTGTTTGGGCTATTTATAGATGGGCTATGTATAGGTGCAGGTAATCTGTGAGCTGCTCTGACAGCTGGTGCTTAAAGCTAGTGAGGGAGATAAGTGTTTCCAGTTTCAGAGATTTTTGTAGTTCGTTCCAGTCATTGGCAGCAGAGAACTGGAAGGAGAGGTGAGCAAAGGAAGAATTGTTTTTGGGGGTGACCATAATTTGCAAATAAATTCATTTAAAATCCTACAATGTGATTTTCTGGATGTATTTTTCTCATTTTGTCTGTCATAGTTGAAGTGTACCTATGATGAAAATTACAGGCTTCTCTCATTTTTTTAAGTGGGAGAAGTTGCACAATTGGTGGCTGACTAAATACTTTTTTGCCCCACTGTATACAGAGAAGAGTCGGTCCAAGAATTGAACCCTGTGGCATCCCCATAGAGACTGCCAGAGGCCCTTCGATTTGACACACTGAACTCTATCAGAGAAGTAGTTGGTGAACCAGGCGAGGCAATCGTTTGTGAATATGTGGTAGAAAATTGGTTCAAATATGACACAATCAAGAACTTTGTGAAAATCAATAGGCTTTTAATAAAAAGGTATCGCAAGCCGGAGTGGTCCGTGGAACACACACCTTTTCCAGAGCCCTGGCTCCAGTATTTATCCACATATTGCATATGAGCCCATCCCACATGCAAATGAAGTTACATTCCAATCCGTGCATCCTGCTTGTTCAGCTCAATAATGCCCATACCTGCTTTCCGTCAGATTATAATGATGACAAGACCCTTGCTTTGTTCCTGCACTTAGCTAAATGCATTCTTTTGTTTGTGTATTATCTAGGATCAGCAGACTACGTGTCAACCTCAGTTTCTAGCGTGTCCAGCTATACTAAAAATACTATACATTCCTCTATTTTACAGCCCTATGCTTTGGCTCTGCACTTAGCTCAATATGTTCCTTTGTATGTGTATCTTTATCTCAGAGCAACAGACTATGTGTCTCCTCTGTCATTCCTTCTGCATCTCTACGTCCTAAAAATATGCAAACTATGTCTATTGGTCATCAGTTAGTCATTTGACTGACCCCCTCCTTTGTATATCCCTCTGGCCTTGGTATGTCCAGCTATCCTGGCACCTATGTGTCACCTTCCCTTCATGTAGTCTGTTTTTAGTGTTCAGCTATTTTATACATCTTATGCATTTGTCTATGTGTTATATTTGCTCCCACAAATCCCCCCTCTGGGGCTAATTAGCCCCATAATAATACAAATATAACCCTGGGATGGTGAATGAGAATACCTGTGATAGACAATAAAACATAAAAACAGAGTAAAATATATAAACCAACTGGACCAAACATCTCCAAATTATTAATACCAAACAGGAGTAAAAGATCCAATTAGAAACATTGAAGAAAACCCAACTAGACCAAACATCTCTAGTATTTCATAAGAGTAAAAGATCTAGTTAAGTATAGAAACAATAAAAATAATACATTACATTTTGTTGAAGCATGAGCGTGTAAGTACATAGCCTTGCCTGAGGTTATCTCAGTTTATGTGAAAAAGAAAAAATATAATAAAGCAATGAGTATAATAACAAATTGAATATGAGAAAACACTAGGCCTACACGCAGTTGCAAATAAAAGTAACACAACATCATTCTAACTGTAAGCATTTCAACACAATCCTCCCTTTCGGACACCTCTCCAACAAAAAGTGATACCAATCTCTGTTAGAAGATTAAGGACATGGTCCATAGACCCTTGTAACCGGGATATCCCACTGTTACCTACATGTTTTTAAATATAACCTAGCATTTTAGAAGGCAAAACTAACTTTTAATTAAAAGAAACCAGATATATTCATTGATATACCTATCAAAAACATTTAACAAAACACAAAACATACAAAAACACAAGGCCATGAGCAAAAGTAGACCTTACATAGCACCTCTTGTACTTACTACGGAAATGACCCTTTTTGTGGATATGTATCAGTTGACTTTCTTATGAATTTGGAATGACAGCATATACAGGTAAACCATCCTTATGAAAACCATGGCAAGCGTACCCACCTCCAGGGACCACTCCATACAGGCAGTTTGGATTACCTAAGGGGCAGTCAAGGGGTCCACCAACCGCATTGCATAACTGTCCATTTTCATCAGTATAATGGCCTGGGCTACCCGGCACAGGATTAACTATCACCGGAGGGTCAGCTCTACTTACAAGCATCTGCTTAACCGTTGTCTGGATCACAAGTGATTTCACCCAGGGTAAAACACAACAAAATACAATACCCAGAGCCAATAACCCCCCGCCCAGCATAATGGCCATCCTAACAAACATAGCTCCCCATTTCCCCAATGCTAAGTCCAACCAATCCCAAACATGAGAGTCAACCCCAGCATTTGCCTTAACCTCTACTCGTAAACCTTTAAGTTTAGCCATAGCGATTGCAAGGGATCCATTAGGCGCAGTGTTATTGGGAATAAAGGTGCAACAATCATCCCCGAACATAACACAAACTCCACCCTTCTCTGCCAAAAGCCAATTGAGAGCCTGTCTATTTTGCCAAGACATTTTACTGGTAGCCCGTACCTGTTCCCCCAACGCCGTTAGAGCCAAGTCAGTATAGTTAATGAATCTCTGTTGGTTATAGTATATATAATTAATCCACTCTGTTCTTATTTGGTGTTATCCACAAAAATATAGATTCAAATCCAGATTTAACTTCATCTCTTGCCTTGAACTCCCAAGGTACTCCTCTAGGCTGTCCAATTACATCAAGGTATACCTCAGGATTTTTCTCACTCCCTCTTAACTCTAGAGTTATCATAGTCATCATGGGGTGACTTAACCTGTTGAATTGCTCTAATTAAGGCACAAAAAAACAATCCATCCATCTGGCAGTACATTCAACAGTTTGTTTTTACCACACATCCAGAAACTATCCTCAATACCTCTGTCTTGATATTTTAGCATAATAAGAGATGGCGCAACCTGAGTTATTTTACCACACAACCCTTTTCTATTCGTTATCAACCCTTTATTTCTATTTCTACTAACCCCTGCAGTCTCTAGTACCCAAATAGTATCACATTCTACAGTGGTGTTTCCTACATTAATCCCTTCGGTGTTGTGGCTGTAAAAACATTCATATTTACCTTTAATCACAGTGTTTCCATCTAACAAAGGTCCATTTAATTCAGTTCAAACGTTATAGACAGCACAATCCTTGTCACCCAACCCAGTGTTGTTCAACACAGTTCTGCCTCTAGTGCTCCCCTGAGCAATCATACATTCTATATCACACAAGGGAATAGAATACTTTGTCTTGGTACAATGAAAATTTTTCCAAGTTGCACAGTTTTTAAATGATGCTGGTTCAGGGACTATTATGAGATCCGACAAAGGTGATTTACTACACAATATACAATTGTCCATTCTGTGTTTGTTTGCCGTATACTCCGCCCATTTCCACCACTCATTCTTCACTACTTCTTCTCGTGTGGTATCCTTGAATGGTTCAGATTCTGATATGTCTATGTCAATCATCTTTGCAATGTTCTTGTCTTGAGGTGGGTCATTAGAGTTTGTAAAAAAAAATCCAAATGTCAGTAAAGAACCCTCCTGGTTCTGATGCTTTCTAGCTACCACAGGCTCTTCCTGTTTAGGTATTGGCATAAGACCAATTCTGAATGACTGAGGAACTACTCCCTTCAGTCAATTTTGTTCTCGTTATGTCACCTTCAACTGGTTCAATCTGATTCATGGTGAGCACCCACTCTTCCACACATTTGATTCATGTCAGGTCACATCCTTTGGGGTCCCAAACAGCTTCTCCCTTTGTTATATGATGCATCCATCCACAGAGTGGCTCCTCCGGTACAGGTTTCTTCTTCCATACAGAGCCTGTCCTTTGTTCCCATGGTTCTGTTAGAATTTGTGGCGGAACATGAAACTTAAACCTGTCAAAAAAATATCCTGTCTTTTCATCTTGTTCAACAGGTTCCTCTCTTCTCTTCCTGTTTTTATCATTTATCTTGATCGTGAGTGTGTGCATCATTTCCATATTGTCCTTAGTTGTTCTCACTCTACCATTGTCACTGTTCTTTTGTGGTCCTCATTTCAATTGTTCATTATGGACACCAGGTAAGGGCTGAAAAGTCAATTGTGGGGAAATCCCCATTTCTTTCATCTTGCAAGATTTCTCCTTCTGCTCTTGGTAAGGCTTCTCCTCCGCTTTCTTCACTTGTTGTTCCCTCCTCAGGCCGAACTGGGCTTCCATCTGGGAAGGCGTCCATTTCAGGGAAGAGATGTTCCCATTCTTTAGGCGATACCTCAGGGTCCCACTGTAGAGGGCTTCCGTCAACAAGGTCTGCCCCAACAGGTATATCATCAGGAGTAGTAGACATGTTACCCCCCCCCCACTTCTGGGCTTTCTGGCCGTACTGGAGGAAACTTTGGTTGTTTGTCTCTTTTCTTTTCAGGCTCTTTTCCCCTGGTGCTTCTTCTGAGTGCGTTAGTTGGCGCACTTGTCGTATCTTGGCTTGTATCTGGTCTGCCATTTTCTTGATTCCTCTCTGGCGCTTTGATCGTTTCCGCTGCTCCTGCTCCCTCCGGGCTCCCACCTGGTGAATCAGCATCCTCTGTGTCCTCATCTCTGTATGATTGTATCCTTCTCTCTATCGGGACTCGGGTGCAGTGGTTTAGATGATACCACGTCTTGCTTCCTTTCACTTGGACGGCCATGTTTGTGGCTGTTGCCACCTCGTAGGGTCCTTCTCTCCTCGGCTGATCCCACTTCCTTCGGAACACTCGAACATAGACTCGATCCCCTGTTATCACTGGGAGAGATCCTTCTGGTCCACTTGGATCATCAGATGTGGAACCTCTCGTCCTGGTTCAGATTTCTGCCTTCTTCCTATGGGGCATTCAGACTTAGAGACTTATGGCCTCTGTTCTATGACTACACCATACATTCTCTTACTTCCATCACTCATCACACAAACTGACATTCCAGCTGAAGCTGGCGAACCCTTCTCCATCTGGTTTCCTAAACACAAGACTTGGAAAACAAAAGACAAAACATAACAGTATTGACAATGTTATGTGTTATGCATGACTGTATTCATAAATACTGAAATCTAAGACCATGACAATTCCCACTCTCTCTTCACCTGACTCTATGCCACCAGGATACTTTTCTGCTGGACTCCACAAAAATGGAAGCCCTAATTAGCTTCCTCGTGCTTTTATCCAGTCTTCCCCTTTCAGCCGCAGGTTCTGAGAGGTGTTCCCAAATCATGTCATTTTTTACTTAGTTCCCCATTTGCTCTATTTCAACTGATAAGCATGTGCATAACCTTAATCAACATTATTTCTTCTTGAAGTAATTCAACACTGAATGGGCTTCCACATCGAGCCTTCAACATGTGGTTTAGAGTACAACTACCCTAACATCTATCCTTATTCACATGATACATTATCAAATAAAACAAATAACCCCCAAACTCAACCCAGTATGTCTACAGTGGAATCTAGTCTCTCTCTATCTCTCTCTCTTTTGTTTTGTTTCACGTCCTCTGTCATGGTGTTTTCAAGCTCACCCATTATTCAGCTGGACTTTAGTTCTTGTGAAACTTATGCACCCATCAAAGAGAGACATGATGATCTTTACCACTGCAGGTGCTGTAAGAAGTATATCCCCAGCCTGGTGTATCTTGACGTACACTCAGTCTCCAGAATTCAGCCCATGCCCTTCCATCTGGCCTCTTATGTGCTGTTTTTTTCCTGGGGACATTCACACTAACACATGGGTTATTTCCTGACAATAGACTTTCTTCTTATAGCAAGATCACTAAATCTTAATTTTTAAATAACAGCCCTATGTAAACATTCTGTTATGTAAACATTCTGTCTCAAATACCTGGCCTCTTGCCACTAAAATATTCATAATGATAGCCAAATTATGGTCCCTACAGCAACTGCTGTAAGAATAACATGTAATCAGTCAAATGTCTTCCAGTTGAAAGAATATCCAATCCTAACAAAACTAAGTCCTAAGCTTCTTCAGAATGCCACTACTTATTACTTTTACCATAATCTAGGTATGTGTAATATTCTATTTACTTTTAGAATTGTCCCTATATTTTATATCCCTATATTTTTACAAGACCAACTGTCCTTCCTTTTCTGTGAATTATTTTGTCTATTAATATACATTGTTTCTAGAAATAACACCCCCCCTTGTTACCATAACCTTCATATGAGCCCCCAATGTAGTTACAGTTTTTCTAACCCATAACACATAAGTCACTACTCCTAATTTCCTTCCCTAGTTTGATACATACTTAAATATTCTCAAATCATTTTTAGTCAATTTATATCAGTCTCCCCTCAGAAAAAATATACACTCTTATTTTCCTCAAAACAAAAATAAATTGACCAAACAAGAAAAATAGTAAAGTAAATTATAATAACTGCATATTTGCAATAAATTACCACTATTTGTAATGTCTTCTTCATCCTTGGGTGTTATCACACAACAGACTATACTTTTTATTCAATTACTTATGTCATTCCAATGTATCACTCCAATTACAATGATATTGTTAAATAAAATAATCTAATATTCTGCAAGTTCTGTCAATCAACCTGTCTCAGGATTAGTTTCCAGAGTTTTCCTAGGCCTAGTAAATTTAAACAGTCCTATATTCAAAACATAACTAAATGTTGTTTATAAATTGTCCAATCCAATATTCAGGATAACAGTCCTTAGTGTTTACTTTGACTCAAATTTGACCTACTCAATTTAATACATCATCCCTTTAATAATTAACATTATACTAAAAACTTTTAGTACCAGTAATATCTATTTTATCATGCGCCCTTTTGCCTCTGTTTTTCTGTCATGAGTGGCCTGGTACTATAAGGTCATTATCCCAATCCCCTTTCTCCCAGACACATATCATTCCAGATACAGTTCACAGGTCATCAGACACAGTTGTCCCACACTATTCAGCCAGTAGGGTGGGTTTGAGTTTCACACACACTTGTTGTGGTGATAGTCTCTCCCAAGCATTAATGCATTCTGACATTACATTTCCATGATAACTCCCTTATTCTACTGGCGATCTCTCAGATGAGTTACAGATTATGTAGTTATCATCATAACCCTTGCAGAAACTCCCACTCCAATAACCTATTTGGAGTAACTGTTATCCCTTGTTTACATATATTTCCATTTTATATGTAGAATGAACAAAGCACATTTTGTATTTACCCAAAGACCATAACCCCAGGGAACTGATATTTTCTCCTATAACCCCATGTTAAATAAAAATAAACCTATTTGAATAACTAGTCAATTCAAGATTACAACTCTTCATCTTTTTCCCAAGGAAATAATGGAATTTCAAAGTGATGGTACATTTTGAATAGAGACTGGTGTTTCTCAATCATTTTATAATTAAATCCCACCTGTTCCAACAATTTCTAGTGAAGTTGATCAGTCTTCACGGGAAATTCTTAGGGTTCAGGGGATTTGACACCATTATAATGTTTTCACTCTTTTTTCTTTAGAAACAGCTTAAATACATTTTCAAAAACATTTCCATCCTTCTGCATACCCAATTTGAAACTGAACTGAAAAAACCCTTCCAAAGGAAACCCACTATCGCATATAGGCCAAGAATACACATGAGCTGGCCTCACCAATCCGGAACTCCAGTTATAGCCTTAACCTGATACTAAGACTTTTAAAGTGACCGAATATCTCTAACTGCTTTCCTCAGTACCACAGTCTCCAATGACATTTTGACCAGAGAAAATGTAACCCTTTTTTTCCTGGAAAATAAATGTACATTTCATTAACATTCACCATGCCACCCTCTAAATCAGCAAGCCAACAGTACCCCACATACTAAAATCCCCTCACTTTTCCCGAGCATGCGACAGAAGCTCCAGCCATGCACAGAACGCACAATTCCTCCCTGCTCGGCCATCTGTATCCTACCCTTAGAAATTGAAAACACCCATACACTACAATTTGCTTTTCTTCTAACTATTTTTACCACGTTTGTAATTTTTCATATACGTTTATTTTCCATATTTTGACGCTAATAAACCGCCATTTTAATGCAAAACAACTCCCAAGTGGGGCTATTTTGTAAATTACATCGGTACCTTCCTAGAAGTTAGGTAAAACGTGATCTAGTACGTATTTCATCACATCGCTTGGTGCCATTCGTACTAACCTTAGAACGATTAGCTGTTGCTCTTTTGATAAGGGTGTAAATTCCTGTATAGCAGCATTCTCTGCTACCGCACTAAGTTCTTACACTCATTTTCCCCCACACTAGTTAGCCCTGATCTACAACTTCTTACGCTTCCCCCATCGTAATGTATTTCTGATGATAGAATGTTAATTAACATTAAAACGCTGGTAAGTTAAGCTTCTTGTTATGGTTTTATGTGATTGTTCCAATTCATTATTTTATTTATCCTGTTTACCGGGTAATGTTGCCCTACATTATACGGTTTGCTCCTTCATATTCAAATTGAATTGGTAGAATTAACGTGCACGTCTTTCAGCGTCTCTATGGCTTTATTACATTTCGCTATCTCTATATTCCAGGGAGAAACAGTCCGTTTGTTTCCATGCCACTATTTATTTTCCCTAAACACTCCCATCGCATTGTACACTTTATTTACTATTTTCCAAGGTCGATCTACCCTACTTTCTCAAATAATAATTTATTAGTCACATCACTTAATACCTCCTATTAAAACCTATTCTATAATGTCTACAACTGTATTACTGAATTCTACAGAAGCCTTAATGTCTTATTCTAGTACAGCACCTCAAATATCACTGTGTTTTTATCTTTGCTTATACTATTACTTTAACTTTATTCAGTGTATTAAATCCTATTTCATTTAATTTTCCTTCTAATTCAGCTCATTTATAATGTCTGCACTTTCTTATCTCTTTATTTATCCGCTTGCTATATTCTCTCTTAGCCTATTTTACTGTTTAATTACTGAGGCTATTTTTAAATTGCAGCCTCCTATTTCGTTTACAGGGCTCGTGATATTTTTAATATGTGTTCTGGACTTCTATTTTCATGCAGTTTTCTCACTTTATTCTAGACCGCCTAGATTTATTTTAACCAGTATATTTTAGTTTATCTGTATATTTTTAAGTTATTTCTTGCTACTTCGCATCCGTTATATACTATCCATGCCTTGTTTAATACCTCTTTTTAACACCTATTGTAATTTTTACAATGGTCTTTTAACTCATTATCCAGTCAATGTTTTATCCTTATGTATAACTTATCTTGCCCACTATTTATCGATTTCGTTCCTCTTCCCAGTGAGAGTTAAATGCGCTCTCTTTCTCAAATTACACTGTTAACTGTTAGAGAGGCCTGCGCATTCCCAGTTGGTCACAGACACACAGCCTGTTCTTCCTCTTCTTTCTAATCTGCTCATTCATCACAAAGAATTGTCATTCATTTGTTTATTTTCATTTATTCAATTTCTTTATTCACATTCGTTTCACATACATACATATTTCTTACCTAACTTAATTCTCTTCCTCTACATAAGCTGGTATTATCCTATAGGATTTTTCACGCATACCCTTCGTTTTACCTAAAAACGACCTATAATTTCTTTATTGACTTAATTCACTTCCTCAACATAAGTCTAGATTATAGGATTTCTTTTTGCAGTTGAACGTCGCACAATCAGGCCAGCGTTCTTCCTGTTTCTAAATATCAGTCCGTTTCAGACCGTGAATATTTCTTTCAATAAAGTAGCCTACCCATTCAGTCCTTCAGCTAAATATTTCCCTATCTACTTATCAATAAAGTAGCCTACCCATTCAGACCTTCAGCTAAATATTTTGAAGCGGTATCGCAGGATTTCTATAACTACTTATTTTATTCAAACCTTATAGACCCTCTTTCATCAGAGCGGTAGCCCGAATATTTCCCTATCCTTATCAATAAAGTAGCCTACCCATTCAGTCCCCAACATGCCGAATAACAAACCCGACACCAGCGAAGTTCACAGCCCCCGCCTACTTACTCACTAACATGCATGCACATTCGTATTTGCTATACAATTCCCAAGCGTACACACACATGCAAATTCATTGAATTTCAAAAAGTTATTTAGTTTCTATAGTTTTTAGGAAATTTGAGAGAGAGACCTACTTGACGTTCCTCTTGCTGAGGCAGGATCTCTGAAGCGATCTACGCAAACATTTCACTGTTGTAAGTACTTTGCTTACCTTAGCTAGGTGGCCACCCTTGTTTGCCTAGATTGTCCAAAGACCCCGCCGTCAGCCAGGACGCCTCGGCCCCTGACACTCCTGGAAAAGCTCGCCAAATATGTGGTAGAAAATTGGTTCAAATATGACACAATCAAGAACTTTGTGAAAATCAATAGGCTTTTAATAAAAAGGTATCGCAAGCCGGAGTGGTCCGCGGAACACACACCTTTTCCAGAGCCCTGGCTCCAGTATTTATCCACATATTGCATATGAGCCCATCCCACATGCAAATGAAGTTACATTCCAATCCGTGCATCCTGCTTGTTCAGCTCAATAACGCCCATACCTGCTTTCCGTCAGATTATAATGATGACAAGACCCTTGCTTTGTTCCTGCACTTAGCTAAATGCATTCTTTTGTTTGTGTATTATCTAGGATCAGCAGACTATGTGTCTCCTCAGTTTCTAGCGTGTCCAGCTATACTAAAAATACTATACATTCCTCTATTTTACAGCCCTATGCGTTGGCTCTGCACTTAGCTCAATATGTTCCTTTGTATGTGTATCTTTATCTCAGAGCAACAGACTATGTGTCTCCTCTGTCATTCCTTCTGCATCTCTACGTCCTACAAATATGCGAACTATGTCTATTGGTCATCAGTTAGTCATTTGACTGACCCCCTCCTTTGTATATCCCTCTGGCCTTGGTATGTCCAACTATCCTGGCACCTATGTGTCACCTTCCCTTCATGTAGTCTGTTTTTAGTGTTCAGCTATTTTATACATCTTATGCATTTGTCTATGTGTTATATTTGCTCCCACAAAACCAAGGCTATCGAGTCTGCCGATGAGGATGTGGTTATTGAAAGCCTTGGCCAGGTCAATGAATACGGCTGCAGAGTATTGTTTCTTATCGATGGCATTCAAGATATCGTTTAGGACCTTGAGCGTGGCTGAGGTGCACCCATGACCAGCTCTGAAACCAGATTGCATAGCGGAGAAGGTATGGTGGGATTCGAAATGGTCAGTAATCTGTTTGTTGACTTGGATTTAGAAAGGCAGGGTAGGATAGATATAGGTCTGTAGCAGTTTGGGTCAAGAGTGGCCCCCCCTTTGAAGAGGGGATGACCGCAGCTGCTTTCCAATCTTTGGGAATCTCAGACGACACGAAAGAGAGGTTGAACAGGCTAGTAATAGGGGTTGCAACAATTTCGGCAGATAATTTTAGAAAGAAAGGGTCCAGATTGACTAGCCCGGCTGATTTGTAGGGGTCCAGATTTTGCAGCTCTTTCAGAACATCAGCTGACTGGATTTGGGAGAAGGAGAAATGGGGAAGGCTTGGGCGAGTTGCTGTGGGGGGGTGCAGTGCTGTTAACCGGGGTAGGGGTAGCCAGGTGGAAAGCATGGCCAGCCGTAGAAAAATGCTTTTTGAAATTCTCAATTATAGTGGATTTATCGGTGTTGACAGTGTTTCCTATCCTCAGTGCAGTGGGCAGCTGGGAGGAGGTGTTCTTATTCTTCATGGACTACAGTGTCCCAGAACTTTTTTGAGTTTGTGTTGCAGGAATCAAATTTCTGCTTGAAAAAGCTAGCCTTGGCTTTTCTAACTGCTTGTGTATATTGGTTTCTAGCTTCCCTGAAAAGTTGCATATCACGGGGGCTGTTTGATGCTAATGCAGAACGCCATAGGATGTTTTTGTGTTGGTTAAGGGCAGTCAGGTCTGGAGAGAACCAAGGGCTATATCTGTTCCTGGTTTGAAATTTATTGAATGTGGCATGTTTATTTAAGATGGTGAGGAAGGCATTTAAAAAAAAACAACAGGTATCCTCTACTGACGGGATGAGATCAAGATCCTTCCAGGATCCCCCGGCCAGGTCGATTAGAAAGGCCTGCTCGCTGAAGTGTTTCAGGGAGCGTTTGACAGTGATGAGTGGAGGTCGTTTGACCGCTGACCCATTACGGATGCAGGCAATGAGGCAGTGATCGCTGAGATCTTGGTTGAAAACAGCAAAGGTGTATTTAGAGGGCAAGTTGGTTCGGATGATATCTATGAGGGTGCCCGTGTTTACGTCTTTGGGGTGGTACCTGGTAGGTTCATTGATAATTTGTGTGAGATTGAGGGCATCAAGCTTAGATTGTAGGATGGCTGGGGTGTTAAGCATGTTCCAGTTTAGGTTGCCTAGCAGCACGAGCTCTGAAGATAGATGGGGGGCAATCAGTTCACATATAGTGTCCAGAGCACAGCTGGGGCAGAGGGTGGTCTATAGCAGGCGGCAACGGTGAGAGACTTGCTTTTAGAGAGGTGGATTTGTAAAAGTAGAAGTTCAAATTGTTTGGGTACAGACCTGGATAGTAGGACAGAACTCTGCAGGCTATCTTTACAGTAGATTGCAACACCGCCCCCTTTGGCCATTCTATCTTGTCTGAAAATGTTGTAGTTAGGGATGGAGATTTCAGAATTTTTGGTGGTTATCTGTAGGATGACCACCATCAGGGAGGAGGTCAGAGACCTGGCAGTATGTTGCCAGGACAACAACCTCTCCCTCAACTTCAGCAAGACAAAGGAGCTGATCACGGACTGCAAGAAATGGAGCACTCCCCCTTTCACATCAACAGGGCTGTAGTGGAATGGGTCGAAAGCATCGAGTTCCTCGGTGTCCATGTCACTAAGGATTAATCATTGTCCACACACACCAACACAGTCGTGAAGAAAGCACGACAATGCCTCTTACCCCTCAGGAGGCTGACAAGATTTGGCATGGGCCCTCAGATCCTCAAACATTTCTACAGCTGCACCAATGAGAGCATCTTGACAGGCTGCATCACCACTTGCTATGGCAACTGCTTGGCATTCCGACCGCCACGCGCTACAGAGGATAATGCATACGGCCCAGCACATCACTGGGGCCGAGCTCCCTGCCATCCAGGACCTTTATACCAGGCGGTGTCAGAGGAAGGCCCTAAATTTTGTCCAAGACTCCAGCCACCCAAGTCATAGACTTTTCCCTCTGCTACCCATGGCAAGCATTACCGATGCACCACATCTGGAACCAACAGTACCCTCAACATCTTCTACTCCCAAGCCATAAAACGGCTAAATAGTTAATTTAATAGTTAAAAATAGCTACCCAGACTATCTCAACATTTCAGCACCCTTTTGCCAAATATAGTTTATGCTATGATTAGTGTGTGTGTATAGAAAACACTCTGAAGTCTCTGCTGCTATAACAGAACGTGTTCAAATCGAAAAACTGGTCACTTTCCATTCCTAGATATATGTACATATCCCCTTACCTCCAACCCCTCGCAATTCTATTATTTATCCTTGGTTTGGAAACATGACATTTTCTTTGGGCTCACTGCATTGTTTTGAAGGGCCTGAAAACACAGTCTATCAAGACTTGCTGTTTACAAGGTAACAATCTAATAGACTATTAACGTTTATTAATACCTAAAGTTGGTTTAGAAAAGCAATTTGAAGTGATTTGTAAAAGTTTATAGGTAACATTTGATACCTCGTGTAAAGGTGGGATTGGTCATGCAAATCACATTTTGGGTATACAATTTAGATTTAATCGGGAAAAAGACCCTGTGATGTTTATGTGACATATAGGAGTATGGGCCCTGGTCAAATCTGTTGTTTTGTTGACGGTCTGGTATTGGGGGGTGCATGCTATCAATATTCGCTTCTCATGCCATTTTACAAATCTGACTCGGTGGCAAGATTCACAAAGAGTGTAGCTTTAATTCACTACCTTGCATTTGTGTTTTAATGAAAGTTTGAGTTTTATCGAAAACGATCAGTGCTGATTACCCGCTGATTTGATCCCACCGAGGGAACATCCTCCCTAAGAAGTTCCAAATAGCTACCCAGACTATCTGCATTGACCCTTTTTGCACAAACTTGTTTTTGCTCACCACATACGCTGCTGCTACTGTTCACTATCTGTTACTTTATTCCTAGTTATATGTACATATCTACCTCAATTATCTCCAACCTCTGCACATTCTATTATTTCTCTATTTTTCTTCTCTCTGCATTGTTGGGAAGGGCCTGTAAGAACACAGTCTACACCTGTTGTTTACAAGGTATGTGACGAATAACATTTGATACCTCGTGAGATTGGTAATGATCCGAAAGAGATTTAGGGAGCCCCGTGATTTTAGGATCCTTATGGGCCCTGGTCAAATGTAGTGCACTAAAAAGGGAGCCATTGGGGACACAAACACACACTGTCTCAGTGAGGGAAGTATTTGGTGTCTACAGTGGCGATCAACTCTCTCCCTCAGACTCGGTTCTTCTCTGTCACTGTCTCTATTATCCTCCTGCACATAGAAGGAAGGGAGCTATAGAATTCTCCTGCAACTCTGCAAGTTTCATTTCGAATTCTGGAGCCCGGCAGCGAAGCCAAGGGAAACTCTCACGGCTGCTTGTGTTCGTCAAGAGTATATGTGTGTTTTCTGTTTGCTACATGTGTGTGTCTGCTGTGTGAGTGTATGTGTGTGTTTTACTGCATGTGTACGCACACACAAGTATGTGTGTGTGTGTGTGTGTACGACTGCCTCTTTATTCCAATGTAATCATCCCCTCATCCACTCCAAATGGAGAAGTGAATCTCAGTGCAGCGAGGGAGCGGAGTGGAGGAGAGGCGTAGAGAGAGGCTTTAGAATCTGTTTATGATATTATGGAGATAAAGTCACCTCCGCATAATTCATGACACGGGGAGCGAGATAAGGGGATTAGGCATGCGAATCAGTCCCGTGTGATGCTTTTATCATAACAGACCATCATGTGTGTGCGTCGTGTGTCTGTGTGTGTGTTGGTGTCTGTAAGAGCATGTGTGTTGCCTTTGTGTTTATGCCTCCATATACAGAAGGGAATTGTCGATTGGAGTTGACAGCAGAGTCATCATCAGAGTGGATTATATCTGCTCTGCCTGGATATTGCTGCTCCCCTGCTTCACCGAGACACACATTACCATAGGGATACGCTTTGTATTAAGCTCCGGTGTTAAGTCGACATCGGCTGCTGGAAGCAAGCGCACGTGACAAAATCAATGTTGTTTCTCTCTCCCTACACTTCCTCAAGGTCGTGTCTTTACTCAGCAGTGAACGCAATACAATACTGCCTATCATCAGTGACTGATAGGGAGCCTGAAGAATGTAAGCTCTTCTATTTTCAGACCGGAGACACTTCTGGCCCTGAGCGAAGTAACAAACTTTCATCACTCAAAGATTGCATCTGAAATGGCACTCTATTCCCTGTAGAGTGCACTACTTCTGACCAGACGGCCCGGGTTCAAAGTAGTGCACTATATAGGGGGCTTGTCTACTTAGTATTTTCTATTTTGGGACCAGGCACTTCTGGCCCTCAGCAGAGACACTGTTCTGTCACACTGACTGGCATTTGAATGGAACCCTTAGGCAAAGGTAGAGGCTATTGAGAGCATAGAGTGACACGTACTGTACACTATAAAATGTTAATTGACACATAGGGATGTCTGTCTCAGGTTTGATGTCTCTGAGCCTTCTTGTCGCCGTTGATGACCTTTGAGGATACATTTTGTCTTCTACATTCCTTGACATGTTCTTCTTTGTTATGATTGCCAGTTCAGCCCGTTTTTGGTAGGTGACAGCACCTCAGACTAGAGGCCGCAACAACTTCAGCTATGTTGACGATGCTTTCCGTCTGAACATAGATCTGTGCCCCCGCAAATGTCAATGTAAGTGCCCACCCTCCCTCTCCAGTGTATTGAACATGAACACCAGTAAGCACTTTATCCTCCCTTTAGCTTTCAAAGTGACCCAACACATAGCCAGACACCACGGGTGAGAAAAGCATAGCAGTACTATGCATGTCCTTAAACCACCCTTTGACCTCAAACTCCAGTCATTATGGCGCTCTCTATAATTTCATCACTCTAGTGTGAAACGAGATGGCACACCTGTCGAAACACAACAAACTCAGCACGGTAATGCAGTCAAAAGCCTAACCTGTACATGCAACCAGTCAGCTGTGGACACTACTACACTCAACAGCAGCACAAACGACGACTATGGAGGAACTGAAGACGGAGAAGAAAAGCATCCTATTTTCTACTCTTTTACCTTCCGACCCACAGTTCTGGGGCAGGTTAGGATTGTTACTGAGGTCAGCGGCACTGCATGGGGCAGAATAGTATACATGTTGAGGCTGGGTGCTAATCTTAATCGCTCAGGAATGAAGCTGAACCTTTGGGATGTTTGACCTGTGGCAGCTTTGTGTTACTTTTCACATCGAGTCCCAGTATGCCTTGACTCAGAGTGAATTTAGTAATACATTGGGGCAGTACACTGTGGTACACCTACTGTGCTCTTCTACCTGCCTTCCTGTCCATTTCTCCATTCCCTGCTGTCTCCCTAATGATGGGTGGGTGGAGAACAGTAGCACTGAAGAGTGGCACTGAACACACACAGACACACATGAACCCCCCCACACACACACACACACACACATTACCATTCACAGTCACATCTCTTAAAACATCCATTTATCCCACAAGCTCCTGCTCCAAAACCGGCCAATGAAAGCTCACACTTACAATTCATGCAATAAAGGTCTTAGTCTTCCATTTATTTCCTGAATAGTTTTGTTAGGCTTCAGTGCATCACTGTCAGTAGTGACGGAGTGGGTTTGGAGGCGTGTCTTTTGGTGCTTCGCCAGAGCCACCCAGATCAATTGTTCATCGACAGTTGAGATGAGCTTTCATTGTTCAGAGAAGTGAAGTCTTACACAGGCTGGTCACTGCCACCAACTGGCTAGAACCAGTATTGCACACACTTTCTGTCATCTACAGAACAACTGTCAGCATCAACTAGATGTTGTTATTCTTACTCACAAACATAAGACAACACTGAAAACCAAGTTTCCAAAGAAGGCAACAATAAAAGGTTATACATTATACACTGGGGGAACTAACTTGAGTCTCTGCAGTCTTCAGTCTGTGATCTCGTCCCTTGGTTCCCCAAGGTATTGTTCAGTAGATGGTCCTGGCTGGTCTGGGTTGTATCCAGCTGCCAGTTCATATTCGTTTCCTCACCAGCTAGCTACAGATTGTAACACCAGATAATGTGATTTACATTTTTTGGAGGGAAGCCATTATACTGGGAGTTACATGTTTGCCTATACAAAACGTTGGCAGCAATTGTTCAACTAAGCTGGTATTGGCGATGCTATCTTCGTCCTCGATTTGTGGAAACTTAAAAATTGTGGAATCTTAAAATGTCCGTGTCCAGTTGCAGGGGTCCGTTTGAATTTAGAAAATGCTCCGTTATTAACATTTTTAAAAAGTTTCCCTACATGAAGCAACTCAACAATGTGTATGTTGCCATCTTGTCTTTTTCAAATCTTCTCTAATTGATTGAGACAGGTGGGTCCACCCCAAAGTGCTGCATGTCATGATGACAGACACCTGTCTCGATCAATGAGAGAAGAACAGTTGTTGTGGGGGGTTAAGTGCTCTGCTCAAGAGCACAACTCAGGCATCTAGGATTTGATATCAGTTGCTAGCTCAATTCAGCAAACTGTCAGACCCAAGACTCAAACTGGCAACCACACAACGTTACCCTCAGAACAGCCTCACTTTGTCGGGGCATGGCCTCTACAAGGTGTTGAGAGTGTTCCACAAGGATGCTGGCCCATGTTGACTCCAATGCTTCACACAGTTGTGTGAAGTTGGCTGGATGTCCTTTGGGTGGTGGACCATTCTTGATACCTTCACTCCCCTTTAAGACCTATTAAACATGGATACATTCACTCCCCTTTAATACCTATTATACACAGATACATTCACTCCCCTTTAAGACCTATTAAACACAGATACATTCACTCCGCTTTAAGACCTATAAAACATGGATACCTTCACTCCGCTTTAAGACCTATAAAACATGGATACATTCACTCCCCTTTAAGACCTATACAACATGGATACCTTCACTCCCCTTTAAGACCTACTAAACATGGATACATTCTCTCCGCTGTAAGACTTGTTAAACATGGATACATTCACTCTGCTTTAAGACCTATAAAACATGGATACCATCACTCCCCTTTAAGACCTATGAAACATGGATACATTCACTCCGCTTTAAGACCTACTAAACATGGATACCTTCACTCCCCTTTAAGACCTATTAAACACAGATACATTCACTCCGCTTTAAGACCTACTAAACATGGATACCTTCACTCCGCTTTAAGACCTATAAAACATGGATACCATCACTCCCCTTTAAGACCTATGAAACATGGATACATTCACTCCGCTTTAAGACCTATAAAACATGGACTCCGCTTTAAGACCATAAACACAGATACATTCACTCCGCTTTAAGACCTACTAAACATGGATACCTTCACTCCGCTTTAAGACCTATAAAACATGGATACATTCACTCCCCTTTAAGACCTATAAAACATGGATACCTTCACTCCCCTTTAAGACCTATTAAACACAGATACATTCACTCCGCTTTAAGACCTACTAAACATGGATACCTTCACTCCGCTTTAAGACCTATAAAACATGGATACCATCACTCCCCTTTAAGACCTATGAAACATGGATACATTCACTCCCCTTTAAGACCTACTAAACATGGATACCTTCACTCCCCTTTAAGACCTACTAAACATGGATACATTCTTTCCGCTGTAAGACTTGTTAAACATGGATACATTCACTCCGCTTTAAGACCTACTAAACATGGATACCTTCACTCCCCTTTAAGACCTACTAAACATGGATACATTCACTCCCCTTTAAGACCTACTAAACATGGATACATTCTTTCCGCTGTAAGACTTGTTAAACATGGATACATTCACTCCGCTTTAAGACCTACTAAACATGGATACCTTCACTCCCCTTTAAGATCTATTAAACATGGATACATTCACTCCGCTTTAAGACCTACTAAACATGGATACATTCACTCCCCTTTAAGACCTACTAAACATGGATACATTCTTTCCGCTGTAAGACTTGTTAAACATGGATACATTCACTCCGCTTTAAGACCTACTAAACATGGATACCTTCACTCCCCTTTAAGATCTATTAAACATGGATACATTCACTCCGCTTTAAGACCTATAAAACATGGATACCTTCACTCCCCTTTAAGACCTACTAAACAGGGATACCTTCACCACCACCAAAGCGGCAAATTGTTAAATGTGCTGAAGTCATGTGTGTAAATGAGGGGATAAGACACACACATGTACGTTACATGTCACATATGTCTGATTCAAAGGATGTGATCCTCTGGTATACACTGCAATGATCCCAAAATGGCACCCTATTTCCTAGTGCACTATTTTTTGACTAGAGTCCTAGTCAAAAAGTACTGCACTGTATAGGGAATAGGGTGCCATTTCAGACGCACCCTTGGTCTAGCCTTTCTGTGACATGGTGAATGTCATCTAAGCTGCTCTAGTCTTTATCTGATCGAGGCTTGTTTCTCTTCTCACACTACCTTAAGGTCAGACTCTGGCTGTCTTTGATTGGCTCAAGGGCTTCAGTCTATCTGCTCAGGATGAGAAGTTCACCGGGGTTGGTGAGTTTGCAGAACACGTTTTCATTTGGTACACTGTATCCACAAATGTAATATGCTATTTAAATGCCACAGGTAAAGGTTAGCCAGTGTAGCGAGAGCATGCATAATGTTCCCCAGGGCCGGGGAATGTTTGTGATATGATATCAGGCACTCTTCTTCAAGCCAAGCTATCTGGTATAGTCGGGTATAGCAAGGCCATTCTATTTGTGTGGATGGATGGAAACTGCCTTAGGTGATGTGTGTGTTTTGGACAGTCTTCAAACACACCTGCATTGCATAAATGGGTTCAGAAAGCTCTTTGCAAGAGTTATAATATCATCCTCATTAATGCAAGGTACACTTTGTTCATATGCTAATAATGTAAATCCATTTGACTTCCATGCACAGCACCAGAGGTGTGTATAAACGGAATCCTTGTAGGCATGTACATACCCACTGGGCAAAATCCGGTTGAATCGATGTTGTTTCCACATACTAAAAAAAAATGTATGTGATGAATGTTGAATCAACGTGGAAAACTGATTGGATTCGCAAGAAGTAAATCAACGTAAGTCATCAACGTACGGGAATTGACTCTTTTTTTCACCCAACTTTGAACCTAAATCCAATGACATGGTGACGTTTCTTTGTTGATTTCACATTGAATTCCCGTTGGTGATGTAAATCAAAACTAGATGTTGAAATGACGTGTGCCCAGTGGTTATACAGGTATATACATATACAGCTCTGACATAAATACAGAAATAAAGACATGGACTCGGGGGTTTAATTATTAACAAGTACACAAGTGTATTTTATTTAACGCAAGCAAGTTTGTTCCTACAGTTAAAAAAAAAAAGCCACTGTTTAAGCCATTGGCACATGTATGTACAGAACAGCTTATGAAGAATCGTACAGCCTGCTACAAAGCATTCTTAGTGAAAGTACAAAAGACTAATATGGGAGGAGAAAGCGGAAAGCATTGTCAGGTTTATGCTGAAGAAGTGAATACGCAACATCATTACAAGTAGTATCTGTTTTTTAAGACAGGGCTTTCAAAAATGAATGTTACCAACCAAAGGAGGAAGGGGAACAAAATCATTCACGACAACCTAATAGGCTATTTGTTTACTTAGCATAATACTGTTAGCGCAGGAATTGCAATACTGCACATATAAGAAATCAGTTGACTCAGACAGTCCAAGCGTAAAAATGAGAAATGAAAATGATAAAGAGAGAGGATATTTTTACTTTTTGGATCAGTTAAAAACTATTACCACTGAATGCATAACCATGCCACAAATAACAGCTAGATTCACGGTTCTTTTTACCTAGATAATACAAGTAATTTTTTTTATTGGTTAATAACCAAACGTTGCATGACTACAGTACAGAGATTAGGCTTCAAATCCAAACGCACGTAACACCAAGAAAGAGCTCACGATGGTTGAATAAGTGCACCAAGACATTTTTGTTCTTTTAAGTTAGGAACGGAATGATGAAACGCTGTACTGCAAAACTAGAGTAGTAGAAAGAGTTAAGACAGAGTTTGGTCCATACTCAAGAGTAATATGGTTTTAATTGTTTTATTGACATTTCATGTTTTTTTAGTATAGCTTCACAGACAGTCAGGGTTTGGGTCAGTTTTCTTTCAATTCGGTAAATACTGCAAGAATTTCAGTTTATTTCCAGAATTGACTGGACCTAAATGGAATTGAACCCAACCCTGCAGACGGTTAAGTTATCTCTCAATGTGATATTCAACTGTTTCCACGTGTAGCAATACGGCCGTTTCAGGCCTAAAGCTTGTTCATCCACTTGCCGTCTAGATTCTGTTACCATATTTATTTCACTGGAATCTCTGAAATGGACGTTCACAAGAATATCACCAAACTTTGACCAATGACATGAATGACCTGAAATTGAAGTGTCTCACATTTATGTATATATTTATATACCGTAGATATATATATACAGAGCAGAATACTGACAAAAAAAACATCTTGTATTTCTTCTTCTGTTAACTTGCATTTAAAAAGTTGAAGATTAAAACATATAAAAATGAAACCTGTAAAATGTTATTTTGCATGTGAGTTATGGCCTTGTGATGAATGAAAAGAGTGGTTTTCTACAGAGTTTCCCCCACGGCGACATCCTGAAAGGCCATTCTATCAGATGGATTTCTACGTCATGTCATTCCCTCTACTTCTTCCTCCTTATACGACATATCATCATCATCGTCTTCCTCACTCCACTGACTTGCCACTCAAACAACTGTTTTCTTTTCACAGCTTCAGAACACTATTATTATTGACAGACAATCAGTGTTTTTCACGTTCAATGACTAGGCTACTCAACAAAAGCCAGCATACGTTTCTGACAGGCCAAGCTACAGTTATAGCAATATGTAAAAAGCCTCTTGAAGGAACTTTGTTCTGTTTGAGAATCCCTTGCACTCCCAAACAATAAAGAATTTTCTGAAAAAAAGATTCTGTACATAGTTTTTATACCGGCGATGTTTACTGTTTCGGAAGCTTATTATGCTGTAATTTACCTGTAAATGATATACAAGTTTCGGTCACATTTTGGTCTTGTTAAGTGGATATGCTGAAATAAAAATGGATGTTAAAACCTATGTATGATTGGAGCTCCGTTGGATGACGAGTGTTTAGGAACGTATAAATATCAATTACGCGGAAATGTGAATTAAAAAGCGATTAAAAACTCAACAGCCCCCAGCCCGACCCCTCCTAAAACCAAACATAAATAAATGGAAGCACTCGACCTCGAGATATAGAACAACATGGTAAAAAGCAATGACACATTGTAAAAAGATGTGCTACTACCAATATACAAAATGCAAAGGGAAAAAGAAGAGGGGAAGAGGTAGAAGAGGAGAAAGGGGAGAAAGGGTAGGGTGTGAGAAGAAGAAACGGGACAGGAAAGGGAGGAGTAAAGAGGAGGAGAAATAGAAAGGAAATCTCAATACAGGAAAGAAGGGTTGGTCAGAGAAACACCCGGTATCCCGTAGGAACGACCATAGGAACGACCATAGGAACGACCATAGGAACGACCATAGGAACGACCATAGGAACGACTTGTCTCACCCGTAAGCTTAGTGAAGTCGAAACCACCCACAACACGACACCACAAACCCCCCTACACTTGTGCCCCTACGAACATAAACACCAGACATTGAATAGCTTGTGTGATTTCTGTGTGTGTTCTGCTGCGTGTGTGTCATGGACGTGTGAGTGTGTTGGGGAGGGAGGGAAGGAAGGATAGGGGGACGGGATGGGACGGGGGAGGTGGGGGGTCGTGTGCTTTAGGTGTAGGCATTGAGACGCTCTTTAGAGCGAGTGGAGTGGATGTCGTGGAGCTCCTGCTCCTCCTTGGACTTGATGTCCTCGTACTTCTGCATCCGACACGCGTCCTTCACGTAGGCCCAGTTAGCAGACAGTACCATTAGGTAGTGGACCTGTATTAGAGGGACACATGGGTTACAGGGATGTTAGTGGGAGGATTGTTAACCCCTCGACCGAGCCTATACCTCAGGGCAGAGTTTATTGATTCATTCATTAGGCTGAAACAGAGTTAGTTAGATGATTAGACAAAGCTGTAATCAAAAGCCCAAAGCAGATCGTTTAGTGGCACTGTGCCTTCACTGGTTTCAAACCAAAACAAACCAACCAAACTTTAAGGGATGGATTAGTTGATCAACCTTATTCTTTAGTGAGCTCTGTGTCTGTTACGACTGTGTCAGCATTTGTGCTAGTCAGGTGAACGGGGCGTGACAGGAGAGCTCGCTTATCAACATACCTATCGATAGCAACCAGAGGAGCTTGGTTATTATAATCAGTGGTGCCAGCAAAGCATATTTTAGTGAATAACAACAGAATCATGTGACGTGACCGATGACAGAGCTGGCGATGCTTTGGGGGCGACCCCTAAGCTCCGAGGTTCAGAGTTCAGTTCGGCCATGTTGATATCGAGGCGGTCGGCTCCTCTCAGCTCCTGACGGCGTACAGTGATGTCACTGAGACCACTGAGGTCAGGGGTAAAGGTGATGGGCCAACCGATAGGCCCCCGTCAGAAGCGGGTGCAGTATTTGCCCAGACTCTGAGACGTCAGGAGGACTTTGTTACGGATGAGGACCGTGGCAGCTGACGCCTGTTCCTCATCAGACCAGTGAGGAAGAGAAAAGGAGAGAAGCAGTTATTGGACTCTGGGTCGCGTTCATTAGGCACCAAATGGAAGAAGAAGGACTGAAACAGGTGGCGACTGCGTTGAGCGCCCTACCTAAGGAACATATCCCTGATGTGTTTCTGCAGTAACTCTTTTCTCCACTAGGTGGCAGTGAGGTGTCAGTGATCAGCCAACCAGAGCATCTGCTGCAGAGGTTCTGAAGAAGCAGTTATGAGGTAATTAAATAAAGAAAAACACCTGCACTCCTGTTGTCCATTGTATGGCATTTATCTATCGGTGATATTGTGTCGTAATGATGATGTGAAGATTAACATGCCTAACGAATTCCCTAAGCTTGGGATAATTAAGTTGTTCTATTCTTTTGTTATATAATGACATGACTCAAACTCATCATGAATAAACAGATTCACCAAGATAGATCCAAGTTGGAGATACAGACAGTACTTCCTTCATACAATCTCACAATGATCTAAGATAATTTATCACAGAAAATATTGGACGAGAAGATGGTACATCAATATTGTCTATGCAAATTGATTTCTTACCCATTTTCTAAACCTTAGCTCTCGGTGAGAACTAACAGGAACACACTTTGGTGAGTCATCCCATTGTGTATTACCATAGACAACCACCGGGTGGACAAAGAGCACACAGTTGGGCCACGGTTACAGACTTTGTGTTGCGAAGAGCCGCTCCCGCCCAAATTGATTACCATTTCATTTTCTCTCGTCTTTTATAGTCCTCAGACAACGCAGCAACAATGTCCTATTTGTAGATTTAAAACATTACATCATGGGTCTAAGGACTGGAAATGTATGACTTTGTTTACATTTTGTGGTAACAGGAAGCTGTTATGGACATATCTATTTGATGACAACCAAACCATAAGAAACTAAGTGTCATTGATGTTTTGACAAAACATTTCTGTTATTTTCACTGTGAACATATGTTTTTGTTTAAAAAGGAACTAGATACCGAATAACAGCCTTCATTAATTGTGTATCCTTCCACCCTGGCAGATGCAGCAGTCTTCTCCAGTGAAGACGGTTGCTCCAGTCCTCACCATCACTTAGCTGCTCTCAACAAGCTCCTTTCTTCTTCCACAGTTTCCATGGCAACTGCGCCCTGTGCTTCTCCATCGCTAGGTTAACGCCTCCCTCTAATCAACAGCTCTCTCTCTCTCTCCCTCTCGCTCTCCCTCTCTCTCTCTGTCGCTATGTGTTACTCTGTGTGTGTCTCTCTCTCTCTCTCTCTCTCTCTCTCTCTCTATCTCTCTCTGTCTCTCTCTGTCTGTCTCTCTCTGTGTCTATCACTCGATCACTCTGCCTCTGTTTTGCACTTTCTCGATCTGCCTCGCTCTTAACACTGGGAGAACCTCTTTCAAAGTCAGCAGCATAACAAACAGTCCGTTTTTCCTCCCGATTACCAATCGCTTGAATCCTTTGTAGTATAACCTTTGGTATATCCCCACACAACAAGACAATCCTCTCCCACTGAGGTTTACCCTGCCTGCCAATCTTTATGTGTTCAGACAGAGGGGAGGGAACCGAGTGGCGATGCTATCGACAGACATTTAAGAACCAAAAGGCAGGTCACACAACCTACGGACATAAAGTGGAGCTGTCATTGTCTCACCATGGCGATGACTGCAGCCCCAGCCCCGGCCAGGGCACAGACGAACAAGTGGAATGTCATGTCCAGCTGAAAGACAATCAAACACAACACAGCTTTATTAGTCACCAGGAAATAAAGACAATATACAACATCGGTGCTTGTTTTGTTGGTATTCAAAATGGGACACAAAGCATCGTTCCAACTTGTCATGTCTGTGTTTACAATGTTGCCAGGTCATGTTGAGTTTAAAAAACTAAATCACAGTGGTTGCTTTGAGAGTGAGATAGGGTGGGACGTATTAAGATTTGTCCCAGTGCAATATTAGCTCACTTTTTCAAAGGGAATTAAACGGAGGTAGGATAAAAAAAAGGATAAAGGAGGATAAAGGTTAAACAAAAAGACAGGCTAATCTTTATTAAGCCATGTTTTTTGTTCCCTTTCCACAAGAGGTTTTAAACCCCGAGAAATCTGGTAGCGCCACTACTCTCATCTCACTCACACAAATCACCATTTAAAATGACAGAGGAACCCTATAGCAGTGTTCCCAATCCTAGTCCTGGGGTCCCAAAAGGGTGCACATTTTGTGTTTTTGGACACATCTAATTCAAATCAAAGTCTTGACGATGAGTTGATTGGTTGAATCAAGTGTGTGAGTGTTAGGGCAAAAACCAAAAAGTGCATTTTGGTCCCCAGAGCCAGGATCGGGAAACACTTCCCTGAAGCATTTAACTCCTGAGGTGCGGCGATCACTAAAGTTCACAGCCAACAGAACCTTGCCCCCCCCCGTCATCGCTCCCCAGCCACACACACACACACCCTTACCTCGTTAGACTCGCACATCTTAAAGAACTTCTCAGAGCCCGTGCACACCTTCCTCTCCTCCCCGATAGTTACCATGCCTGCGAGAAAACAACATTCAATTTCACATTTACATTTCAAGTGACTTAGCTTGGCAGGCGCTTCGATCCACAGAGACCTAACAACAGCTACTGCAGTGAGTTACAACAAACACTCATGTTAAAGGGCTGTAAAATAGATCTCCTTCAGGAGCATTAAATAACTGCAATGAAATGTAAAATATATTGATTGAATTGTGTGTCCGTGAAGTGAGAAGACTAAACGACACACTATTTAGTACAGTATGCTCTATAGTTCATTGTCTTGTCAGATATCTTACCCACATTCATGACAGAACACAAGCAAACAAACAACTGGAAATAAACCACCAAAGCCCTGGTTAACCACTGCCAGTGTCAGTGACTGTGTACGTATACTGTAAATGGCAACAGTGGCGGCGCCACCCGGGCCCGCCCCTTACCAAACTGGCGCAGGTCCAGGCAGAGGTTGGCCCCCTCCACCACAGTGGTGTTCTGACAGATGGTCCAGATGTTGAAGTACATGAAGACGGGCAGCGAGGTGAAGGCTGTCACACCCAACCAGGCCAGGAAGAAGATATAGGTCAACATAATGAACTGCGGGAAGAAACGGAGGGAGGGAGGAGAATAAAGAGAGGGAAGAGAAGAAAGGGAGGAAGGAGGAGAAGGAAGTGAGGGATGGGCCCATTAGAGAGAGAGAGAGAAGATGACAGTTATAAGTCGGTAGAAGGCTGACTGGCTCATCAGCTGTCATTAGCATTGGGCCATAATTCAAAGGAGAGACATCTTAAGCTGTAAATTCTCCATCACCAGATCTCTAATCCCGTCTCTCTGGTACTTCCTCCAGAAAGATGTGTCCTAATTGTCTACCCTAATGCTTATACCTATCCAACGCCTTCAGATATATACAGGGGGAGGATAGGGCGCAGAGGATAGGGGTTGATTTAAGTGTGTTTCTTACCCAGGCGGAGACGCACCGTCCGCAGGCGGTGATCTTGAAGTCTCCGTACAGGTCCCTGATGGCGCCGGTGGTGAAGAAGCCCTCCACCATCAGCAGGATGCCGTAGACGAAGAATGCCGCCGCTATGCCGTAGATGACATACTTCAAGATGTCAATCCTGCGGAGGAAGACAGAGAGACAGGAGCAGAGCGATGGGATCACTCATTTGGTGTGGCTAGCACACCAAGACTAGTGGTTTCATTCCCAGGAACCATAGAATTAGGGATTAGAATACTAATTAAATATTCATTTAATAGGATCTCTATGACAGGAACTTACAAAGATCCATTTTTGGAATCAAAACATTGCTAAACAATACATGTGTGCATTGAGTGTGCAGATCATTTAGTACAGTACTTCACTATTACAGGTTTTTTAGGCCCAGCAGCCCCATTTGTAGTCCAAGTGCATTGGACTACAAATGACATTACTTCCAGCAGTAACAGACAGTATTCTGACTGGATACTGCAAGTCAGTTTGCTTCCACAGTCATTCTGCATTTTTTCCTTGCTTGGACTAGTGGATTAGCTTGGACTAGTGGATTAGCTCTCATTTAGCTAATGACTGTATGTTTAATTCTGTACGGTTATGTAAAAAGCTCTAATGTCCCAAAAAGAACCTGGGTAGGAAAGTTAGGGTTAGCTCCATCCCTGCAGGTTAGGAAGAGATTTCGAAGATAGCATTAGACAAACACAGTTGGTCGATTTCACACGCTTTCCTCTGATACAGATGATTTTATAGAGGTGTAAACCTTGTTTTTTTAGTACCCAAAATCTGAAGTTAATTTCACACCTAGTACAGCACACACCACATATCAGTGGCCTCGAAAGTGTATAGAAAGCCCAGTTACATCAGTAAAAAAGACCAGTTAAATCAGTATAGAAAGTATAGAAAGCCCAGTTACATCAGTATAGAAGGCCCAGTTACATCAGTCTAGAAAGCCCAGTTACATCAGTCTAGAAAGCCCAGTTACATCAGTATAAAAAGCCCAGTTACATCAGTATAGAAAGCCCAGTTACATCAGTATAGAATGCCCAGTTGCATCAGTCTAGAAAGCCCAGTTGATTCAGTCTAGAAAGCCCAGTTACATCAGTATAGAAAGCCCAGTTACATCAGTATAAAATGCCCAGTTACATCAGTATAGAAAGCCCAGTTACATCAGTATAAAATGCCCAGTTACATCAGTATAGAAAGCCCAGTTACATCAGTATAGAATGCCCAGTTTCATCAGTCCAGAAAGCCCAGTTACATCAGTCTAGAAAGCCCAGTTACATCAGTATAGAAAGCCCAGTTACATCAGTATAGAATGCCCAGTTGCATCAGTCTAGAAAGCCCAGTTGATTCAGTCTAGAAAGCCCAGTTACATCAGTCTAGAAAGCCCAGTTACATCAGTATAGAAAGCCCAGTTACATCAGTATAAAATGCCCAGTTACATCAGTATAAAATGCCCAGTTACATCAGTATAAAATGCCCAGTTACATCAGTATAGAATGCCCAGTTACATCAGTATAGAATGCCCAGTTACATCAGTCTAGAAAGCCCAGTTACATCAGCATAAAATGCCCAGTTACATCAGTCTAGAAAGCCCAGTTACATCAGCATAAAATGCCCAGTTACATCAGTCTAGAAAGCCCAGTTACATCAGCATAAAATGCCCAGTTACATCAGTATAGAATGCCCAGTTACATCAGTCTAGAAAGCCCAGTTACATCAGCATAAAATGCCCAGTTACATCAGCATAAAATGCCCAGTTACATCAGTATACAAGGCCAGTTCCATCAGTATAAAATGCCCAGTTACATCAGTATAGAAAGTCCAGTTACATCAGTCTAGAAAGCCCAGTTATATCAATATAGAAAGCCCAGTTACATCAGTTTAGAAAGCCCACTTACATCAGTATAGAAAGCCCAGTTAAATCAGTATAGAAAGCCCAGTTACATCAGTATAGAAAGCCCATTTACATCAGTCTAGAAAGCCCAGTTTCATCAGTACAGAAAGCCCAGTTACATCAGTTAGGCCAGGTCTACTGCTCATGTCACAATCACCCGCCATTGCCAACATCTAGTAGAAGCACACACACACTTGCAGTCACTAGCACACACCCCCTCCCTCTCTCTCGGCAGGCGGAGTTCCGGTGAGCAGGTGCGCCCGGGACAACCCAGAGTGATTTCAGAGGGCTTCAATCCCCCAACGGCCCCGTGCCAAGACATCACGCAGACGTACAAACACACGCACACGCACACACACACACACACACACACACACACACACACACACACACACACACACACACACACACACACACACACACACACACACACACACACACACACACACACACACACACACACACACACACACACACACACACACACACACACACACACACACAGGAGTGGAAAAATCGATCTCCGTCAGTGTGCTGCGTCAGGGAAAAATCTCCCTCCCACTCACACAAATATTCATGATCAAACACCTGATAAATACACCTCTCTTCACCAGACAGCCACCCTGAATATATTTTTTTATTTGAATTAAAGCTTAAAAATGCACGAACGTGTGTATTTATATTTGTATTTATTATGGATTCCCATTAGCTGCTGCCAAGGCAGCTAATTGTACTCCTTGCATCAGTTACCTGATGTGGAATAGAGTTCCATGTAGTCATGGCTCTATGTAGTACTGTGCGCCTCCCATAGTCTGTTCTGGACTTGGGGATTGTGAAGAGACCTCTGGTGGCATGTCTTGTGGGGTATGCATGAGTGTCCGAGCTGTGCACCAGTAGTTCAAACATACCTCGGTGCATTCAACATGTCAATACGTCTCTTAAATAAAAGTAGTGATAAAGTCAATCTCTCCTCCCCTTTGAGCCAGGAGAGATTGACATGCATATTATGAATGTTATCTCTCTGTGTAGAGCCAAGGGCCAGCCGTGCTGCCCTGTTCTGAGCCAATTGCAGTCCTTTTTTGTGGCACCTTACCACATGACAAGACAGCTGTGCACCACTAATGGTTAATCACTTCAGAAGAAAGAAAGAGAAGGAAATGTTCCGTTAAGTAACTTTGACTCACTTCCAGTACCAATCACCAGGGACTGCTTGGGGGACATGTACATTTTACTATCTAGGGAGACCGAGGATACGGCGTCTCGATAAGGTGTTAACTAGGTGTGCCAGTCATAGCACAGGTGAGATAGGAACCATTCCCTTTACAGGTACTGAAGCTTTCAAAATAGGGCAATTTTTTTTTGGTGAGGACAAGGCTAGATCCTCCAGGGGTCGAAACAGACAAGGAGTAGGAAGAAGTGAAAATTCAACGGCAACTTCTCCTCACTGAGTTTCAACACATCTCCAGGCTGCATGTAGGTGTTTTGACTAACCAGACCATGAGTCATTTTGAATAAAGGGCGGGAAACCCCCCCCCCCACTGTGACGCCCCTCCCACGCAAACACACCCACACTCACATGGTTAAGACGTCCAGGGTTTCCACGGGAGCTCGGACCACCTCGAAGTAGTTCTGCAGGATGGTGACGGTGCCAGAGAGGGCCTCGTGCCCACAGCCGCAGAACAGCGCCACCCCAGCGTACAGAAGGATGGTGGCGAAGAGAGAGGCATACGGGAGGACGCCCAGGCATTTGACGCAGCACTCAAAGCATCCTGGACAGAGACAGAGAGAGAAGAGGAGAACGTTTAGACTAAAGGCGGTGGTAGAACATCTTAGATATTCACAGGTGCTCTAGTTATGAAATACGGTACATGTCTCACTCTATTCACGGCTCGACAGGAATTGAAATACGTTTGACACCAGAACCAAAGGAAATGAAAGCACTGTAACAGCGAGGGAATCGTTGATTCAGAATCAGAAGATCATTAAATCAGCGTTTTTCATTCAACCTTTTATTTTATAACATCTATTTCACTACACCAAATCCCACCGCATCTAATTTAAAATGCACAGGGATCAAATTATATCCCATCTATCATCCGATAACATCAAACACTCTAACCACATTTCTCCAGTTGACCCAGAGCCAATACATCGCCTGTTGCCATCTCGGGAAGGAAGTTTACTGTCACTCCAGCCAATCATAATCCCTCCTCGGACAGATTTATGGGTTTAATACAAAGAGCGCAAACGGTATTGATCTGTGGATTGCGGCCCTGTAAATGGAATCCCTCCCTTCACCCAGGCTAGAGCAACTGCTGGATTTATGACTAGTCGTAAACACGGTGAGTGAGTGAGTGAGTGAGTGAGTGAGTGAGTGAGTGAGTGAGTGTGAGTGAGTGAGTGAGTGAGTGAGTGAGTGAGTGAGTGAGTGAGTGAGTGAGTGACTGAGTGAGTGAGTGAGTGAGAGAGAGAGAGAGAGCTACAAAACAGAACACTGATAGCTAGAAGACACATTGAGAGAGGGATAGAAGGAGAGATACAGTGAGAGAGGGATAGAAGGAGGGGTTCAGTGAGAGAGGGATAGAAGGAGAGATGCAGTGAGAGAGGGATAGAAGGAGAGATGCAGTGAGAGAGGGATAGAAGGGGAGATGCAGTCAGAGAGGGATAGAAGGAGGGGTTCAGTGAGAGAGGGATAGAAGGAGAGATGCAGTGAGAGAGGGATAGAAGGAGAGATGCAGTGAGAGAGGGATAGAAGGAGAGATGCAGTGAGAGAGGGATAGAAGGGGAGATGCAGTCAGAGAGGGATAGAAGGAGGGGTTCAGTGAGAGAGGGATAGAAGGAGAGATGCAGTGAGAGAGGGAAAGAAGGAGAGATGCAGTGAGAGAGGGATAGAAGGAGAGATGCAGTCAGAGAGGGATAGAAGGAGAGATGCAGTGAGAGAGGGATAGAAGGAGAGATGCAGTGAGAGAGGGATAGAAGGAGAGATGCAGTCAGAGAGGGATAGAAGGAGAGATGCAGTGAGAGAGGGGATGCAGTGAGAGAGGATAGAAGGAGAGATGCAGTGAGAGAGGGATAGAAGGAGAGATGCAGTGAGAGAGGGATAGAAGGAGAGATGCAGTGAGAGAGGGATAGAAGGGATAGAGAGGGATAGAAGGGGAGATGCAGTCAGAGAGGGATAGAAGGAGAGATGCAGTGAGAGAGGGATAGAAGGAGAGATGCAGTGAGAGAGGGATAGAAGGAGAGATGCAGTGAGAGAGGGATAGAAGGAGAGATGCCGTGAGAGAGGGATAGAAGGAGAGATGCAGTGAGAGAGGGATAGAAGGGGAGATGCCGTGAGAGAGGGTTAGAAGGAGAGATGCAGTGAGAGAGGGATAGAAGGGGATGATGCAGTCAGAGAGGGATAGAAGGGGAGATGCAGTGAGAGAGGATAGAAGGAGAGATGCAGTCAGAGAGGGATAGAAGGAGAGATGCAGTGAGAGAGGGATAGAAGGAGAGATGCAGTGAGAGAGGGATAGAAGGAGAGATGCAGTGAGAGAGGATAGAAGGAGAGATGCAGTGAGAGAGGGATAGAAGGAGAGATGCAGTCAGAGAGGGATAGAAGGAGAGATGCAGGGATAGAAGGAGAGATGCAGTGAGAGAGGGATAGAAGGAGAGATGCAGTGAGAGAGGGATGAGATGCAGTGAGAGAGGGATAGAAGGAGAGATGCAGTCAGAGGGATAGAAGGAGAGATGCAGTGAGAGAGGGATAGAAGGGAGATGCAGTGAGAGAGGGATAGAAGGAGAGATGCAGTGAGAGAGGGATAGAAGGAGAGATGCAGTGAGAGAGGGATAGAAGGAGAGATGCAGTGAGAGAG